>NW_019154143.1:4515187-4779090 GCF_002288905.1 Enhydra lutris kenyoni
TTATAAAGACATTCCCCAACATTATCTCACTGGATCCTGCCAACAGCCCTATGAGGTTCTGGACGCTCTGATTTTAGGAAACCTGACACTTAGATGACCAATTTCTCCACGCCAGGCAGGAAGAAGAGCTAAAAACCAGAGGTTGCTACTCTTTAGACTTCCGCTGCTATAAACCCAGCCTGCTGTCTTAACCGCTGGACTCCAGCTCTTCCCATGCCCAGACACCTAGGTGACGCTCAATAAATATTTGTTTAATAAATTAAAGAATGAATGAGAGTGAAGAGAATCAATATCAGATTATGAATGGGGAAGAGATTTAAAAGTTGACGAAGTCTACAAGTAGGTCTGGATGGCAGATACAGTAGAAGTCTCCTGGTTTCCATTCTGCCATCCCTTTCAACACACACGCCTTTGTTTCCTACTGCCTCCTTATGCTCGACATCCTTACAGTGGTTTGTGTTTCCAGTACTGCACAAGGAGAAACCTCCTTGGAGATGGAGCCTACACTGAGAGAGTAGAGTTGAGAAGTGAAGATTAAGAATCAGGTCCTTGGCTGAGCTCTGGATCAAGCCTCACCTGATCCAGACACATCCCAGACCAGTCCGCTGAAAGAAGGCCAGTGCGGTCAGTTAAGTGGCTGACTCTTGGTTTGGGCTTGGGTCATGCTCTCAGGGTCGTGGGATTGAGCCCTGTGTCAGGCTTTGTGCTAAGTGGGGAGTCTGTTTAAGATTCTGTCTCCTTCTCTGGCTCTCTCTCTCTCTCTCTCTTTTTAAAAGATTTTATTTATTCACTTGACAGACAGAGATCACAAGTAGGCAGAGAGGCAGGCAGACAGTGAGAGGGGGAAGCAGGCTCCCTGCGGAGCAGAGAACCCGATGTGGGGCTCAATCCCAGGACCCCAGGACCATGACCTGAGCCAAAGGCAGAGGCTTTAACCCACTGAGCCACCCAGGTACCCCTACGCTCTCTCTCTCATAAATAAATAAATAAATAAATCTATAAAAAAAATAAATGAGGGGAGTGCCTGGCTGACTCAGTTGGTTGGGTGTCTGACTCTTGGTTTCAGCTCAGGTCATGATCGCATGAGTCATGAGATCCGAGGTGAGGGCCTCCCTCAGCGGGAAGTCTGCTTGAGATTCTCTCTTTCCCTCTTCCTTCGCCCCTGCCCCCCCCATAAACAAATAAATCTTTTTTTTTTTTTTTTTTTTTTTTTAAAGAAACTCATTTCTATTTAGACACTTAAGGACACAGTGTGGTTTTTGCTCAACATTGCATTTCCAGTACAGGGCTTCACATAGTAGGCACTCGATAAGTATTTATTGAATAAATTAGTGATTGAAGTGACTTCTTTTTTTTTTTTTTTTTACCAAGATGTGGTTTTTAGAATATTAGATCAGGTAGGATGCTTTTGATGTAATAAACATAAAATCAAACACAAACTGGTTTACAGTAGAAAGCAGAGGAGAGGAGGATTCTTTTTTTTTTTTTTTAAGACTTTTTAAATTTATTTGACAGAGAGAGAGATTACAAGCAGGGGGAGCAGCAGGCAGAGGGAGAAGCAGGCTCCACCCTAAGCAGAGAGCCCGATGCAGGACTTGATCCCAGGACCCTGGGATTACTACCTGAGCTGAAGGCAGACGCTTAACCAACTGAGCCACCCAGGTGCCCTCATCACCTAAAAGAATTTTTAAGAATTTTTATCCAGCCTTTCTTGGTGTTCTGAAGGAAGGGTTTTCAGTTTATGTAATCCACCATACTTCCAGGAATAGTTTAGGGCCTCCTGCAGGGGCATGCACAGAGTAGATGAGCAATGTATTTTCCTTGAATTATATAAGGACAGATTGAGTCACCTGACTTCAGTGCCGAGTTGGAATTACATTTTCCCCAACAGTAAGTTTGAGATAGCCACCAGAAGTGCTTTGATGCACAGTGAGAGACAGAGGAATTATTCTGAGAAGACAAAAAATTATGCTTCATTGGGAGGGCTGTCTCGTGTACACTCAAACACTGACTTAGGCATGTTACTGATAGTATCTGCTTATGCTCTTGGGTGAACCCAGAGCATGAAAGAAGTGAAAATCCCCCATGAACAAGAGTGTCCCCTCTGGACAGCTAAATGGCCTTTCCTCCAAAAGTGAGCAAACAAGTCTGAGTTTAAAAACTTCAAATGTTCTCAGTATTATTAATTTCATGCTATTTATATCTAAATGTTATTGAATAATCATTATTTGGTTATTTGATCAACCTATTTCATTATTTAAATTTAATTATTATTCAGGAAAATAAAATATCCACGCCTGCTGCATTAACCAGAAATCAAGCTTGGCAATAGGATTCATACTTCAGCTTTGCTCCTAAGGAAGTGCCTGCTAAGCACTCTTTGAATTTTGCATCCATTTCCTGGTTCTGAGTTTCACTGAACAAACTCTTCCAGTCACCAACTTCACCTGCAACACACAAAAAACAACAGATCCAGATATCTGTTAGAATATTTCTTCCTGGGGAGCCTGGGTGGCTCAGTGGGTTAGGGCCTCTGCCTTTGGCTCAGGTCATGATCCCAGAGTCCTGGGATCCAGCCGCATCTGGCTCTCTGCTCAGCGGGGAGCCTGCTTCCTCCTCTCTCTCTGCCTGCCCCTCTGCCCACTTGTGATCTCTGTCTGCCAAGTAAATAAATAAATCTTAAAAAAAAAAAAAAGTATTTCTTCCTGATTTTTTTTTAGCTTCTTTCTTATTTTATTTTATTTTTATTTTTATTTAGGTATAGTGACACACAGTGTTACATTAGTTTCAGGTGTATCACACATTGGTTCAACAACTCTCTAAGTTATGCCCTTCTCACCACATGTATAGATCCCCTTGTCACCTGTATACAACACCATTACAACACCACTGACTGCATTCCTAATGCTTTCTTTGCCTTTTATTCTTGTGGCTTATTTATCCCATAACAGGAGAAGTGTACCTCCCACGCCCCTTCACCCCTTTTGCCCATCCCCCACCCCTATTTCCTAAAAAAAAATTTTACCATTTTTCAGTGCAGCATTTCACTCTGAAATGTGAAAATGGACACATGAAGAAAATTGGTCTTTTTTTTTTAAGATTTTTTTTAAGTTTTTTTGTTTTGTTTTGTTTTTTGTTTGTTTTTTTGACAGAGATAGAGATCACAAGTAGGCAGAGAGGCAGGCAGAGAGAGAGGGGGGAAGCAGGCTCCCCGCTGAGCAGAAAGTCCCCTGCAGGGCTCCATCCCAGGACCCTGAGACCATGACCTGAGACCATGACCTGAGCTGCAGGCAGAGGCTTAACCCACTGAGCTTCCCAGGCACCCCAAGAAAATTAGTCTTAAGAATGAATGTAGACTCTTGTAAAATTAACGATATTCACTGGGGATTCCCCATCTGTGGCATGGGAGGTGATTTGCTCTTTACATCACTGAGGGGACGATAGGCTTCAGAGAGCTCCTATTCCCCCCTCCAACACCCCCCCATCTCAAACTTTGAGACCTAAATTTCCACTTTTTGAGAGTCATTTTTTTTTCCTCCGTAAAGTCTTTTAAATACTTTAACCCTTGAGAAGTTATCAGTTTCCAGCAGGATTTTGTGAAAACCTCATATTATTGAAAATTTTGCAGGAAGTTATTTTGCCTGAGATTAGGATATGTTTTCTTTTTGCTCTTAAAAGTGAAGGAAGTTACTTCTTTCTTTAGAATCTTTTGGTGATTTGGGTTGAAGGTGTAAGTTCCTTGTTGCATAGCCATTTGAAATGTATATTTATAGAGGATTTGATGACAGGAGGAAATGCTTAAATATATGAAGGGATTAACGTAAAACACAAAACTATTTACAAATGTCATCCACTACATAAAAGATCACAGAGTAAGGCCGGAAGAAATATGCTAAAAAAGTTAAACATGCCTCTGGCGGAAGAAATGTGGATAATTTTTAATGCTTTTTCAACTTTTCCTGTGCTTTCTGAATTTTCTACAAAGACTATTATAAAATTTTTAAATTATTACTTTATTTTAGAATTTTTCTGTTCTGAATAGTGCTTGATTAACAATGTACAGAAACGTTCTATTTTTCCCCCTCCTTTATAGTTTATCAAACAAGGCATAAAAATCAAGAATAATGTCAGGAATCAAATCAAAGTCAGATTTATATTCAATGTTCCATTCACAGTGGGGATTTTAAATGGATCTTCATTTGATAAAGTATAGTAGAGTCAAGTAAATATACATTCAAATCCTGATTCCACTGATCATTAGCTTTGTGACAATGGACAAATTAATATCCCTGAGTTTTGATGCCCACATTTGTAAAATTAAGGAATTAATATCTTTTTTTTTTGCTATAAAATTTATGCCCAGCAAAAGGTCTAACAGATGGTAGATGCCTGATAAATGACAGTTGTCATTGTGATATGTGTTGCCTCTAAGTCACCTTATACTTTCATTATATATGCAATAAAAGGACCTGGTAATCCCTTAGCTGTATTACCATGAATTTCCATAAGAAATTAGAATGCTTTAACGAAATTTAGTAAAATCTTCAACTGACAGAGATAGCTAGTTGCTTATCCAATACTCATTATCTCCTCCCTTCTTATTAACAAAACCCTGATTTTAATTTGGTAATAATGTGCCCACCTAAAAAAAAAAAAAAAATCACAGTTCCCAGCCAACAGTGCTGCCAGAGGTGGCCAATGAGGTGTACATGATTCTCTGCCTCTTGCTACTCCCTTTTTATTTTAATAAAACAATCCTTTAATTTAATGTAATGGCTTCTGTCTTGCCATCACAAAGTGACAAGCAGAAAGGCAGAAGGAACTGAGTACACTAAGAGATTTTAGATATTTTGGACGTGCCAGTCTAGTTCTGAACTGACTGTGTCAAACTTCTTGTTGGGAGAGAAAAAGGAAATCCTGTCTTAACTTAAGGTCTAGTGATGTGGATTTCCTGTAACATGCAGATTGACCCGTGTCCCAGAAACCAGTGTGGCTTTACCTTTGCGGAACAGAAACGGACCAACAGCACCATGTGTTTCCTGGGACTTGGTTCTCATTACTTGGAAGGTACTCTGGGCTGAGATGGTTTGAATCTGCTCCCCCGTTAAAGAGAATCCAAAGAACTCAGCAATTTGTTTTATTCCAGCAGCCAGGTTCTGAAAACAAAATTTTCAGGGATAAATTTCCTTCTATGGGAATTGTGCCATAGCAAAAACAGGCTTCTTAGCCAGAATAGATTAAGCTTAGCACTCTAACTCATCTTTTTATCTCACGATCTTTAGACTTCTGTTACTTCTGTATCAATATTCAAGATAGCCTTACATCATATTCCGTATCGATTTTCCTTTGTAGTTTCTTTTTTTTTTAAGATTTTATTTATTTTTTTGACAGAGAGAGAGAAATCACAAGTAGGCAGAGAGGCAGGCAGAGGGGGTGGGGGAAGCAGGCTCCCCGCTGAGCAGAGAGCCCGATGCGGAGCTCGATCCCAGGACCCCAAGATCTTGACCTGAGCCAAAGGCAAAAGCTTAACCCACTGAGCCACCCAGGAGCCCCATCCTTTGTAGTTTCAATGTATGACTCTTCCTGAACTCTTCAGGATATAAATAATGATAGTAAGCATTAAGTAGAAGGTAAGAATCTAGGTGATATTCACTTTACTAGAAAGCACCCGTCTAGAAGAGGTGAGGAAATTAATGTAATTGCACGTGATCATTCCAATTCTCTTTTCTTTTAATCCTATGTTTAATTCCATCAGGAAAGTCTAATTTTTAGAATTATAAAAACTAGAGGGAGTCTTGAAATGTATCTTGTCTAAATACACTTGTAAATCATGAACCCCCTCAACAGTATTGCTGACCAATGAAGATTCATGAATCTCCTAGGACAGTTTCTTAAACTGTATTCTACAGAACACTAATTTACTTTAAGGTAGTTATAGATGTTTCATGAAAAAAAAAAAAAGGAGGTTGAAGAGCTGAGGTCCAATAAGTTTGGAATCCTTTCGGTTAAAAAAAGATAACCTTTTTGTTTGCTTGCTTTTCCTATAGGATCTCCCAATCTTTACTATGCCAGCTTGCAACATAAATGTCCCAGAGGTCTAACAGTTTCCAAATCAGTTTGAACTCTAAGCAAGAATTATTAACATCTGGGCAACACTGACATTCCACAGAACACAAGTTTTAGAGACATTATTCTAGAAGGAGTCTGTTCTAGAAGGAGAACAGACTAAATTGGTATGTTCTTTCATGTTCCATAGATGCACTCTATCAACCGAAGGGACTGGTTCAGTGATACTTTCCTTTGATAAGAATGTCAGGGGAGACTGGTGTTAAGAACTCACTTCCACTAGGAGGCATCTGACACACTCCCTTCTTTAAACATACTTTCTTCACTGGACTTCCGGGACCCTGGCTTCCCCTCTAACTCAGTAGCCCCTCCTCTTTCTCCTTTGCTGATTCTTCCTGTTTCCCAAGCTCTCTCTATGGGGAACTCCAGGGCTCAGTACTTGGTCTTCTTCTCTTTTCCATCTGTATACATACATACATGGGTATGTAATCTCACGGCTTTAATACCATCCATGTGCCAAATTTAGATGTACAGCCCAGAACTCTCTTCATTCAAGACTTTTATACCCAATTGCCTACCTGACCTCTCCATTTGGATGACTGATAAGCATCTCAGACTAAGCTATCACCAAAACCCTGATCTCTCCCACTATCCCGCTTTCACCTGCTGGCATCTCCTACTCAAATGAGGACAACTCAATCCTCTCAGTTGGTCAAGCCAATAATATTGGAGTCTTATCTGATTTCTCTTTTTCTCTCCACTCTTTCTCCTGTGTAGTCTAGAAACAAATCCTATTAGCTCTTCTCCAACATATATTTAGAATTCAACCACTTATCACTGCCACTGCCCCTTCTGGCCTGAGCCACCATCTTCCTTTGCTTGGACTACTGCAGTACTCTCCTCATGGTTTCGCTACACTGTCTTTGCTTCTCTCTAGTACGTTGTCATGCAGCAATCAGAATGAACCTATTAAAAATACATCAACTCCTATCAGTCTTCTGCTGGACTTCTGCAGTGGCTTCCCCTTTCACTCAGTGAAAGCCAAAGGATTTCAATGGCCTGCCACATGATTCCCATGCTTCACTCTACCTCATTCCGTTGCCTCTGTTCTCATTGGTTAATCTCCTCAGGCTTACCCCTAAGGACCCAGCCTCATTCACCTCCTTCATGTCACTTAACGACGCCAGGAACACTTCTACCTCAGGACCTTCACTCCAGTTGATTCTGTATGCCTGGAAAGCTCTTATTCCAGTTACCACTTGGCTCACTCCCTCTCTTCTTTAGATCTTTGCTCAAAAGATCTACCCTATTTATACTGGGATCTGTCCAACATCCCAATTCCCCACCGCTACCTAGCATTTCCAGTTTTCCTTAATCAGCTATGCCATTTCTTTTCTCCCACATATTATAAACATTAAAAAAATATTATATTTATTATTTCTCTTTCTCTCTCCCTGCCTTCTTCAGTTAGAAGGTAAGCTTCTCCAGGGCAGTGAACTTACTGATTTGCTTACTGACATATCACAAGGACCTAGAACAATGCTAATCACTCATTCACTAAATGCTCATGAATAACAATTCATGAATAAACAATTTTAAAAATAAGATCATATGGAAAGATCCAATTCATGGCCAAATGCATGTTCAATTAAATCTCAACTGAAACCTACCTATTATTTCTGCCATTTCCTGCTATCTCAGCAGGAAAATAAAGCAGCCCCTCTTAGTAATAAGTTGCTAAGCATTACTTTGTTTCTGTTAAATAAAGAACCTAAGCCCCTACACATTGTATTTTTTCCCCTAGCACTGTCCCACATATCTGGAATATTCTTTCTTTAAATTGAATACAATATTCACACAGCTGGACATTAAAAGTAAGTGCTCTATGTTTATTTTATAAGAAATTTTTCTATAGAATGTCAATAATCATAATCTCACCTCTTTCAGATCTTCGTATAGTATGAACTTAACATTTTCATCATCAAGATGTTTGTTCCAACTAATGGCAAAATCAAAATAACTTCCCCAAGAAACTAAAAACACAGGAAAAAAATTCTTAAAGAATTTTAAATAACTGAGGTTAAAATGAAAGATGGCTAATTTTATGCTCTAAAATATAAACTATACATAGTGTATATGCTCAAAAAAGATTTTTTTAAAGATTTTATTTATTTATTTGACAGAGAGAGATCACAAGTAGGCAGAGTGGCAGGCAGAGAGAGAGAGAGAGAGGGAAGCAGGCTCCCTGCTGAGCAGAGAGCCCAACGTGGGACTCGATCCCAGGACCCTGAGATCATGTCCTGAGCCGAAGGCAGTGGCTTAACCCACTGAGCCACCCAGGCGCCCCAAGATTTTTTTTTTTTAAGATTTATTTATTTGTTTTAGGAAGAGCACATGCCAATGGGGGGAGGGCTAGAGAGAGGGGGAGAGAGAGAGAGAAAGAGAAGCAGACTCCTCACCGAGTACAGAGCCCCATCAAGGGGCTTCATGAGGAGCTTGATCTCATGATCCTGAGATAATGACCTGAGCCAAAATCAAGAGTCTGACATTTAACTGACTGAGCCACCCAGACACCACTCAAACATGATGTTTGTTATTACAAATCCCTCCTCCAAAAGAATTGCATAAACCATTCCTTTCTTGAGATTTCTAATCATTTTATTATTTTCATCAATAATAACACAACTAAGCAAGTTGCAAAAGTGGTTTGATTAAAAACTGTCAGATATTCATGGTTAGGTAAATAAAATAATTCAGAAATAGTGAATGATACATGGAAACTGACAGATAATGCCAGAAAGAAAGAAATGATGAGACAGATGTTGTCTAGATCAGCATTGCCCAATAGAAATTTAATGCAAACCACATCTGTAATTTTATTTTATTTCTGAAGATGTATTTATTAGAAAGAGAGTGCACAAGTGGGACGGGCAGAGGGATAGGGAGAGAAAATCTGAAGCAGACTCTGTGGGGCTCGATCTCTTGACCTTGAGATCAGGACCTTAGCCAAACCTAAGAGTCCAATGCTTAACTGACTGTGCCACCCAGGCACCCCAACATCTGTAATTTTAAAAAAACATTAAGAAAAGCAAAAAGCGGGGTGCCTGGGAGGCTCAGTCGTTGGAGTGACCAACTCTTGATTTTGGCTCAGGTCACGATCTCGGAGTTGTGAGACCCAGCACCCCCAGCCCTGGAGTCCACTTCAGATTCTCTCTCCCTACCTCCTACTCCTCCCACTCGTGTGCTCTCTCTATATATAATAAATAAATACATCTTTAAAAAAATAAAAAAGACACAGTGAAATTAATTTTCATATTTTGTTTAACCAAATATATCCCAAATATTATCATTTCCAAATGTAATCAATATAAAAAGTTATCAAGAAAACACCACACTTCGTTTTGTATATTCTAAGGCTTCCAAAAACCAGTGGGTATTTTACACTTAGAGAGTATCTCAATTTGAACGAGAATTCTCAATTTGAATAAAAAATACTTGATAAATTTTCAGACTTTTTAAAACTTTGGTTGAAAAAATAGATTCATACACTCAAGGTGTACCAAACTTATTTAAAAGTTTCTAATAAGTAAATTGAGTATCTGTTTTTAGGTTTAAATTGAAGCTCATTCAAATTAAATAAAAGTTAAAATGTAATTCTTAGATTGTACTTGTCACATTTCAAGTTCTCAGTTGTCACATGTAGCTAGTGGCTCCCATACTGGACAGTGCAGATGTGGACACTGATGAGCTGTGCTGCTTGTTAACCGTGTGACTTTGAGCAACTCCCTAAACCCCTTTGTACCTCACTTTCCTCATCTGTAAATTGGGGTTGTTAGGAGGTTTAAATAAATGAACACATACCAAATGCTTAAAACAGCACCTGATTCATAGTACCCACTCAACAAATTTTAGCCATTATTGCTATATCATTAATAATAGCAATATTCTCATAATTATTCTCATTTTCATCATTATCATGAAGCCCTTTGAGCCAGGCTGTTACTACATGTTTTCTTTGTTGTGGTAAACACAGTAAGTTTCATACCCAATATCCAATACACTTCTGTTTTTGTTGCTACCCAAACTCTGATAACTTGGGTCTAAGCCAATTGAGAGGCTTTGGGTTCCTGTTTTTCAGCCGCCCTTAGAGCAGTGGTTGGTCATGGGTCATGGTTCTGGCCAGCAAGACACAAGCAGGAGTCTGCTGGAAGGTTTCTAGCAAACCCGTTGCTGTCTTGATGAGTCCTCTTCATGAGCTGAAGGAGATGCTTGGAGGGGCACTAGCCCACTTGAGAGTATGTTGCAAAAGGCGCAAGGGAGAGGCCATGGGAATGTCAGAGGTGTTGGCCCAACATCACTGGGCACTGAAGCTGTTGCCTACCCTTATTGTTTAGTGAGAAAAATAAAACCCAGTATGTTTAGGCCACTGTGGGTCAGGTTTTCTATTCTTCCAAATGCACTATTGATTGATACATTTTAGCTTTCAGTCTTTAAAGCAATCCAATGTGATAGGTACAATTTTTAGACCTATTTTGTTGATGGGGAAATAGAAACCCAGAGAATCTAAGTAAACACCTCAAGGTGACGTGGTTAGTACGTTACGGGTATTGTCATCTTTCGACATCTGTCTGACACAAGAACTAGTGTTGCCAAGCAAAATGCTATCCTGTCCCACTTCCTGTGGGGCAGATGCTCTTATCTGTACCTTAGAAGTAAGGAAACCAAAGTCTACAGCAATCAAATGTCTTGCTCAAAAGCACCCAGGCATGAGTGATTTGAACTTGGGTTTCAGTGCTAGCTCTGCTTACTGGGTAAGCAGGATGAATCACTGATCTCAGCCTCTGAAACTAATAATGCATTATATGTTAATTAATTGAATTCGAATTTAAAATTAGTTAATTAAAACAGTTCTAGCTCTGCTACTTAATGGCTGCGTGACATTCTTATGCCTCTATTTCCATCTTTTTAAAAAAATTTTATTTATTTATTTTGACAGAGAGAGATCACAAGTAGGCAGAGAGGCAGGCGGGCGGGGGCGGGGAAGCAGGCTCCCCACTGAGCAGAGAGCCCCATGTGGGGCCCAATCCCAGGACCCTGAGATCATGACCTGAGCTGAAGGCAGAGGCTTTAACCCACTGAGCCACCCAGGTGTCCCCTCTATTTCCATCTTTATAAAATGGGAACAGTAATAGTATTTATCCTTGTGGCGTCCTTAGGAGAAATGAAATTTTAAAATGTATTCTAGGGATAGCATACAGTGCCTGGCATGTAGTAATTGCTCAGTAAGTGGTAACTATTTTATTCTCTCTAGTATTAATTACTATTTATTAATTAATAATAATTAGTATTTAGTATTAGTATAATAATAAATAATTAGTAATTAATCACTAGTTACCAATATATAATTAATATAATTAATATATAGTATATATTAATTAATTATAGTATAGTAATTAATATATAGTAATAATATATAAATATATAGTAACTAATACATAATTATATTATATATTATATAATATAATAATTATAGTAATAAGCGATGAAGCCCAATCCAGACCTCTCATTCCAAATCCTGTATGTTTCCCAGTACGTTGAGCTTCCTCCATAAGTTGAATTTAACAAGTTTGTAAGGCAGAAATTTTATTCAAGTTAAGCCCAGCACATTTTATCATTGTCAGTCAAATAATTAGGCTGAACGTACACAGCCACAAAGATTCCCTATCCCTATGATAGATTGTTCCAGTTATGACAGCTTTCTCATCTTTAAACGTCCTCTCGTTTTATCAGTGGGGCGCAGTTTCAGACATGCCGTAACTGCCTCCTCCATCCAGTCTCAGTGAGCGGTTCCCAGACAAACTACGCTTTCTTTAGGGTACTTCCTAAGCACCTTTCGTGCACTATTTTTTCTCTCCTACACCCCAACCCCATACTTCCTCTCTGCTTTGGGGCCAGTACTGAATGCCCCCCATGTCTGTGCATGTGGTTGCTGGGCTGGTCACCTTCAAAAGTGGTCTTCTTGGAGTGACCTGTCAACAGCTTCCCTTCTAGGATCATCTGGCATTAATTCTGTCTTCTACTCATACTCAAGAGAAGCACCAGTTAGAGAAGGCATCTTTCATCTCTGGCCACTGTACCCATGGAAGTAGTCACTGGTACCTACAAGCAGTGGGACCACTGACAAGTGATTTAACTTTTTTGATTAGTTTTCTCATCTGTGCCTTATTTATAGTTTGTTGTGGTCTTAAAAGAAATTGTACACATACAACACCTACTTCAGTACCTGGAGGTCAGTAGGTACTTCCAAAGTTGCAGCTAGCAATAAGCGGAGGTAAAACATCAACATGGTCTAGCAAAGCTGATTTCCTTTCTGGCAGATGAATATCTTAGGTGAGGGTTTTTAAGATTTTTAAATTTATTATTATTATTTTTTTAAGTTTTTCTTTCTTTCTTCTTTTTTTTTTTTTTTTTTTTTTGTAATCTCTATCCCCAACATGGGGTTGAACTCACAACCCAAGATTAAGAGTCACATGCTCTATCCACCGAGCCAGCCAGGTGCCCCTGTCCCATGTCTGTTCTATGCCTACCCCCTACTCATAGTCAACATGTGAATTGCCCAAATTATTATTATCTTTTTAAAGATTTTTATTTATTTATTTATTTGACAGAGAGAGATCACAAGTAGGCAGAGAGGCAGGCAGAGAGAGAGAGAGAGAGAGAGGGAAGCAGGCTCCCTGCTGAGCAGGGAGCCCGATGCGGGACTCGATTCCAGGACCCTGAGATCATGACCTGAGCTGAAGGCAGCGGCTTAACCCACTGAGCCACCCAGGTGCCCTGCCCAGATTATTTTAAAAAACGCTAATGTATTATTGTTTGATGCACAGAACTAGTGGTGCTATAAAACTTCATTTAAAAGCAACTTTTTGGTTCCTGGATCCTCCATGATCTCTCTTCACTGTAAAACACATTTGATTTTTTGTACTTAATGGGGTCACCTGTTGAAGTAAGAATTCTTTTGCCAACAGCTATACCTTGTCCTTTCATGAACTGTATGAAGAATTCATCCCAAGAGCCATAGCTTGGAATATCAGGGACGTCATTGTAGAAATGGAAAAAAGATACTGCTGTATCTTTAGGGTTTCGAAATATCACCAATATCTAGGGAGAGAAAATTAAGTTAATTTATTCAGGTCTATGTTTTGAACCTTGGAAAAGTAAAGGGGTGAGCAATATCGTTGTATATTTTTGTATACAACTTAATTTCGTTAACAAAAAGAGGAGGAATGACAGGAAGAAATTGAGGAAGAGGGGGTAGCAGGTGGGGAAATTTAGGGAAAGGGGAGAAAAAAGAAGAAAAAGCAGATCAATGTTGTAGTAGAGAACTTCTGCTAATGAACTTTGTAAAAAGGCGCATAGAGAAGACATCAAAAAGGAAAAAAGGAAGCTCATTAGAATAATCACAGGACATGATCTGGAAAGTTAAATCGCAAAGTAAAAGTTGCAAAATAATATTAAGGAAAATGAAAATAATGTTCAGAGTTTGGTGGGAAAGATCCAAAAGAATAAGAGTGACCAAAGCATCTGTAGTTACATATACATGACATGAAGTTTGTTATTATATGTGAAATTCAGAAATAAAATTGTTTCAGACCTCAGGAAAATAATGCTCACCAGAAAGAACAGCAACAACAACAGCAAACCCTTCCTCTTGTTTTCCTAGATTGTACTCTCTTGTTAGAAACACTCTAAATATCTTAGTGGGATTCTGAAATCTATTCACTATAAAACAGATTTAAAATATGTTTAATACTAGGTATATGTTTTATATCCTAGCTGAAAGTACCTTTGCTTTGCATGAAACTACAGCTAATATAATCTGAAGAAACAACAGAAGAAATACTAAATCTCACACTTCATTTATTAAAATTCTGTAAGATAGGAACTTCATCACATAGCCCAGAAAGGCAATATCTTAGACGTTAAATACTTCAAACTGACATATGAGTAAGAATGACACTCACCTTGGCTTTATTCTTGATGATGGACCCAGGTAATTTGTCATAATGGAGGTGAGTTGCCAAAATCCTTGGCGATGGGAATGTTTCATTCTCTTAAAAATATACACAATAAAGTGAAAGTGTGGGTGTGTCTTATGGTCAATCACTCTTAAGTGTAGTATTTGAATGGTAGTTTCAAGGACCACTATGTCCTTGTGTCTTCTTCAGTTTCTCCTCAGAATTTTTTTGTTTTGTTTTGTTTTAGAGAGAGAGAAAGGAAGAATGTGCTTGTGCACAGGGTTGGGGGAAGGGCAGAGGGAGAGAGCATCTTAAGCAGCTTCACCTCCAGCGCGGAGCCCTGTGTGTGGGGGTGGGGGAGGATTGGATGGGGGGTGGGCTTGGCTCAATCTCACAACCCTGAGATCATGACCCGAACTGAAATCAAGACTCAGATGCTTAACTGACTGAGCCACCCAGGTGCTCCTCTTCTCCCAGTTTTTTTTTTTTTGTTGTTGTTTTCTTACTTTGTGGAGGCAAGGAATGGAAAAAACCATAAACAAATAATTTAAATCATCCTTTTGGAAGTCCTTGTAGGATCTGGTTTATCTTTTATCTTTTTATTTTTTATTTTTTGGTCTTTTTTTGAAAAGTTTACCTTTTCTCACAATCACCAAATTCTTTTTGTTCAAGACAGCTCATAATCTGCGGTCTACTCTTGAGTTAATTTGGCTCTCTTCTATATTCAAGGTTTTTAACAGAAATATTCAAGTTTTCCCATAGCTCCTCCAAACTTTTTTTTTAATATCTAGATTTTTTTTTTTTAACCAAAAATATTCCAGGGGCACCTGTGTAGCTCAACCGGTTAAGCATTTGCCTTCAACTCAGGTCATGATCGCTAGGTCCTGGGATCAAACCCCAAGTTAGGTTCCCTCCTCATCAGGGAGCCTGCTTTTTCCTCTTCCTCTTCCTCTTCCTCCATTCATGCTCTCCCTCTCTCTCAAATAAACAAATAAATAATTTTTTAAAATTTCCATTCAAATATCCCAACAGAACCTGAAAATGCATAGTCACTTAACTATCTGAGAAATATTTTACAAGAGAAAATCTTGTCAGTGTAAGGACTCAATAACTGATTCTTTGTGTGTACGTATCTACTTCTACTGATAATTTAAGAAATGAATTGATCTGTTTAATCTGCCAGTGTTGGGGTTTTGTCTTAAAATCAGTCCTTTAGTATGTTATACGGGCTAAAGTTTCAAGTTTATTTCCATACTTGTAGAGGTCACTCACTGCTTGGTCACATTATTTCAGTGATAAAATGATATTTAGATATTTGTAGCCAATTGTTCTGTAAAAATTTAGTGGAGATCCCAACTCAAGCAAGGGCAAAACATAAAAAAGTTCTAAAAATAAAAAAGCCAATGTAAGTCAATTACATGGGCCCAAATGTTGATTAATAGTCATAATATTTGATTTACATCATTAGTTTTGAATGCCACTTTTAGATTCATTTACAGCAATCCTCTCAGGTAGGTGTTATAACCCCCATTTTAGAGATTAACAATAGGCTTTGAGGTTTTAAGTGCTTTGTACAAAATCACACAGATGGTAATTTTCAGATTAAGTTATAGTATGCTGTTTCCACTACAGGGCATGGCCAAAAATCACAAAAAGACATATGAGAAATGGTAAAGTTCCTAAAAGGATTAGAAAAATATCCAGGGAGAAAGTGAGAAATAACTGTAACAAAACTGCTATGCATATAATAAAACATTGATGAAAATGTGATATGGCCAAACTATAAGCAGCGTAAAGACTGTATGTTTATTTTATTTTATTTATTTTTTTAAGTAATCTCTACGCTGACCCACAACCCTGATATCAAGAGTTGCACACTCCACCGACTAAGATAGCCAGGTACAGGAAAATATATGTATTTTAGGAAAGTTTTCTGTAAAGTGAATAGCTGTTAAGTAAAGCTTGTCTTCTTACTGATTTCCATTTTAAGATGGAGGTGCATGGCTGGCTCAGTCAGAGCATGCAACTCTTGATCTCCAGGTCGTGAGTTCAAGCCCCACTTTTGGTGTAGAGTTTACTTTTTTAAAAAAAATGTTGGAAAACTGGGGAAATGTTAGCATAAATTGTAAAGTTGATGCTAAACACCCTCTTTAGAAAAAATGTTATGCAATGGTCTGGACAGGAGAAACCAGTGGGGCCTTTCACTGGCCCATCGTTTCTTACCTAGGAAAAAACTTCTTAAGTCTCCTGTCCATACATCCTGAGCCAGTCCTGACTGGCCACATCTGGGGGCAGTCAGCCACAAGCAGGATGGCTTACCTTACCATGGGCAGGAGCACATTTACCTCCCACTCCAGCCCCCCCTCCCTAAGTCCCTACACATCTCATTTGCACATGATTTTCTGCGACTTTAGCCCGATCCATGGAAATGACTTTCTTCCACGTAAAATCCAACTTCTCAGCTTATATTTGTCATCATGCCAAGTGTTTCTGTCATTTTCCAGAAACCACTTTCTAAGTCCCAATCCAATAATTTATTTCTTAGTAACTGAGTTCTTCTGTCTGCTTGGTAGTTGGGAGTCTTGGTAGTAAACACGTCTCAAAATTTTGCCGAGATTGTGGTTCCTCCTTGAATACAGCCTTCCCGTCCCAAATGCATTTCTGGTGTATCTAGGTAGGGCTGGGGATGGTCTGACTCTCACCTGTCCTGTCCAAGCGCTGAAGTTTTGAGGCAGATCCTTCCTCCCACCCTTTTCTTGCCTTCCCTAGCAGGAACCAGAGTATCCTGTCTCACACCCAAGCCCCACTTAGTTTTACTGATAAAGTGAATGATAACATGTGGTAAGGTGAATTAGAACAGGCAGGATGACCTGTTAGAACGTTTACACACACCAGTGACTTACTCTCTCAGCTACTACTTGATCCTTTTCCATCTCC
Organism: Enhydra lutris kenyoni; assembly: GCF_002288905.1. Classification (NCBI taxonomy): domain Eukaryota; kingdom Metazoa; phylum Chordata; class Mammalia; order Carnivora; family Mustelidae; genus Enhydra; species Enhydra lutris. Next base: position 4,532,206 of record NW_019154143.1, read on the forward strand.
CCCCCCACCCCCAACACACACACACCAGAGTCATCATGGAGGCAGGGACATCAAAGGTAATGTCTTATTAGGAAAAGTCTGGGGACTTGCTGACATAAACTGAAGGCAGGATGATCTGAGCCTTAGAAGAACCCTCCTATGGCATTCCACCCAAGTCTCCGTCTTCAGAGACAAAGCTTTTTTTCATTTCAATTTCTTAAAAAAGATTTTGCTTTTATATTTATTTACTTAAGATTTTTTTTAAATGAAGATTTTTTTTCTCTGATAAAGTGCAAGAGCATGTGTGAGGCGGTGGGGGGGGGTGGGGAGGGCGGGGTGGGTGTCAGGGCAGGGAGAGAGACAAGCAGACTCAACGCTGAGTGCCAAGACAGACCTGGGCTCAACCTCAAGACCCTGAGATCATGACCTGAGCCAAATCCAAGAGTTGGATGTTTAACCAACAGAACCACCCAGGAGCCCCTAAGATTTTATTTTTTAAGTAATCTCTATACCCAAATGGGGCTCAAACTTACAGCTCTGAGATCAGAAGTCACATACTGTACCCAGTGAGCCAGGCAAGCAACTCTGGTTTTAATTTTTCTTCAGGTTTCTCGGCTTGCTTTCCCTCCTATTTTTTCTTTTACAAGTAGGCTGTCTATATATATTCTTAACCTCTTACAGAGGTTAAGAAGCGCTAATTGGAAAACTTGGGTTCAAACCTTGGCCCTGCCATTTATTAGCCCCTTGACGTTGGTTAAGTTTCTAACAGTTTTGCCTTTTGTCATTTGGTGATGAGGTTATTTTGCCATGAAATGAGATCATCCTTAAAAAGTGCTGGGAGTATATGGTGAGCACAAAATAAGTTGCCCAATTATTAGGACTGTACTTTCTGAACTCAAAACTAAAACTATACCCCAAATGGAAGAAATTTTCCGTGATAATTTACTATAAATTTAAAGGCTGTTTTGTACTAACCTCGTATTTTTCTGGGTCCCCACATTCAAGAATTGGGAATTCTGGATACTCATACTTTTTCTTAGATTCAGCAAATATCAGCTCATTAATGATGTGGAGAATCCAATTTGAACCTTAAAGAAAAATCAAAGAATCAAAGATCATTAAGGAGTCTTGATTTAGCAAAGGCATGTTACTTTCACATATATATCATAAAAATTGGAACCTACAGCCATCCTGTGGTATGAACAATCAGTTCTTCTGCATCTGAAATAAACTGGGCTGTGGGAGGAAACAGAGTTTTGCAGAAAACAGCACTTCTTACTTACATTAGTACAAAATTTATCTTATTTTGCAGATTTTTCCTTTAACAAGTGGCAATACTGCTTGAATCCATAACATGTTCCTTACAGAACACTGTTATGTTAGAGAAATGATTGTTTATTGCATATCATGTGTTACTTCCTCTTACACTAATGAATATTTTATATAGGACTATAGATATTTTTGATTTTATGAAAACCCAGCATCGATTAACAGGAAATTATCAAATGAAGATGGCTTCAATAAGCACTTAGAAATGAAATAAGTTAAAAAAATCAAAAGTGGATTGTGAGATTGTGTGAAATAGGAGAATTTAGATTCTTAATGTCTCCTCCCCCATTAGTGAATCACCATGTAAAGCTGGTTTGAGAAACTAAAGGATGGATGATGTTTGATCCTGAAAAATATTCTATTATGTGGAAATAGTCATAGGCATTATAGACATGGGCATGCTTTTGCCTTTAGTCAAGAATCAAGATGAAAATGATTATTGCTCTCAATGCTTGATAGCAAATGGACTTTCCTGCATTCATCTTTCTGGTAGCTAGCCCCACCATGCATATTTTCTACAACCATCATTCAGCAGACCTCCTCCCTCAGACACCAAGGTTTCTAAGTCTAGCAGTTCTCGTTATTGATTCCACAAGTTATGCTCTTAACCATCTTGATCATCCTTCCCACTGCTTTCTGGCTAGCTTCATGCAGAGATGAACTGCCCTCCTCCCCAACCTTTGCCTAGGACCCTGCGCAACCTATTCACTATGAAAAAGTGCCCTGGTAGAAAATGATTTGTTATTTACCACACTTTGGATAAGATGCGAGCACTACGTCATCATTTCTGATTCAAAGGTGTCCAAGGCCTGGAAAGTTTCTGAGGTGCACATGGTGATTGGGTATGGAATCCCCTGATGAATGAAAAACAAGTGAGAAAGTGCAGTTTCTTTTGATTTTTCCAAAGCTTCGTCAATGTAGTCAATAAATTTGGACTTATTGGCCATGCTGGCTCCCTGCTGATGAACCTGTTCTGTAGTTGTCCAGGGGCAGCAATAGCTTTTAATGGAGTTTTTCAGGAGGTGGAATAAAGGGCTCCTCCCATTCACATGAGAAATAAATTCTTTAATTCTCACCCCCCTCTCCCCATCTACCTTTCCACACACCCACCTCTGACAAAAGACAAACCGCAGGTGCAAAGCAACCTGAGGATCAGGGAATATTACCCCAGGGGCTGATCATATCACTGTTACAGACAGTCCCTTGAAGGAAAGTAAGAATAGAATCTCTAACCAGACGACAATAGATATTAACTATCTAACAAATAGTTATTGAACTGAATCAGACATGCAATTTTTCCATCACAGGAAAACTGAGGAAATTTTGTATGTCAACAGAACGTATCTTACTAAGGCAGGTAGTAGATGTAGGAGAGCAACTTTAATTTTTTTATTTTTTTTAAAGACTTTATTTATTTGAGAGAGAGAGAGAGAGAGAGATTGAGCAGGAAGGAGAGGGAGAAGCAGGCTCTCCCCTGAGTAGGGAGCCCAACAGGAGGCTCGATCCCAAGACCGTGGGATCATGACCTGAGCTGAAGGCAGACACCTAACTGACTGAGCCACCCAGGCACCTTGGAGAGCAACTTTTAATCTCCATTTTACAGAGGGGAAAGAACTGACCAGAGACAGTTCCTAGATAGATAGGTTTCTGGGTTTCATTATATTTGTAATAATATATTTTTAAAATGTTTATAAAAAGGTAACATTGGAATATCTGACTGTCTTACCATTTTTGTATTTCCATACAGTACTTCCCTTGAAGGTGTTATTACTTACATAACAATGGCATGCTATTCACTGTAGGTGGGAAGCTGGTGTGTTTCAGACTCTCCCTCCCAAAAAAAGAAAATGAGTAAGACTGGACTCCCTGCCAAGCTGCTTAGTGGGATTGTCCCTTACATTATAGTCTTTGTTTTCCTGGGGAGGGTGGAATTTAAGGCATTAATTCAAAGGCAGCTATTGTCCTTCGCTTGCTTCTTAGTGAGTAAAATGATAAAAAAGACAATATGCCTGGATCCTGTTTTGACACTAATGCCTATAATTATAGGAGGATTTGGGAGGCTGTTTGGAATTGGTAATGTGAGCTTTGATTCTTCTTAGTCTCCCTGGGCTCAGGGCACGTTGTCAGTCTTTCAGTTCTACCTACTTATTTTTTTCTTAAGATTTTATTTTTTATTATTATTATTTTTTAAGATTTTATTTTTTAAAGTATTTTCTATATCCAATGTGGGGCTCCAACTCACAACTTTGAGATCGAGAGTTGAGTACTCCACCAACTGAGCCAGTCAGGTGGCCCCTCCTTGACTCTTAATTGTCTAGATGAGTGGTGGAGGGAAACAGCAAGAATGATTGCATAATAACCTAGATTTATGATTATTTGTACTGCTGTGCTTTTGAGTGCAGGTGGGCCTCCAATTCTGTGCAGTCCCAGCTTCTGTTTAGTTCCTGGATCCACCCAAGCCCGAGGTAAGTGGTGGGGGACAGTTAGAGTGCACCTGGCTTAGCTCATGCTCCTGGTGGCATCAACAAAGGAGGTTTCTTTAAAGTTCCTTTCCTTGAGATTAAAGACATTGTTCCCTCTTAATTTTTTTTTCTTTTCACTTTTTTTCCTAGGCTATAGACTTATATCAGAGAGAGAGAGCGAGAGAGGAGAATTCTGGAAAGAAAGAGAGGGAGAGAGAAGTTGAGAGGATGAGAGAGAGAGAGAGGGAGAGTGAGAAAAAAGAAAACCAAAACAAAACTGGTGACCAAAAATGTCTAGGTTGATTGAACTATATAGTCTGATTAGTAAAGCAGGAAAGCAAGGATCAAGGCTTTTCCAAGAAGCCTTGGAAAGAAACTGAGGATTCTTGGAGGGGAGGTAGGTGGGAAGATGGGATAACTGGGTGATGGGCATTAAGGAGGGCACTTGATGGAATGAACACTGGGTGTGATATGTAACCGATAATCACTGAAAATAAAAAAGAAGCATATGGCTCTTGTGTGCCAGTTGGCCCAAGGCTGATTTTTAGGGGAAGGTAAATCGACTGCTCCTATGCCATCCCCCTCTTTATGTAGTACAGTGCCTCTTCAGGATTAAGTTGTGCTTTCCCCCTCTTCTTTAGCAAGAGAAGTGCTACTTCCTAGTGTAGTACAGGATTGAAATTTACTTTGGAATCCCACATATAGGGGGAGGGTGTAACCTCTTGGTATTTTGGGAGTTTTTAAAAACTGGCTTCCCTCTTCAGAAGTTGAACACCAGCAAGATAGAGGTGGATGCTGGAAACGTTCAGGGCCCAGGGCAGTTTAACTGGTGACACTTTGTCATCCTAGACTGGGGGTGATGGAGAAGCATTCCATTCCAGCACTGGGCAGCTGGCAAGCAGGAATCTTGCCCCCACTTCCCCAGCCTCAGGGACAGTGCTGCTAGAGGCTGTAGGTCCCCACTGCTCTGTGTCCTCCGGCCATCTGAAGGGATGGCTGGGCCATCACCAACATCCTGGGCTTCTCTTCTGCAGTAGGTGTCTTCTGGCACTAGTAGAAATGGGTCATCCAATCTCTGCAAACTTTTGTCAGGTGATTAAAAGAGCTTCATTCTGAGGATCCCAGACAGGTCACTCTTTCTCTTTCCGTGGGAGAATGGACAGCAAATTTCCTAGGTACTTGTTAATGATGAGATCCCTGCTGCCCCTGCTCTTATGACCACAACAGAGGACTGGAACTTTGGCTAACTTCTGTGCCTTGGACATGATGAAGCAAGGGAACTTCTTTCTGGTCGCTTGCATCCTTCTGCTAGAGTTAACAAATCAGGGTCACACTGGGAATGTACAGCCTCCCAAAGGAGACTTTGGGAGGGGTGGGTGCTGGAGACTTAGAGGAGGATGAACAGGACTTATGAACTGCGGAATTTGAGCATTTGCATTCCAGGGGTAGGGCTGCGGCAGGCTAGTTATGTCTGCCTACTGAAGTAGGTCTGCATTTCTAACAAGCTCGCAGGTGATGGCCATATTGCTGACTCTTGGAGACTATCACAACTTTGGTTGCAGAGTGTAGAAAAATAATTGAACACAGGTTTTTCGAGTCAATATCTTAAGTTCAAATCCAGTTTTGTCTCTTGTTAGCTCTGTGATTGTAGGCAGGGTAAAATTCTCTCTTTCTTTGTAAAATTAGACACTCACAGCACGTATTATGACATAGGGTTTTTGTGGGGATTAAATAAATTAACAGACAGCCCGCAGTTAGGATCTGCTCTCAGTAGGAAGAGCGCGATAAAAGGTAATTACGGTATGGGGGCGGGACCAAAGCCGGGAGGGGCGGGGCTTTGCCAAACCTTGCGCACGCGCAGTCCTGTGTGCCAGCTCCTCAGGTAAGAGAGGGATGACGGCTCGAGTTAGGCGTCCTCACTGGGGCTCGACAGAGCACGAAGTGGGGCCGGAGTTTGGGAGGCCTCGCCAAAGTTCTGGGGTCATACGGAAGAAGGTTGGGTGTCACTATATCCATTCAGCGGGAAGGCGCGGGACAGGCCCGAGTGTTTCCGGGTCGCAAGGCGGGCGACCTTGTCGCCGCGGTCGGGCGGTGCGGCCTGCGCTGCCCACTCGAGTTGGCTGCGGGCTGCGCGGGAGCGTCCGGGCAGGCAGGAGAACGCTGGGGGCCGCCGGGTGTGCACCGAAGACCCGGGGGACGGGGAGCCGCTAGGGCCTGAGGATCGCGGGTAGCCAGCCTGACGCGCTCTCGGAAGCCTCGCTGGTGCCTTGGTTCTGGACCGTGGGAACCTGGAAAAAGCGCTTCAGCTGATAAAACCCAGGGATGCTGAGAGACCTTGCTCTCCAACATGTAGAGTGCGAGAGACCTTGCCGTGTGATAAATCATTTTGCCTGAGAGGCTGAGGCGCGTCGTTTTCCAGCTGTAGCGCACAGACGAGGCGTTTTCCGACGCAGCATTGCACGTTTACGCTTGTGCACCCTGAGTCCGCTTCTCAGCCAGTGTCATGCAAACCCCGTGACACACAGCGCTGCTTTTCTTCGAGCCCATTGGAAGACTGCTTTGTTTCGTTTAAGTATCTACGTCTGTATGTAAAGTAGGCTCCACGCCCGACGCGGGGCTTGATCTTAGGACCCTGAGATGAAATCTGTGGTTCCCCTGACTGGGCCACCCAGGTTCCTCGAGCACTGCCTTGTTTTAAATTTCACCTAAATTCCATGCTTCTCCAAAATCCCGTCTAATCTTAGTCTTTCTCTGCCAGCTAGTAACCCAACTTTGTCGTGGACGGGTATGCCTTTGGTGGTCTTTATCGACCAGGCTTTATCAATCGTTAAAAACACCTTTCCTGAAGCTGAGGGACTTGTAATGTAAAATGTGTATATATATGTATTTTTAAAAGGTAAATGCTGTAACAGTGTTATTTGTACTTTATTTTTTGAACTCTTAACCTCACCTCCCAACAAAACAAAACCACATTTTACTAGGATTCCTTATATTGAGGACATTGCTGCAGGCACGCTTTATTTTTAACTTAAAATTTTTTTTTTCACCTATTGCACATTAAAAATTACCCCAAGAGAGATCCTTGTACTGATCATGACTTACTCCCTGTCAGGTACAGCATCGTAAACAGCAAAACAGTTCTCCCCACCCACTCACCTGCCTGTTGATTATATGTAAGTTCTTTTTTAACTTCCTCGGCTTCATTTTTTTTTTTAAGATAAAAATAATAAAGTTTTAGTCTTTTAGTCCCCAGGGTGATCACATTATCAAAATGAAGGAAGGGACACCTGATAAAGCAATTAATAGGATAATCCTACAAAAGTAGGGTATTTAATTACCCCACTCTCAGGCATTGTGAAAAGGAGTCAAGAGGAAATGGTGTAAATGCATGGTGGTGAGCAGACAGCTGGGACTGTAGAGTATTAGAGATCTTACTGTCTCCGCACAGAGGGCAGAGAACGGTTCGACAAAGAGCATACATTGGACAGTATCAAAATCCTGAGATTAGAAACGACTGATTTCTCCTGTTGTTGGGATTATAGGGAGGCAGAGTAAGAATTTGCATTTACATTTCATAGATTCAGTAAGAGTCATATGCTACTTTTTTTAAAGCTTACTATATAGCCCTTTCCCTTGTTCAGCTTTTACATTGGAGAAGGAGAATGAAGACTCAAACCCTTTTTTGGATTAGCTTTTATTTTAGTGAAAGGAAGAGAGTCAAGATCTAAAGTCTAGTTTGCCACTTACTGGGTGATGGTGGCTAGTTTTCCTCCTGGTCTAAGGGCATCTTGTACAGAAGTCATTTGGAGTTGCTTGCAAATGCACACTTTACTGGGATGCTAACCCTAGACTTGCTAAATCACAGTTGAGGGACTGGGGAACTGCAGGTTTAGGCTCAGAAATGTACATTTTTAACAAGTCTTTTGGGTGATGTAATTAGTTTCAAAATACTGTTAGAATAGCAGCTCCCCAGAACAAGTTGGTTTCTTTAACTTTATATGAAATGCTTGGGCTGTGGCACATAGTTCAAAATATGTTGTATAAATAAAACCTCCAGCTGTGAAACATAAACAATCACTTATAGAATAACCTTACTTTTGTAGGGTACTTTCAAAGAGTTTTCACATATGGCGCCTATTAGATCATATCTTACTTCCTAGCTTGGCTAAAAATAATGATTTACCTTGTCAATATTCTATTCTTAGGCAATTAAAAATCTTAATTCCATCAATTGTTAGTTCTTTTTACAGTGCTTTTTATCAGTTTCATCTCCTTTTTGTGCTTTTTCCATTGGTGTCTTTGGTTCATTGTGTGGGGTAGAGAATGAAAACTAGGACTGTGGGACATATCAAATACAAATAAGCATACAGTAACTTTAGGGTTTTAATCTCTAAATTATTCAGACTGTAGGAATGAATTGGAGTTGCTTTTGTCGAAAAGGTATTCACTTTGTGTATGCTCATTCAGGTTTACATGTATTTGTTATTGTTGAACTTAGGATGGCCCGCACTATGGAACCAGTGGCAAAGAAGATCTTTAAAGGAGTTTTAGTAGCTGAACTCTTGGGCGTTTTTGGAGCATATTTTTTATTTAATAAGATGAACACAAGCCAAGGTAATCCTAATTCAGTAGTTAATGTTTTCTAGGGGGGGTGTGCAGTTTGCTAATACATTGAGGTACTAAATAGCATTTTTAGAGAAATTGCTTCTTCAGTATATTAGGCATTTTGGGTTGCTGGAGGAGAGGGGTAGGGAATGGGGGGGTTAAATGATGGGCATTGGGGAGGGTATGTGTTGTGGTGAGCGCTGGGTGTTGTGTAAGATTGATGAATCACAGATCTGTACCTCTGAAAGAAGTAATACATTATATTAACACTAAATGTTAACCTTTTTATGGACGTAAGAAATTTGGTGTTAATTATTGTAGACTTAATGACTCTTCTCCCTAAATAATGTTACTTGTAGACTAGGGAAAATGTTTCATACTTGGATTTTACTTGTCTGGGGCACAGAGCAGGTGTCTGGTCTGGCTTAGTTTGGGAACACAGGTGGAAGAAATTCAGCCTGCTGCTTATACCTCATTGTTTCATAGACTGAGAATTAGTGGTGGAGCTGAGTTGTCAAGTAACCAGTTTCAAAAGCGATCAGAGTTCCTCCTCTGCTATCAATAACTGGGTACTTAAAACCTTTCCCATGCCACCAGCTGCCACTGAAAGTGCTGTAACACATTCTGGAGGGAAATTTTCTATTAGAGCCCTCAACTTTTAAAATGAGGAAATGCTGCTTCTCTTTCCCTAGAGCAGGAAATAGTAGTCCTGGGGGTGGTGGCCATCTTTGAAACTTGTCATTTGTCCTCTTAAGGTACTTCACTGAACACTGTGTTCTAGGATGCTCAGTCACTTGTGAAGTTTAAGTGTATAAAAGAAAACATCCGAACAGTATATAAAAACAAATTCAAGTTTCTAATTCCACAGCAAGGTAAAATGGAATCCAATATGTATTCCAGTATTCCATTTTACCTTGCTATGGAATTAGAAACTAGACTCTATCCGGTTTTTGAAGTTGATCTCAAACTTCATAGTTCTGTAAGAGAGTTACACAGTAACACGGAAAACTTACTTTTCTAAATAAATATTTCTAAATAAATTACATCATATATATAGGCCAAATTTGAAAAAGTCCAAAATAACTATGGGGGGGCAACATGCAAGGCAAGTGCAAATTACACCCAGTGCAGCAGAGGGTTCCTGATTACCAGGACCTTAACACACATTTCTTATCTATAGGATTCCTGTCTCATAGACCCTAAAACTAATGCTAAATTATGTGGCTCCATGTTTTAGTATGATGAATTTCTAGTCATGTCTAATTTTAAGACCTTTCTTTCATCAGATTTCAGGCAAATGATGAGCAAGAAATTTCCCTTCATCTTGGAAGGTAGGTTTTTCCTTAAGAGTATAAAACAACTTTTTCAGGCACCCTTTAAATTAAGGAATTTCTTTATGACCAATTAAGGGTTAAAAGGCTTTTTTTTTTTTTTTTTTGGGTGATGTCAGTTTCCAAGAAAAATTACTGTTTATCCCTATTTTAGCTCTTTTTGAGAACACATGGTGGCGGAAATTCTCTTGGAGATGAGTAGTTACCAGTGGTTGAAAACTTTGGAATAAAACATGTTTGAGGTGATGGTGACAAACCACAGCTTAAAACTACAGTGTGACCTCTGATTTGCTAATTTCTTGGAGCAGTTTCTTTGTCCAGTTGTGGTAATTGTCCACCTTATGAATAGTTGTAAGGGTTAAACAAGATGACATTATGTAATCACTTAGCACAATAATCTGGTATAAAGTAATGCTTAATAAATAGTGCTCATTACCATACTTAGTACAGATGTTGGAGGGCTTTCCATGAAATATGTATCCTATTATCTTTTTCATTTTACCATGTAGAAATAAGGAAAAGTGGTTTGATTTCTCTCAATATAGTTTAATTTTAATACCTTTACATGATTTTATAAATGACAGCTGTATTTATTTATAGTTTATTACAAATCCATTGAACAGTCTGGAATGTATGGAGTCAGAGAGCAAGATCAAGAAAAATGGTTGAATAGCAAAAATTAGGAGTAAGTACAATTTAATTTTTAATTAGAAAACTCATTTTCTTTGCTTTTTAATTTTTTGAGTGGCTTTCGGCCTCTTCTTTTTGAAATTTTTCTTTTTCTTGATGATACTTTTCACATCTCTGTTGTGTAGCCAGTCATCACGTTCAGCCTCCCATCTAAGCTGTTTCTGACCTTTGTGGGGGAAAAGAAAGATGAGCACACCACATTGTGGACTCCTGGCCCCACAGAAGAAAACAGAAACTTCTGGTCTGCCATGGCTCACAGTCATTTCCCATCTATTATGCAAATCCCTGCTTTTGTTTGTTGCTTTCCTTTGGCATTTACTGTTAAAGATTACTGTTTAACTAATAAAAGACTAGGAGAAGAAAGGAACAAAATGCTCTAAAGATTTTATTTTCCCTGAACACTTTCTTTGGCAAAAGAACAGAAGCCAGTAACTTATCAATATCAGAAAAATGTCTATAAAGTACTTAAAAAGTTACTTAGCAAATTCCTATTATATAAAAACCTGCCTAGATAAAAAAACTAAAGTAACTGTTTAAAGTAATTACAGTCTTTATTGCTGTAGTCTAAATACTTTTTAATCCTATATGCTCCCCATACAGAAATGAAAAAGCCATTCCTTCCAGGTCATAAGGAACCATTTTATTCATCCTTCCTAAAACGATCCTCCAAAAAATACATCTTCAGAAGTTCTGAGTTAAGGCCATTTAAAAACCTCCATAAAAAAACTCAAGTTACTTGGGGCACCTGGGTGGCTCAGTCGGTTAAGTGTCTGACTCTTGATTTCAGCTCAGAGCCTGACCTCAAGGTTGTGGGATGGAGCCCTGCACCTGGCTCTGGGCTCAGCAGGGAGTTTGTTGGAGATTCTCTCTCCCTCTGTGCAGCTACCCCCCTAATCAATCAATCAATTATTCTAGTTACTTACTTGCATTATCTTTGTTGGCCATGGCATTCATGCCAATGTTATCAAACTTGGATCCCATATTTTCATCCAGTAGGTGGCCAAACTTAAATAGAGATACATTTATTAGAAAACTCAAAACAATATGGAATAGCTAACTTCTTAAAGCAGTATATTAGTCTTACCTCCTCAGCAGATACAAATAGGTTGGGGTCATTGAAATTTCCTTTCTTTTTTTTTCTTGGTCCTAAAAAAAAAGTGTAAGCCTAGATTATTGAACTGTAAATCCAATGATTTTGAAAAATACACATTTAAAAAAAAATCGAAATATAGTTGACACACAGTGTTACATTAGTTTCAGGTGTACAACAGTGATTCAACAATCTTTTAACATGGTTCTGTTATAAAAAGGTTGCCTTTGGGTTAAAATACAGAATTACAGGGGCGCCTGGGTGGCTCAGTGGGTTAGAGCCTCTGCCTTCAGCTCGGGTCATGATCCCAGGGTCCTGGGATCGAGCCCCACATCGGGCTCTCTGCTCAGCAGGGAGCCTGCTTCCTCCTTTCTCTCTGCCTGCCTCTCTGCCTGCTTGTGATCTCTGTCAAATAAATAAATAAAATCTTAAAAAAAAAAAAGTACAGAATTACAGTGATCTTCTAGCACCATTAAGTAGCTGGTATTTAAAGACAAATATAATGTATTTAAGAGTTAGTATCCTAATAAAATTTTTGAGATGACAATAGTGTCTTCCTGCCTGACTTTCAGATTTGGAAACACTGCTCCAGGTTTACCCTTTTTCACAGTATCAGCCAAGACTAATTACAAAGTTGACCATGGTTGAATTTTGGAATACTTAAGGCAAACTGTAAGATCTAATTAAGTCAGAGGTTTTATTCTTTGGTCTAACTGAAGAAACTGATGGAGGGTATGTTTTTTATGTTATAAATGAAATTTTGTCTACACTTCTCAAAGTGGTTCTACGAAAGGAAAAACCACTTAACCTGTAATTCTGAACGTATAAACTTTCAAAATAAACAAACACCTATTTTTAATATTTATTAAATTTTAATTCACACATTTAAAAATCACATTATCTAAAAATACATTTACTAAGAATACTGCTTTTATCCATTTTCACTTTTCTTGAAATAATATTCAAATTTTTTGCATCTACTTGGGCCATTTTTAAAAAAAACTTTAGTAGGGAGTAAAATTCATCATAAAACTCAGCTGTTTTCACATGTATAATTCAGTATGTTTTAGTAAACTTACAGTTGTTCAACTATCATCACATTGCAATTTTAAAAAACACTTCCATCAACTCCAAAAGATCCGTGGTGCCCATCTGCAGTCATGCGCCCTCTCCCCAAGAGGGCTTTGTCTTTTCTGGCTAGTTCACGTAAGTGGGATCATATGATGTGTGGTCTTCTGTATCCGGCTTCTTTCACTTAGCGTAACATTTCTGAAGCTCATCCATACTACAGTCAGTACCTCATTCCATTTTTTTGCTGAATGATATTCCGCTACCTATTCATCTGTGAATAGACACTGGGGTTGTTCCCACTTTCTGGCTATTAATAGTACTGCTACAAACATTCATGTAAAGTCTTTGCATGGGTATCAAGCCACTTTTGATAAAACTGTTTCTAGAGCCTTTCATTTAAAATTTTGTGTATATTATATTATTAAGGAACTGCATATGATGCTATTATGGAATATTTTCTCTTGAGTTAAAACTCCCATTTGTATAGCACCCAGAAGGGTTTTTTGTTTGTTTTTATTCATCCTACAGGCATATAACTGTTAATATCAACTAGTAAGCACAGTTACTGCCTTCTTAAAGTTGCCTTAAGGTTTATTCATAATGATATCCAACATTTGCAAATGTAGGGTGAACACTCTTACCGCCCCCAGTTTATCAGTGTTTGAAATTCCTTGGCCTCCTTTTGTTTTAACCAATTCTGTCAGGTATCCTTTAATCTGCATCTGAAACTACTGTCAGCTGAGATCTGACATCTTTCAGGCTATTGTCTTCTGAAATAGTGCTTTATTAGTCAAATCAAGTCACTGAAACAGCATCTTTTAATATAACAGGCTCAGGAGGACTTAAGAATAAGGCAACATTTCTCTCTGGAGATGATTTTAGGGAAAACTTTGTCTTATACTTAAGCATATGCTACGATTAAAGTGTCACCGTACATTACTCAGTGGAAGACAAAATCTGAAAGATAATGTTGTAATTTATATATCAGGTAAATCATCTAATTAAGAGGATTGTCACTGTTAGTATTTCAAAGAGCTGATAAGTTTTGCAAGTTTAAGTGTCTGACGTTCAAAGCATGAAGAAAAAGCAAGTCTGAATTTATCACAGATTTCAGGAACGAAATACAATGCTTTCTACATTTTTATCAAAAAGCTAAAACTGTCACCTGACATAACACCTTTTTCCTTTATTAGCATCTTACAAGCGTTAACATTAAAAGGCATAATATGATACTTTAAAGATATTCTAGAGATATTTAAATGAGAGCAAGGAAGTTATGAGGAAAAAATATGAAGGTATTATGTGTGAAACAACTTTCACATATTAAAAACAGAGGAAACTGATGTTATCCATCATAAAAGCAAAAACAAAATCATACTAACCAATTTAGAAAATTTCCCAAAATGATAACGAGTAGTAACTTTCTCAGAGGCACTACTTAGGTTTAAAAGAGCTGTTTTCTTACCTTGAAATGATCCAGCAAAGTCAAAATCATTTGCCCCTTTTCTCTTGCCTCTCTTTGTCCTGGTTTTAGAGCTGACTTCATCATCAAGTTCTATTGCGCCCCCAAACAAAAACAAAACAAAAATAAAAACACTATTAAGCAATTTAAAAACAACAGAACTGCTATAAGGCAAAGATAAATGATGAATATTGTGATTAACTTTGAGAAGTAACTACTTTCTAACATTAAAAAAAGGATAACTTAACAGCTCAACAGGTATTGTGCGGAAAGCCTATTAATTAAAATAAAAGCTCAAAACTCAACCTCTATTCAATTCCAAATAAGAGGGGGAAAAGATCCTATTTAAATTTCTAGCCAACCTGATTATTAATTTGAATATAAAGTAATGTTTAAAAAATGCTTCAACAGAAAAACTAGCTTATACGGAGGAAAAAAGGAAAATATACTTTTTTGCTTTTTATTTTAAAAACGTTTACTTGGGGGAAAAAAATGCTTACTTGGAATGCCCTCACTTTCATCATCCAACACATCCATGAATGTTCCTCCATCTGCATCAATTTCAGTGAATTCTTCATTCATACTTCCTAAAGAAACTTCATCATCATCCAAGTTGTCAAGCTCATCATCACTGCCTTCTGAATCTTCATCTTCTGGGTCTTCCTTAGCACCTTTTCTTTTCTTTTTCATGTTGCTGAAGAAAAACAACATGTAGCAGAGAACATTGTTTTCTAATGTGTTTTTGGTGATTAGCAGGGTACTAGGCTATTAACAAAGTTAGACAGCCTAGAACCTCTATGCATTATTAAAGTCTACAATGAAAATACTACCTCCATTTCCCAAGTGTATTTCAATAAATTTCTCCTACAGATCACAGAGTCCTGTATTCTACTGTCCTAAGGAAAACAATTTAGGAAATGCTAAGAAAATAGTTTTTTAAAAAATAAGACTTAAGAAAAATATTTTACCTGGCAAAATCAAGGTCATCCTTTCCGGAGGTGAAACAATTATCATCTTCAAATGTGTCTGTCAGAGAACAATACATAAACTGTCAGATAACAGCAAGGAATAACAAAGTTGACAGGTCTTCTATCTGAACCAGTTAACACAGTCATTCTGCTATTTATGATGCATAAACACCAAAATGATGTTTTATAAACCTGACTACTGCTTGTGTGTTTTATTAATCTACATAAGCCTGTGAATATACTGACCTTAATTATTATTATTATTTTTTACGGACTTCAATTAAATTCCCAGACCAAAATGGATTCCAGTTAATTTTGGCTTCTTTCTACAACTCTTTTAAGGAAAGAGGGTAAATATCAAAATGATATTTAGCAGTTGCAATTCTTTTAAGTGCTTATTTTTAGTAGATACAATGTGCAAAAAAACTCAATGTAAGTTTTTCTAATTTCCGGTTTTTTGTTTCAGCCTAAATTGAGATTAAAATTTTATAGCTCTGTGGATCACAAAGATAAAACAGATAAAAGAGCATACTGCTGATACCAATAGTGCAAGGAAATTAGGAACAGTAAAAATGGTTTCTCTTCTATAAGAGATTAGGCCTTAAGAATGAATATACGCCACATAAATAGAAATTTATTTTTCCCATGAACTGTCCACACACAATCCTAAATCTTTCTGGATCAAGTGTGGGTGAACTACCATATGCCACTGAAATATTTTTTAGTTCTTCATTATCATTTGCATGGTATTCTTAGCTAAATGATTTTTTAAAACTAAGATACCCTTACCACTAACATTCCATTATTAGATTATTTTACAGATTAATAGCAATTTTACAGATTAAAGTTAAAATTAAAAACAAATTACCAATCATTTTTTCAAACTCATCATCATCCACATCTTCTATACTTTCTTCATCCGCATTCCGTTTTTGTTTCTCTTTAACAACAGCAACTTTTTTATAATACCTGAAAAAACATGCATGTTATGTATCTTACTTTTAAGATTTTATTTATTTAGACAGACAGCGTTGTGCATGTGCACGAGGTGGAGGGGAGAGGGAGAGGGAATCTCCAGTGGACTCCCTGCTGAGCAGGAAACCTGACACAGGGCTCAATCTTACAACTCAGAGATCATGACTCCAGCAGAAACCAAGAGTCAGACTAAGCCACCCAGGCTCCCTTATAATAATTGTATTAAATGGCCCATTTGGTATAATCAAAGCACCTATGACCAGTGACACAGACAAGTGTAAGAACTGTTAATTCAGTTGGATATAAATGACTAAAATTTTTATTATAAACAAAAGTTTTGAATTAAAATAGCTACTTCTGAATGTGAAGTATAATAAATTTCAAAGATTTAGGATTTAGTGCATAAAAACACTTCATCTTAATTGAATGACAATTTACATTTAATTAAATTAAATGACAGGTTGTTTAACACGAATGACCTAAGTGTTAGAAATAAGGCAAAAATGTGGCTCTAGATAACATCACAATATTTTATCAGACCCATTCTAATACTGGGGTAGAGTGAAACTTAGCATTCTGCAGATGGGATCATACTCTAAAAATTCTTCACACAAAATATTTTTAAAAAGGCGGGGCGCCTGGGTGGCTCAGTGGGTTAAGCCGCTGCCTTCGGCTCAGGTCATGATCTCAGGGTTCTGGGATCGAGCCCCGCATCGGGCTCTCTGCTCGGCAAGGAGCCTGCTTCCTCCTCTCTCTCTGCCTGCCTCTCTGCCTGCTTGTGATCTCTGTCTATCAAATAAATAAATTAAAAAAAAAAAAAATATTTTTAAAAAGGCAAATAAACAGAATTAACCAAACAGATAACAGTAAGAACACTAGTAAGTTTAGGAGTTCTCTATGTAATAGCACAGTGAATTTTGCTAATTCTGCTTAGAGTCGTAGTTTGGACAAATTATTCATGAGTTGCTTAACATAATGTTAGACTGTTAACAGATTTAAAGCCTGTAAGATAATTACTATATTAAAAAGATAAGAAATTAAAGATTAGGTTTTATGAAGTCAAGAGTCATAAAATTTAAGCTACTTATTAAAAACACCCACAAGTTTACTTGTTTAAGTTCCAGTTAGATATCTTAGGATTAGCAAGCTGAATGATTTATAAATTCCTTTTGCAAAAAAAAAAAGGCTGACACACTATTTTTAAAAAGATTTTATTTATTTAAGAGAGCAAGCAAGCACAAGCTGGGGGGTGGGGTGGAGGGGCAAAGGGAGGAGAAGCAGACTCCCTACTGAGTAGGGAGCCTGATGTGGGGCTCAATCCCAGGACCCTTAAGATTAGGACCTAAGTCGAAGGTAGCCCCTTAACCAACTGAGCAAGCCACCCAGGTGCCCCAAATGACATACCTTTAGATCTTTTCAAGATTGACCTATATTATTGAAGCCATTTTATGGAATCTAAAAATTTAATCTTTTTGTCCTAAAAATTTAAATTTTAATAGTTGCCCAAGTGAAACTTCATTGAGTAGATTACCTGTAGAAAAACAGTTCATCCACTGGTATTTGGCTTTCTTCTTTTGCAAGGAACTCCTTACTATTCACTAGAAAAACAGATTAAGAAAAAATTTTATTAAAGTAATCCTTTTTATGTTATCCAAGCTTATAAGACTATATACAGCATACCTCCAATTATAAAGTCTCAAAATTTAAGGAAAGGGGACAGAAGGGATCTTCTAGTGCAAAGGACAGTCTCTGGAAATGTCTAAGTGCAGAAGACCCAACATTTGAAACTGTTTGTTGGCTACAATGACATACATCGCCATCAGTGCATCACAGTGAATGAACATGGTTTTCGTTGTCCTCCAACCACATCCAGGACCCCAGTTTTAAGAGAGATAAAATTAAAGAGTTCTCTTAATAATCACTTTAAACTTATCGTCTCAGAGAAAGAAAGACAGTAACATCTGCCATTCTGGAACAGGAAGTAAAAGTAAACAGAATTATCCACAATTTTACTTAATACTGATGAAAATCAGGGAACAAGAACATGGAACTACAAGAATATTTTCTCTCTTCACAATGAAAATTTCTAACTCATCTTGATTAAAACTGGATTTGGCTTCTAAATTCTAACTCTATTTAAACTTTGGCTAAGTCCATTCCATCTCTGGATCTCTGTGAAATAAATCAGTTGGAAAGTAAATGATTAATAAAGCACCAATTAATTCTAGTCTCTGAATGAAAAGGAGCTGTGATTTATTATATAAAAAAACTAGTTGTGTGTGCGCTTTCTACTGAACCCTTAAGAGACAGCTTAAGATGATCTTTAACTATAGGGCTACCTGGGTGGCTCAGCTGGTTGAGCATCCAGTTGGTTGAACCTCAGCTCAGACTGTGATCTCAGGATTGTGGGATCAAGCAAGCCCTCTGTCAGGCTCAGTGCTCAGCACGGAATCTGCTTGAGATCTCTCTCTTTCTCTCTGCCCCTCCCCCTGCTCACAACTCTCCCTCTCTCCAAAAAAAAAAAAAAAAAAAAAAAAAGAAAAAGATAGTTTTTTATGTATATGAGATATATGGGGGGAGTCACTAAAAGCTACAAATGGTATAAAAATTGCAAAATGTTGCTAAATGGTGAAGCTGGGGATAGTTACAGGGAGTTCAATATACTCCTTCTGTATTTACTTTGGATGTTTGAAATTTTCTTTTTTTAAAGAGCTTTCTTTCTTTCTTTTTTTTTTTTTAAAGACTTTATTTATTTATTTGACATAGAGAGAGAGATCACAAGTAGGCAGAGAGGCAGGCAAAGAGGGGGGAAGCAGGCTCCCCGCTGAGCAGGGCCTGATGTGGAGCTCGATCCCAGGACCCCAAGACCGTGACCCAAGCTGAAGGCAGAGGCCTAACCCACTGAGCCACCCAGGCACCCCGGATGTTTGAAATGTTCTGTAATAAAGTTAAAAAAATAAAAGGCCCAGTCAGACATAGTAAACTTAAGAATACATACATATTTTTGGGAATAAAAGATGGGTAATGTCTCTGGTACTTAGGTTTATCTGGTAATATGGAGAAAAGAATAATACAATTTGTTATTGAGTTGTACTAGTCTTGTCAGCTTCAACTGTCGAGGTTTTATACTTACCAGCAAGACTACGAATATCCTTCATAAAATGTTTTCTTTTGGGTTGCATCACAACACTATCTGTGTTTTCTGAAATGTAAAAATTAAGACAGTGTAATATAAAACCTAGTTTTATGCTCATTTATTAAATATCAACAGTGAAAACCAAATAATTAAATAGAAGCATACCTTTGCCTTTATGTGGCTTTGGATTTCGGTATACAAACCGATCTAAGAATCTTATTAATGTGAAGTCCTGCAGTGGGTCCCCTGAATACTGAATATAATTTCCCTGAAAGGTGGAGAGGGGAGGAGGACTAAGAACTTAACTCAAATTATATATATGCATCCAGTAAGAAAAAAAAAGGAAAAACATCATCTACAATGCATCAAAGGCACAAATATGCCATAAATGACCCTTCAAATATCCATCTCATCCCTCTTACTTGAAGAATTAAACACAATCATACATATACATACATATTTTATGATACACTGTTGATTTTATGAATAGGTAAACAATACTGTAAGTCATCTATTAACCAGGAACCAAACGCTGACGTGGCCAACACAGCAAATGGGAAAAGGGAGGGCAGTCTTTCTTCAGGAGAAAAGCCAGAATGTAATAAATAACTGTTGCCATTTTCTAATAGCCTGTATTTCCATTCACCACACAGTCGGAAGAATTACCTGCCCTACTGTATTAAAAAAGTCATTGGTCCTTTCCACCAGCAGAGAATGTTTATAATTCTATGTGGTGGATAGGAAACACTGTATGACCAACTACTAATTATCTAAAACTAGATTATTTTTTTCTTATTTCTTGACTTTAGAATATTAGACTTACCTGAAGGATAGTCTTTGCAAAAAGGGCCACAGAGGGATGAAAATGCTCAGATAGCTAAAAAACAGAGGAAAGTCAACTCTTACTATAGTTGTAAATACAAAGAATTAAAACTTAAGCCAATACATTAAAGAAGAGTGATTCTCAAAATTTTGGTCTCAGGAATGCTTTATACTTTTAAAAGTTAAGAACTTGGGGTGCCTGGGTGGCTCAGTCATTAAACGTCTGCCATCAGCTCAGGTCATGATCCCAGGGTTCTGGGATCGAGCCCCACATTGGGTGGGGGCGGGGGGGGGTCCCTGCTCAGCAGGAGGCCTGCTTCTCCCTCTCCCATTCCCCCTGCTTGTGTTCCTTTTCTTACTGTGTCTGTCAAATAAATAAATAAAAATCTTAAAAAAAAAATCAAGACTTTAAGAGCTTCCAAAGTTTAAGTGGGATATATCTATTGATATTTACCTTATTAGAAATTACAACAAAAATTTTCTCTTCAGTTTTTATTTATCTAAGTAATCTCTATACCCACTGTGGGGCTTAAACTCATAACCCCCTGGGCAAGAGTCCTATGCTCTTCTAACTGAGCCAGCCAGGCACCCACAATAGGAAATTTTGAAACAATTACTTACAGTCAATTTTAAAATAACGATGAGCCTATTATATATTAACACAAATGTTTTATGAAAAATATTTTTTCAGAACATATAAGCATTAGGAAAAGAGTAGAATAATTTCAGTTTTGTAAATCTATTTCATGTCTGGCTTAACAGAAGACAATGCATTCTCATACATGCTTCTGTATTCCCTGTTACTTTTTAGTTGGAAGTATAAAAAGACAATCTTGCTCAAACAGATATATTGTTGGGAATAGGAGGGTTAACGGATAACCTTTCACATAACTGTGAAATTTCTTCTTTGATACTACACTCAAACTGAAGATTAGTTGCAATATGGAATCTGAAACCACATCAATCAGCTTTTGGTACTTGCTACTCAAAATTAATCAGTCTACTATGAATAAATCTTTTTACCATGACTTTGTAATACTGTGCATTTAGGCATTTGGAAAATACTGATTCAGTAAGTTATGCAGTTCTTCCACATGCTGGTTGCATTATCACAAAGTCACACTGTTAGTATCACCACTGATTTTATCAGAAAAGTTTTTATAGGGCACCTGGGTGGCTCAGTAGATAAGGGGCCACCTGTGGCTCAGGTCATGATCCCAGGGTCTTGGGATCCAGCCCCACATCGGGCTCCCTGCTTGGCGGAAAGCCTGCTTCTTCCTCTCCCTCTGCCTGCTGCTCCCCTACTTGTGTTCTCTAGCTCTCTGTCAAATAAATAAATAAAATCTTAAAAAAAAAAAAAAAAAGAAAACATACGTTTTCATATATTGAGAAAGTGTCAAATTCAAGGTAGTGGTTACAAGATCTCGAAACGTTTACTTTGCTTAAAAGCTTGAATTTTATCATTGACAACAAATACTGTTAGCTGTTTTGCATCAAATTAAAGATTCAGTTCATTCACTTTCAAGAAAATGTCTCCCAAATACCTAAATCTGAACAACCAGTCTATCTGTCAACCAGTCTTTTATGAAAAAAGCAGCTGAGTTTACAACCAGCTACACAGGTACTTTTCCCAAGACACAAGACAACCTCATACTTAGGTATACAGCAGAAGTACGTTATGGATTTTTGCTGGATATGCACAAAGACTATGAAAAAGCCATGTACTCTAGAGTCAAGATAATTACTAATTTTTCCTATTTCATCATTCTTATAAGATACTGGCTTTTTTTTCCCTGAAGGTACATGGCAGTGAAGAATATAATGGCTACTGTCCTTATCTGCACTAAGACACTAGCAGTTTCAGCTTTCATTTCTTTTTTTTAAATTTTTAAATTTTTTTATTTTTTTAAAAGATTTTATTTATTTATTTGACAGACAGAGATCACAAGTAGGCAGAGAGGCAGGCAGAGAGAAAGGAGGAAGCAGGCTCCCCGCGGAGCAGAGAGCCCGATGCGGGGCTTGATCCCAGGATCCCGGGATCATGACCTGAGCCGAAGGAAGAGGCTTTAACCCACTGAGCCACCCAGGCGCCCCTTAGCTATCATTTCTTGAATATCATCAGTTCCTCTGTCAACAGAGTGACAAAGGCAAATAATGTGCCTTGATATCACAATGAAAGTAGCTGTGACCCTGCAGACTCATTGAAAAGGTATCAAAGACCCATGGGAGTCTGTGTGGTAAGACACTTACTTGCTTTTCCAAAGATAACACAGAAAGTTTACTGGAAATATGAGTTCCTCTAATGCATTTAAAAAGTAATTTTATTTGCAAATAATTCTATCATCACAAAACTTCTCGGGGAGATCTAATGCATAAAGCAAAATTTATTTATAGCCATGTATAACATTCTTACTTTGCATCCACATTATTTAAGGTTTGCTACATGTGAATATGTATAAATGCGTAAATTTAATGTTTATCAAATGCTACAGAAATATGGGTTATAAAGCATTATAGCTGGGTGACATTCTTCAAATTGCTTCCTTCTGCCACTTAACTAATGTCTAAATAATTAAACTGTATTGATCATATTTACAAGCAAAAATGGAAACTTCAAGGTGTTAAATCCATGAGGACAAATACAAAGTGCTAATGAATTAAAAGACAATTTAAAATTACCTTTAATTTTTAAATCATTTTTTCATTTCATGAAAAACCATCATTTCAAAATACCTTTAAATCATTACCTTTTTGAGTTCCCAAAGACTTGTATTTTCAGCTCCACAGAACAAAGGGTTTCTACTGAATGGATCGTATGTGCTTAACTGTTTGCCACCTGAGAACAAAGAAAAAATACCATTTCTTAAATGTTTTATTCCCAACCCAAGAGCTCACTAAAACCACCACCATTAATGTTGTAACCAATAACTATAACATTATATATATACATATATAGATATAAATATATAACAGAATTATAATTTTGAACATTCTTAGCCAGGCATCCTACCTAAACATTCCAAGCCCCAACAAGAATTAGATATGGTACCGAGGATAGTATTTGCTACTGAACAAACCAGGTAACAAAAGGTACCCAAATCTGGGTCAATTAGGTTATAAGGGTTAAAATGGCAACGAGCCTGAAGATTAAATAGGTCTAAATTATTTTAGAACTTTAAATGCACTGAATATTTATTATTAAATTATGTCCAGGAATAATTCTCACTTGGAACAAGTTTTATGTTATCTTTGAAGAATTTTCAGAACACATTACAACAAACTGTCTACTTCACAATGCACGTGTTCATCATCCTTCTAAAGGACTATTCTCAGTTTAGTCTTCAGGGAAATTGATGGATTTTTCCTGGATGCTACCATACTTCTCTTTTATACTTCACAGGCAAACTGAAGTTTGGGGAGATGAAGTAAGTTGACCAAGAGTTCCACAGTAAGTTTGAAGAAATGGATCTGGCACATTTCTTGATCCCCAAGGTTTAGTGTGCTTTCCTTTACAGCTCAAATGAAGAGGCTGCATTTCCAAAAGGTATCTGCTTTAATTTCTAAGATTAAAATTACTTTAAAACATGTAACGTGTTAATAAGTAGACAAGTAATTCACTATATTAAAAATTTACTTCTAAGTGCCTGAATACATCTGGTTATAAAAGCTCTACTTAAAAAAAAAGAATATGGAGGACTTCTAAAATGGTATAATGTTAATTTCTGTTAAGATCAAAGGGGGGGCCCTGGCTGGGGGCCATCAGTAGAGCATATAAATTTTGATCTTCAGCTTGTGAGTTCAAGCCCCACACTAGGTACAGATTACTAAAAAACCCTAAATCTTAAAAATAAAAGACCAAAGGAGAATCTAATTCCTGTTTAAAAGTTCGAAAGAACTGAAAGATTTAAGAAACTCACCTTTCAAATTATCAAAGTGCACCCAAGAAGCAGACTCTGATTTTTTTGTTTCCATAGCACTGTCTGACACAGTTCCTTCTGTCTCAGCTTTTTTTACTGGATCTGTTTCTTTATCTGCATCGGTGAATTTTTCTGTGTCTTCATCATCTTCTATGTCAATAAAATTCTCTTCATCAGACTCCTAAAACAATGGTTTAATAAATTTGCATTAATCAACTGGAAGTCTGTATTCAGTTATATGAGGCAGTTTTGAAGACCCACCTGTTGCTGTAATGGTGAAACATGAAAATTCCATCAATCAAATTTATGACACACCATCTTCTTTTTTCTAAATTAAGAGAATTGAGTTTTGAGCCACAATTCCCCAAAACTTTGGCACTTTTTTACATGAAAACATTCAGCCCTCAAATTTCTGATGTATTATATAAATAAACCAATGAAGTAGGTGCTACTATGTCCATTTCACAACTGAGGAAACAGGTTTAAGAGATTCACTGGCTCTGTAACTAACTACCTCATACAATTATAGTGTAGTACAGTTTACTGTGAGTAAAAGGGTCAAGCAACATGCCCACCTAGTAAAACTGTACACCTGGGACTAAAATTCAGGTCTGTCCAACTCCAGGACACACACATGTTCACGCTCCAGAGAACTAAGTAAGTTACTGTCATTGAAGCAAAGAAGAAAAATACCAATATATTTCAGAACCCACTCGATTTAAAAAGCAGTTGTAAGATATACCGGATGATCGTCTAGCTGACTTCTTAAACCTGGTTTTGCTTTAAGGATCTCAGACACAAGGTATAAAGCTCCACATATGAATGGTGGCATCTGTTCACAAGTAACTTGAAGTAACCTCTTCACAAAAGCCTTCACCCTGCGCAATACGATGTCAGCTTTCAGAGATTTGTAGACAAGATTAAGAAACATGGCTTGTCTAGAACACATCATCAATCCTGGATCCAACATCTTCCTGTAAAACAAAAACAAGATCAAATGTTTATTCATAAAATATCTCTACAACCAGTAGTAGAGGCAACTGCTAACCTCATCTTAGGGATAATCTTCCTGTTTATTATTAGATCAACAGACCTAAGATGTAAAATGGAAGTCAATGACCAAAACAGACAGAATGATGATCTTGGGGGAAAGTGGGAATATCACAGAAGAAAGACGTTTTTTGGTGGTTTCTTTTCTTTTTCAGGGGTTTTCCATTCTCCAGCATAATTTTTATACAGATCTAGAACCTCATATGAAAGGCTAATCCAAAACAAAATAATGAAAACTGACCTATGAAAGCAGTGGACTGGACCAGAGGCTTCCACATAATTCTAATGAACACACATGTAGAGAATTGAACATAATTTTAGACATTTCCCCTTTTCCTAGTCGTTCCATCCTAGAGATGCTCCTACTGCTTTTGCCCTCTAGACATTAGGATATCCAAAATTAACACAATCCAAAATTAACACAAAATTCATGTGCAATACTACTTCTTATTCTAAGCACTTCTATTAACATTTTCCCATTAATACTAGAAACGGAAATATGTAACCCTGTGAAGCATTTCCATATGGCCCTGCAGACCCACTCTCCTCCATTTGTTAGTTCCATAACTCTGGTGATATTGACATATCATCCTATATTATTCAATATTTGATATTCAATTTTCTGTCTTCACATTTAAAATTTTCAACATTTTCATCCATTTTGCAACTCATTTTTAAAACATTTGAGAATTTAGATAGGTGTGTCCCCACCATTTGACAGAGAACACATTCTTGAAATTTTTGATAAATCATATTTTTGTAAACCAAATCATGTTTCCTTTATCTTTTAAATAATATTATAGAAATTTTGTTTAAATGATTCTTAATAAAACCAAAAGAAATACTATAAGAAGGCTTAGATGTCATTTGAGGAAATCCATCTGTGAGAGTTCTTGGCAAGCAATAATTTAAAGAACTTAAGCATGTACTCCTCAGATAGACTGTTGTGTTAAACATGGATTCCAAACATCGCCCAAAAAGTTCTTATGACCATCAAAAGTTATATATAAAAACAAAACAAAACAAAACAAACAAAAAAAAACAACAACAACAAAACCCCAAAACTCTGAGATCCCCAAACCTCTAAATTTTCAGCTCTGGAACTCTTTCCAAACTAAAATAGCCACTACTTAAGAAAACTGTACTCTTAAAAGAGTTATGGAAAGGACTTTTATGAAAATTTTCTTTTTGGTGTACCAGTGCAATCAGCACCATGAGACATGAAATCCCAAAGCCCGCAGACCTGGATTTGCTGCCTACCTTGGCCTTGTCATGTCTGTCTGATTTGTACAAATTACTGTACCTCACAGATTAGAGAAGTGTTAACAGGAATAAACTTAAGCTATTCATCTGAGTAATATTAATAACAGCAGGAGCCAACACCTGCATACACATACACATGAACTCAGTAATAAGTCCCAGTTTTGTAATTTTTTAGCTATGGAACCTTGGGAGGTTTTGTAATTGTAACAATAACCCTACAGGATAGGGGCACTCCCCTTCATTTTATAGACAAACCGGCCACAGTAAAATGGGATTAATCATGTTTACCATTTTAAAGAGGATTAAATAATTTGTCTAAAGTTACAAAGCAAACTAATGGCTAGGACTCAAATCCAGGCACCGTGGCTTAAGTTCAAGATATCAGTACATTATATTTGTCATAAGATATGTTATGTAAAATTATTAAAATGAATAAGAAGGAAATATAAAGCTTATTGGCATACTTAAATAGTTCCAAAGTGATGTTCAAAATATCACCCCTCAATAAGTATGTGTCAGGACAACTACAAAATTCAGTGAACAAAATCTTAATCCCAATAATTTAAAAAACTCCAAAAAATGCAACTCTAACCCTAAGAGATTTTCTTGTTTGCCATACATTTTCCTCAAAATGAATGTAAGCACCTCTAGGTGTGGGAATTTTGTTCAGTGCTATATGCAGATACCTGGAAGTGTCCAGCATATAGATGGCACCCAAAAAACTGCTGCTGAATGCATTACTAAATGGCTGTGTGAAGTTCAGGGGGGAAGAAATATAGGACTGAGGATGTGAGTGAGGGGGAAGAGAGTGAAGGAAACTTCAATTATATTTACAGTTCTCATTTTTTAGTATTTGTAATATTTAAAACATAAAGCAGAATGTTGAAGTTGAAATATTAGGTGGCAGGATACAGATGCTTTTTTGGGGGAGGGTATTTTTCTGTATTTTAACAAGTTCTCAAAACAAAAAATAAAATAATGTATGTATGCTAGGGCACCTGGATGGCTCAGTGGGTTAAAGCCTCTGCCTTCGGCTCAGGTCACGATCCCAGGGTCCTGGGATTGAGCCCCACATCAGGCTCTCTGCTCAGCAAGAAGCCTGCTTCCCCCTCTCTCTGCCTACCTGTGATCTCTGTCTGTCAAATAAATAAATAAATAAATAAATAAATAAAATCTTAAAAAAAAAAATCATGTATGTAAAACATGTAACATAGTTTTCCAACAGGAAAACAAAGATTAATGACTTACTCAAGGTTGGTGATTAGCAAGTTGCCGAGGGGGGCCTAAAATCCAGTTTTCTAAATTTCTTGCCCCACAGAGGGGCACAATAGGTGTTGTGTATTAAATCACATTATTATTAAATCATGTTATTCCTCACAGTCACCTATTGAAGTGGTATGTACTTACCTATATAATGCTGCATAGTATCGATCTGATATCGTCTGCTGAGAATTCATTACTTGGAAAAGCAACATTAAAGCTTGTACGCTGGTATTAAAATTCACAACATGCAGCACTTTAAAGAGTGTGTCGACCTGCTCCCTCACTTTGTCATCACCAGTCTGGGCATAAGGATATGCTCTATTTACTCCTGTTAAAAGGGCACTAAGCATTTTTGATTCAATATTTTTTTTCTTGATACAAGTCCGAAAAAAACAAAAATAAAGAGTAATTAACTTATTAGCTAATTCACTTTCTTCATGGGAAAGGACCATTTGATTTAAAAAGCAAATTGCATAATACTGCGCTTTGGAGCTGATATTTGAGCGAAAGAGCAGCCTTTCTACTTCGCCACATACAACTCCTTTCATATTGGGATGCTTACAGAGCAATGTCTCTAACAGATGGGAGGCTTTCGTGGCTATTCTGTTCTGAGGATCTCCCAGTTTATTCACCACCTGCACAAGAAGAGCCTTTTCTTCCTCAGGTTTATTACAAAGCAGCTCATGAGCTACAATAAGAGCTCGAGTTTTAGTGGCTACTAATGAATCATGACTTAAAGTTTCTAAGACCTGCACGAATTCAGCCACCAGGTGTTTCAGCTGGTGTTCAAAATACCATAATATTAGTCTTCTATCTCTTGAGTCCCTGTTGCCACTGGCCAACTGTTCTAGTTTGTTGAAGGGATGTTGGCTGAAAATCCGTAGCTTCCGGCTGTCTGGCAAAAGGTCTGTAATGAGTAATTCTTTGAAAGTATCCAAAGCCATGAGGCACTGCTGTTTGCTACCCTTCTTTTTCACAAGGTTCACAAGAGTTTCTACAAATTGGAGTGTGTGAATAGCATCATCCTGAATAAGAAGAATCATGGCTGCCATCCTGTCCCCTAATGTCCCTGATGACACAATTGTTTTCATCCAGGTAGAAGAAGCTCCCTTCTGGTTATTTGTCTTATTTTTGAATAAGTTGATTTCATGCTCATACAGTTTCTGAGCCAAGGTTTTGTACTTAGACACAACATCCTGAGGCTGGGGTTCCAAAGAATATTCATTGCTGTACTCTAGATCATACCATTTACCTCCAGGTTTGAGTAACAATGTCTGTCTCTCAAAAAATTCAAAGATATCCTGTTGTTTATCTTTCTTAACTTTTGGGGTGACACTGGTGTTCTCATCAGAATGTTGTTCTGGCTTCTTCTTATTTTTCACCTTACCGAGTGATGTCCTTTCACTTTGTACTGCATTTTGCTTTTTATTATCTACTTTAGATACTCTTGCTTCTTTTTTGCTGGCATTTTCTTTTTTAGTTGGTTCATCTTCTTCAACTAAGAAAGCTTTTGCATACTTGGCCAAACTAAGATTTTGGATAAATGCTTTCAGTTCACCTTGCTGAAGGTCATCGATTGCTCCTTTTTTGCCTCCATCCACCACTTCCTTATTTTCATCCAAAGTAGCCAGCATAAGGTAATCTTGCTGCATTAAAACATAAGAAAGTTAAAAAATAAATTATAAATCCAAAGTTTAGAAAAACTTCAAAAATTAATTTGAAATATCTGTATCTTTATTATTTTTTTTAAAGACTTTGTTTGACAGAGAGAGATCACAAGTAGGCAGAGAGGCAGGCAGAGAGGGGAAGCAGGCCCCCTGCTGAGCAGAGAGCCCTGGATGAGGATGCGGATGAGGATGCCTGCAGGGCTCTATCTCAGGAACCTGAGATCATGACCTGAGCAGGAAGGCAGATGCTTAACCCACGGAGCCACCCAGGCACCACAAAATCTGCATCTTTAAAATCAATTAAATTCAATTACCATGACATTGCCTGAGCTCCCACCCAACCACCATGTAAATTCTCGATAAGTCAAAGATTCACATGTGAAAAAAAAGCTATAATAGGAGAATGCCCACCATAATTAAAATAATTTCAGAGTAAAGAAAACCTTTCCTAATGACATAAAATGCAGGCCCTTAAAGGTAAAGATGGGTAAAACTGTCATTCTCTCAGACGAAAAAACATACAAAAGTCAAAAGACAAATAATAAATTGGAAAAAAATACTGGCAGTTGTCTCTGATGTCAGTTGACATCAGAGTAACTGGGCTTACTATTTAATGTGAAAGTTCCTACACATCAGTTAAGGAAGTGATAACTGAAAAATCTGCAAAGTATATAAACAAAAGGTTCAAAAGGGAAAAGTGATTTTTTAAAAATGTGAAAAGATACTCAACTTCATGGACATTAAGAAAAATCCAAATTAAAACCATGATGCATCCATTTTCTAATCTGTCAGATAAAAAAGATAAAACTGACAGGTGGTGTTGGGGAGACAGTGGGAGGAAGAGGCACTTTCCTACGTGGCTGATGGAAACGTAAACTAGCACCTCTATGGAGGGCAGCTTGTTACCTTCAAATCAAAATACAAGACACACATCCTTTGATCCAGCAGTTCCATTTCTATCAATTTAGATTATATATATGTTCACAAATATGGGAAAAGATCTATTTTCAAGGTCATTTACTGCAGCATTAAAATAGCAAAAGACTGACAACCTAAACATCTACAACAAATGGCTGGCTAGATTAAAACAATGATTTATGCAGGCATAAAACCAACGACATAACTTTATATAATGTTATAGAAGAATCTTTAAGACAGCAAGAAAAAATATACACAAAATATCAGACAGTATAGTACCTTTTGTGTAAAAAATAACATACATGTGTGTTTGTTTGGAAGATATAAAAGACACAAAAATACTTGCTTTGGCTAGTAATTGCAAGGCTAGAGATAAAGTGGGAAAGAAGACTTTTCATCAAAAGTGAAAGAACTTTTTTTTAAAAGAACTTTTTTGTAGTATGTGAAATATCGCCTATTCAAAAAGTAAATACAACACAAGTACAGTGCAAACTGTGAATCTGCCCCTGTAAATTGCATTTCTCCTGCCCCTACCGCTCTCCCCACCCACAGTCTCAAAACACGTGCTAAAAAAGTAAGCTAAATTCCATCACGTACTTGCTCCAGATCGTCTAAGGTTTTGCATCAAACTCAGAGGAAGGCCTATATTTTACCTCTGACTTCATTTATTACTCTCCCCTTACCTCATTCTGTCTCAGCTACATTGACATTTTTGTTGCTCAGAGATGGCTCGCTCACTCCTTTCTTTCCTACAGTTTTCTTCCTAGACATCTCAATGATTTCCCCGATAACCTCATTTAAAACTCTTACGCCCTTCACACTGATTATCTTGTTTTCTTCTCCGTGGCACCGCTCAGCATCTGATACACAATATTCAAAAGTCTGATTACTGATTGTTTCCCTTACGTAGAACGTAAATTCCACGAGAGCAGAGGGCTTCTAGAGCGTAAACATGTGCGTGTACTGCGTGAGAACAGAAGTTAAGAATCCAACAACACTGGAGTTCGGAACACTGATGCCACGACGTCAGGACCCCGAAAGGTCAGTCTTCGCCGACCTGATGGAGTGCCAGTTATAAATCAGTGAAATGAGAGGGTCCTAACAAAGGCCACACCATAAAAACGTTCAATTCCAAAGGACCCTTCCCTTGTAAAAAGCAGTGGGAAAGAAGAGCTGGAAGCGCACACCGCACACTTCGAAGCTGGGATCTGGGTGCAGGACGCTCTCCCACGCTCCGGCTCAGGGGCTGCGGGGCCGCTAGTGAAACCACCCCTCGCGCATCTGTCCCCTTGTCCGCGAGTCCGAGGCCATTACCTTGGTGCCTCCGAGCCGTAATACTTCCTCCAGAGAGAACCCATTCTCGGCGTCATCCTGATCCTCCTCGCTGTCCTCGTCCGGATCTTCTACCGCCTCCTCTCCCCGCCAGGGCCGCTTGGCGTGGAACTCCAAAGGTTTCTTGGAGGCCGCCATTACCAGCAAAGCACGCGCAGACGGCCCACAGTCTCCTTCCGCTTGGCAGGGTGACGTACTGCTGGCAGGGGCGTGTCCTCCCCCGGAAATGGCTTCACCACCCCGCCCCGCCCCCGGGCAGCGTCTTGCGAGGTGCGGCATGAGGCTTCTTGCTAGGAGCGGCGGCCTGGGGCCGCTGTGCGCGGCTGCTCGGGCGGGTAAGCGTTCGCCACGCCGGAGCTCCGCTTGTGGGGGGAAGCGCCTGAGACGCCTCCCTCAGTTGGGGGCCACTTGAGGCGCTCCGAGCGGCAGCCGAGTCCAGCCTCAGACCGAGAGCGCCTGTGTGGCCGTGGGCGCTGCGCGTGCTTGCCGGCTCCTCGTAGGGAGTGCGGCGGTCGGGCCGGGAGTCGGCTTTCCGTGCTTCGGGCGAGCTTAAGAGTCCGTGCAGCAGTTTCGAAAGCGCTCAGGCTGCTTGCACTTGCAAATACTAAGATGTTTTCGTGGTCCCGTTTACTTGTTTTTCGTAGTTCTTCCCCGTCTCTGGAGGGGGAAATACTTCAGCTCCGGGAGAGAGCCGGCAGAAAACCAGGTGACACCAATGCTGCGGCACCTTATATACAAAATCAAGGCAACTGGTCCCATCACTGTAGCCGAGTACATGAAGGAGGTCTTGACCAACCCTGCCAAGGTACGGGTCGGGGAGCCGGAGGACCAGGCCGCTCCAGCGGCTTCGCAAGGTGTGAGCCAGGAGGGCTGTGCGCGGAGATGCCCGAGGGTCCTCCGCGTAAGCAGTAGTGGTTCCTTCTCCAGGGGAAGAGCCATCCCCCGAAGAGTTGGAGATAGAGAAATTAATGTCAGCGGGTTGGTTAGGCATCGATCAGGTCAGGGGCAGTGCCGTGAAGAACGGAGAATAGATCCAGAGCTGTTCAGGAGGCAGTGTAACCGATTGAATTTAGGAACTGAGGGTCAGGATGTCTTTCCTATCGAGGCTGATGGTAGATGATAATATCATTTCTCTGGGAAGGGGAGTGCAGAAGGAGGAAGAGCAGCAGCTGCTTTAAGAGGGAGGGGAAGGACAGAATTTAGTCCGAAGTAGGAATCTGAAGGGCTCATGGAACTCAGATGGAAATCTCCAGTAGGCATCTGGAAGTAGGAGTTTAGTACCCAGAAAGTTGACTGGGTTGGGATCGCATCAGCAGGCAATGGAAACATATTCTGGGTTTTCTTTTTGGGAATGGAAAGTCCAGGTCTCTACTGTTTCAGGATTAAGCACTGCCCTTGTTCTGTGTCCTGCATTTCCTTGTCTGCTCAGCGAAGCCACTTGGTGAAAGCCTGTGGACCTTTTATTTTAGAATGTTTTACCTTTTGCTGGGTCAAAATAGGAAACCCATGGAATTCTGGGGTTTGTTTGGCCTGTTGCTGTTGGATGTGGTGTCCGGAGGTTTAATAAAGGGGGATCCTTTCATACCCCTATTCAGTGCTACCACATACCAAAAGTTCACCCAGGGAGAAACTTTAGAACAAACATCTCTGTGTTAGAGTGAAGGACCACTTATCGTTTATTCATTTATTGAGGCTCCAAAAGTGCCAGACACTGTCTCAGGCACTGGGAATACTGCGGTGGACAGTGGAGCACGGCACTTATGCTTATCCCAGAGTCCTGGAATCAAGCCCGGCATCCGGCTCCTGGCTCAGTGGGGAGCCTGCTTCTCCCTCTCCCTCTTCCCCTGCTTGTGCTCTCTCTCTCTAATAAGTAAATAAAATCTTTAAAAACAGGAAACAAGATAATTATAGATTACTGTAAGTGTTTCTGAAGGAAAGAAAAAAAAGAGGTTGATGGGATTGAAAGTAAGTAGTGCAATGGGAGTAGGAGTTGGAAAAGTTCTCTAGGTTGGTAAGTGGCCAGCAAAGACCAGATGGTTGAGCCAAGGTTTGAAGGATGGGGTCCAGCCAGCCTCACAAAGAACTGGGAGTGAGTTCCCAGTAGCAGAAGGAGAAGTACAAAGTTTTTGAGCTGGGAAATGTGTTGGCCCATACAGAGAAGAGCAAGGCACCAGTATGGCTGGCGGGTGGTCACTGGGGGTGGCAGGTTAATGGTGAGGAGAACAGTATGAGAAGAGTTCGGAGAGGAGCCGGTTCATTCAAGGCTTCCATGGAATTTTGCTTTTTGTGTTAGTGTAAAGGGAAACCGTCAGGGGGTGCATTTTATGGATCTTGGTGATGACATCCAAGTGGAGACAGTAAGTGAGCATTCGGCTGCAAGAGTGTGCAGTTCTTGAGAAAGATTGGATATACATATATAAATTTTTTCATCATCTGTATATAGATGGTGTTTAAATTCAAGAACTTAGGGAGAGTCCATTTAGAGAATAGGAGGTTACCCAGGATTAAGCTTGAGGTAACTCTTGAGTTTAGAGTAGAGGCTTTTTTCCTTTTCTTTTTTCCTGTTTAAAATCAGCTTTAATTTCTATTTTATTTAAAAAATTTTTTTGACCTTTTTTCCTTAAAGATTCCATTTATTTATTTGAAGAGCGAGAGTGAGCACAAGCAGGGAGAGCAGCAGGCAGAGGGAGAGGGAGAAGCAGACTCCCTCCTGAGCAGGGAGCTGGATGTGGGCTTGATCTCAGGACCCCAGAATCCAAAGGCAGACACTTAAACCAACTGAACCACCCATGTGCCCCTTTTTAGCCTTTTTTTTTTTTTTAATTGAAGTATGGTTGATATGATGTCACAGTAGTTTCAGGTGTACAACATAGTGATTTTTTTTAAGATTTTATTTATTTATTTGACAGAGAACATAAGTAGGCAGAGACGCAGGCAGAGAGAGAGGGGGAAGCAGGCTCCCCACTGAGCGGAGAGCCCGATTTGGGGCTCGATCCCAGGACCCTGGGATCATGACCTGAGCTGAAGGCAGAGGCTTTAATCCACTGAGCCACTCAGGCGCCCCCATAGTGATTTTCGACAATTGTACCTTATGCTAAACTCATCATAACCGTAGCTGCTATTGGAGGTTCTTAACCTAGGGATCCTTGAACAGAAACCCGGGGGGCTGTGAAGTTATATGGGAATAAAAATTACACCTTTATTGGCATTAACTTTTTTCCCACCATTTTTATTGAGAAAGAATTGACATGTATTACTATATAAGTTTAAGGGATATAGCATGATGGCTTGATTTGCATGTAACGAAGGTTGAGTTTTTTTTTATTTTTTTATTTTTTATTTTTTTTTAAAGATTTTATTTATTTATTTGTCAGAGAGAGAGAGGGAGAGAGAGCAAGTACAGGCAGACAGAATGGCAGGCAGAGGCAGAGGGAGAAGCAGGCTCCCCGATGAGCAAGGAGCCCGATGTGGGACTCGATCCCAGGACGCTGGGATCATGACCTGAGCCGAAGGCAGCTGCTTAACCAACTGAGCCACCCAGGCGTCCTGGTTGAGTTTTTTTTTAACTTTTTTTTTTTTTTTTAAGATTTTATTTATTTATTTGACAAGAAAAAGAGCGAGAGAAAGAGAGCAAGCAGGGGTAGCTGCTGCGGGAGAGGGAGAAGCAGGGAGCCTAACATGGGGCTTGATCCCAGGACTCTGGGATCATCACCTGAGCCTTACCTGAGCCAAAGGCAGACTGTCTTAACCTAATAACCCGGTGAATACCACAGTGGGTCAGTTAACATCCATCTTTTCATATAGGCACAATAAAAAGAAAAAAAAGGGGGGGGGAATTTTCTTGTGATAAGAACTCCCAGGATTTACTTGAAATTTTCTGTGTATCATACAGCCATGTTAGCTCTAGTCATCGTGTAACGCACATCTGTACTGGTTATTATCTAACTGGAAGTTTGTACCTTTTGCCAACTTCTTCCAATTTTTCTTCCCCCTACCCTCTGCCTCTGGTAATCAAAAGTCTGACCTCTTTTTCTATGAGTTTTGTTTTTTTAAATTTATTTTTATTTTATTTTTTAAAAGATTTTATTTATTCATTTGAGAGAGAGCGTGCGAGCATGAGCAGCGGGAGGGGCAGAGGGAGAAGCGGACTCTTTCCAGAGCAGGAAGCTCAATGCAGACAGGTTTCCAGGACCCTGGGATCATGATCTGTATTGAAGGCAGACACTGAACCTATTGAGCCACCCAGGGACCCCAAGGTTTTTGTTTTTGTTTTTTTAAGATTCTATGTCTAGGTGAATCCTGTATTATTTGTCTTTCTCTGATTTTACTTAGCATAAAGCCTTAAAGGTTCATCCATGTTATCACAAATGGCAGGTTTCCTTTTTTTAATGCCTGAATAACATTCGATTGTGTGTGTATATATATATACCACAGCTTTTTTTTTTCATTTAAAAAAATTTTTGTAATGTAGTTGACCAACAATGTTACATTAGTTTCAGGTGTGCAACATAGTGATTTGACAATTCTGTACATTACTCACTGCTCACCACAGTAAGTGTAGTCACCGCCTACACCGTACAGTGTTGTTATAATATTATTCACTGTGTTTTCTGTGCTTTTTAATGTACTTTTCATCTCTGTGACTTATTTTGTAATTGGAAGTTTGTTCTTAAAGTCCCTTCACCTATTTTGCCCATCCACCCACCCATCCACTTCCCTTTTGGCAGCTACAAGTTGTTCTCTGTATTTAATAAGAGTCTGGGGCTTTGTTTGTTTGTTTGTTTTGTTTTTTCGGATACCACATGTAAGTGAAATCATACGGTATTTATTTTTTCCCATCTGACTTATTTCACTTAGCATAATACCTGTTAGGTCCATCCATGTTGTCATAAATGGTAAGTTTTTATGAGTAATATTCCACTGTGTATGTATATAAATATACATATATACCACACTTTTTGGTACCGCATCTTTATCCATTTGTGTATCAATGGACACTTGGGTTGCTTCCATATCTTGGCTATTGTAAGTAATACTGCTGTAAACAGCAAGGCAGAGGGAGAGGGAGAATCTTAAGTAGGCTCCATGTCCAATGTGGAGCCCAGTATGGGGCTCAGTCTCATGACCCTGAGATGCATGACCTGAAATCAAGAGTTGAACACTTAACTGACTGAGCTAGCCAGGTGCCCCACCTCTGCCCATTTATTTATTTATTTATTTATTTTTAAAAATTTTTAATTAACTTTAATGTATTATTTGTTTGAGGGATATAGGTCTGTGAATCATCAGTCTTACACAATTTACAGCATTCACCATAGCACATACCCTACCTAGTGTCCATCGCCCAGCCACCCTATCGCTCCTACTCCCCTCCCCTCCAGCAACCCTCAGTTTGTTTCCCGAGATTAAGAGTCTCTTATGCTTTGTCTCCCTCCCCGGTCCCATGTTGTTTCGTTTTTCCCTCCCTGCCTCTCAAATTTCTCATATCAGAGAGATCATATGATAATTGTCATTCTCTGATTGACTTATTTCGCTTAGCATAATACCCTCTAGTTCCAACCACATCATTGCAAATGGCAAGATTTCCGGGATTTTTTGATGGCTGCATAGTATTCCATTGTATATGTATACCACATCTTCTTTATCCATTCATTTGTTGATGGACATCTAGGCTCTTTCCATAGTTTGGCTATTGTGGACATTTCTACTATAAACATCGGGGTGCACATGCCCCTTTGGGTCACTACATTTGTACATTGGGGGTAAATTCTCAGCAGTGTAATTGCTGGGTTGTAGGGTAGCTCTGTTTTCAACTTTTTGAGGAACCTCCATACTGTTTCCATAGGGGCTGCACCAGCTTGGATTTCCACCAATAGTGTAGGAGAGTTCCCCTTTCTCTGCATCTTTGCCAACATCTGTCATTTCCTGACTGGCTAATTTTAGCCATTCTGACTGGTGTGAGGTGGTATCTCACTGTGGTTTTGATTTGTATTTCCCTGGTGCTAAGTGATGTTGAACACTTTTTCATGTGTCTGTTGCCCATTTGGATGTCTTCTTTGCAGAAATGTCTGTTCATGTCTTCTGCCCATTTCTTGATTGGGTTATTTGTTCTTTGGGTGTTGAGTTTGATAAGTTCTTTATAGATTTTGGATACTAGCCCTTTATCTGATATGTCAATTGCAAGTATCTTCTCCCATTCTATCGGTTGTCTTTCAGTTTTGTTGACTGTTTCCTTTGCTATGCAAAAGCTTTTGATCTTGATGAAGTCCCAATAGTTCATTTTTGCCCTTTCTTCTCTTGCCTTTGGAGGTGTTTCCAGGAAGAAGTTGCTGTGGCTGAGCTCAGAGAGGTTGCTTCCTGTGTTCTCCTCAAGGATTTTAATGGATTCCTGTCTCACATTGAGGTCTTTCATCCATTTTGAGTCTATCTTTGTGTGTGGCATAAGGAAATGGTTCAGTTTCATTCTTCTACATGTGGCTATCCAATTTTCCCAACATCATTTGTTGAAGAGACTGTTTTTTTTCCATTGGACATTCTTTCCTGCTTTGTTGAAGATTAGTTGACCATAGAGTTGAGGGTCCATTTCTGGGCTCTCTATTCTGTTCCATTGATCTATGTGCCTGTTTTTGTGCCAGTACCATACTGTCTTGATTACAGCTTTGTCATAGAGTTTGACTGGAATTGTGATGCCACCAACTTTGGTTTTCTCTTTCAACATTCCTCTTCCTATTTGGGATCTGTTCTGGTTCCACATAAATTTTAGTACTGTTTGCTCCATTTTTAAAAAAATATTTATTTATTTGACAGAGAGTTCACAAGTAGGCAGGGAGGCAGGCTGGCAGAAGGGGAGGCAGGCTCCCTGCTAAGCAGAGAGCCTGATGCGGGGCTTGATCCCAGGACCTTGAGATCATGACCTGAGCCGAAGGCAGAAACAACTTAACGACTGAGCCAACCCGGCTGCTCCTGTTTGTTCCATTTCTGTGAAAAAAAGTTGATGATGGTATTTTGATAGTCATGGCATTGAATGTGTAGATTGCTTTAGGTAGCATAGACATTTTCACAATATTTGTTCTTCCAGTCCATGAGCATGGAACGTTTTTCCATTTCTTTGTGTGTCTTCCTCAATTTCTCTCATGAGTATTCTATAGTTTTCTGAGAACAAATCCTTTGCCTCTTTGTTTAGATTTATTCCTAGGTATCTTATGATTTTGGGTACAATTGTAAATGGTATCAACTCCTTAATTTCTCTTTCTTCTATCTTGTTGGTGTATAGAAATGCAACTGATTTCTGTGCATTGATTTTGTATCCTGCCACTTTACTGAATTCTTGTATGAGTTGATTTGATCTAGCAGATTTGGAATGGAATCTTTTGGGTTGTCCACATACAGTATCATATCATCTGCAAAGAATGAGAGTTTGACTTCTCCTTTGCTGATTTGGATGCCTTTAATTTCTTTTTGTTGTCTGACTGCTGAGGCTATGACTTCTAGTAGTATATTAAATAGCATTGGTGATAGTGGACAGCCCTGCCATGGTCCTGACTTTAGGAGAAAAGCTTTCAGTTTTTCCCCATTGAGAATGATACTCGCTGTGAGTTTTTCATAGATGGCTTTTATGATATTGAGGTATGTGCCCTCTATCCCTACACTGTGAAGAGTTTTAATCAAGAAAGACTGCTGTACTTTGTCAAATGCTTTTTCTGCATGTATTGAGAATATTATATGGTTCTTGCTCTTTCTTTTATTAATGCATTGTATCACATTGATTTGCGGGTGTTGAACCAACCTTGCAGCCCAGGAATAAATCCACTTGGTTGTGGTGAATAATCCTTTCAATATACTGTTGGATCCTATTGACTAGTATTTTGGTGAGAATTTTTGCATCCATGTTCATCAGGGATATTGGTCTGTAATTCTCCTTTTTGATGGGGGAGATGGGTTTTGCCTGGTTTTGGGATCATAGATCCCAAACCATCATAGTAATGCTGGCCTCATAAAATGAATTAGGAAGTTTTCTTTCCATTTCTATTTTTTGGAACAGTTTCAGAAGAATAGATATTAATTCTTTAAATGTTTGATAATAGGGCTACCTGGTTGGCTCAGTGGATTAAAGCCTCTGCCTTCAGCTCAGGTCATGATCCTGGGGTCCTGGGATTGAGCCCCGTGTTAGGCTCTCTGCCCAGCAGGGAGCCTGCTTCCTCCTCTCTCTCTCTCTGCCTGTCTCTCTGCCTATTTGTGATCTCTGTCAAATAAATAAATAAAATCGTTGAAAAATAAAAAAAAAATAGGGAAAATCTTCATAACATTGAATTTGGCAATGATTTTTAAGTATGACATCAAAAACATAAACAACATGGGGCGCCTGGGTGGCTCAGTGGGTTAAAGCCTCTGCCTTTGGCCCAGGTCGTGTTCCCAGGGTCCTAGGATCGAGCCCCTCATCGGGCTGTCTGCTCGGCAGGGGGCCTGTTTCCTCCTCTCTCTCTCTGCCTGACTCTCCGTCTACTTATGATATCTCTCTCTGTCAAATGAATAAATAAAATCTTTAAAAAAAAACATAAACAACAAAAAAATACACATAAATTGGACATAATCAAAATTTTAAATGTACATCAAAAGACACTATCAAAAGAGTTAAAAAAATAAATGTTTGATAATATTCCAATGGGAAGCTGCCTGGCCCTGGGCTCTTGTTTGTTGGGAGATTTTTGATGACTGCTTCAATCTCCTTACTGGTTATGGGTCTGTTCAGGTTTTCTATTTCTTCCTGGTTTAATTTTGTTAGTTTATAGTCTTTAGGAATGCGTCCATTTCTTCCAGATTGTCAAATTTGCTGGTGTATAGTTGCTCATAATATGTTCTTATAACTGTTTGTATTTTTTTGGTATTGGTTTTGATCTCTCCTCTTTCATTCATGATTTTATTAATTTGGGTCCTTTCTCTTTTTGATACATCTGGCCAGGGGTTTATCAATCTCATTAATTCTTTTGAAGAACCACCTCCTAGTTTCATTGATCTGTTCTACTGTTCTTTTGGTTTCTATTTCATTGATTTCTGTTCTGATCTTTATTATTTCTCTCTTCCTGCTGGTTTAGGCTTTATTTGTTGTTCTTTCTCCAGCTCCTTTAGGTGTAGGGTTAGGTTGTGTATTTGAGACCTTTGTTGTTTGTTGAGAAAGGCTTGTATTGCTATATACTCTCCTCTTAGGACTGTCTTTGCTGTATCTCAAAGATTTTGAACAGTTGTATTTTTATTTTCATTTGTTTCCTCCTTAATTTCCTGGTTGACCCAGTTATTCTTCAGTAGATTGCTCTTTAGCCTCCATATTTGAGTTCTTTCCAACTTTCCTCTTGTGGTTGAGTTCTAGTTTCAAAGCATTGTCATCTGAAAATATGCAGAGAATGATCCCAATCTTTTGATACCAGTTGAGACCTGATTTGCGACCCCGGATGTGATCTATCTGGAGAATGTTCCATGTGCACTAGAGAAGAATGTGCATTCTGTAGCTTTGGGATAGAATGTTCTGAATATATCTGTGATGTCCATCTGGTCCAATATGTCATTTAAAGCTCTTATTTCCTTGTTGATCTTTTGCGTAGATGATCTGTCCATTTCAGTGAGGAGGGTGTTAATGTCTTCTCTATTACTATATTATTGTCAATGTGTTTCTTTGATTTTGTTATTAATTGGCCTAGATAATCGGCTGCCTCCATGTTAGGGGCATAAATATTTACAATTGTTAGATCTTCTTATTGGATAGACCCTTTAAG
The DNA here is from genome assembly GCF_002288905.1 of Enhydra lutris kenyoni. NCBI lineage: Eukaryota > Metazoa > Chordata > Mammalia > Carnivora > Mustelidae > Enhydra > Enhydra lutris. Next base: position 4,573,303 of record NW_019154143.1, read on the forward strand.
TATGATATAGTGTTCTTCCTCATCTCTTATTATAGTCTTTGGTTTAAAATGTAATTTCTCTGATATAAGGATTGCTACCCCAGCTATCTTTTGATGTCCATTAGCATGATAAATTGTTTTCCACCCCCTCACTTTAAATCTGGAGGTGTCTTTGGGTCTTCAATGAGTCTCTTGCAGACAGCATATCAAAGGGTCTTGCTTTTTTATTTAATCTGATACCCTGTATGTTTTGATTGGGGCATTTAGCCAATTTACATTCAGGGTGACTATCAAAAGATATGAATTTAGCGCCATCATATTGCCTGTAAGGTGATTGTTGCTGTATATTGTCTCCGTTCCTTTCTTGTCTGTGTTACTTTTGGGCTCTCTCTTTGTTTAGAGGACCCCTTTCAATATTTCCTGTAGGGCTGGTTTGGTGATTGCAAATACTTTTAGTTTCTGTTTGTCCTGGATGTATCTCATGGTTTTAATTTGCATTTCCTTCATTAGCTTCTAACTGAAATTTAACCTTTCTTTTATTAGCAACATATCTCTTATTATCAACTTAACCACTGGCATCAGTACTTCCCATGATTTTAGCATCAGTGGAAATCGATAGTGATCATAGGTATCTCAGAATCCATTGTGCTCTTCCATACTTCAAAACTTTGTTACTTATTAGACCTCAGGCTTGGCTTTATTAATATATTCATAAGGATACATATATGTTACTATATCACAAGTTTATTTTTTAAATATTGGATGAATATTTTTCAGTTTTTGGAGGAGGGGTAATCCTGTGTGCTTAAGTCCTGAATTTAAAAACATTCTATGAAGGGATCTGTGGTCTTCATCAGGCTACCACAGTAGCTCATAATGTGCCACAAAAACACTGCCGAAATGCTCATTTATGAAGAGAAAGAGAAAAGCTTGAGAGGAGATGCTCTATGAAGTGAAGTAGTTGTTTTTTGTTGTTGTTGTTGTTGTTGTTGTTTGACTCAAGTATATTTCTGCTGCTGAGAGAGGGAAGTTAAAGCTCTTAGAGAAGGGGGTGATAACAAGATCTTGGCCCATGAGAGCTGTGTGAGGAGAGGTGATGATCCAGAACACAGGTGGTGGAATTAGGCTTGGATAAGAGTGGAAGGTAAAGTCATTTCATCTCGAGTTCTGAGGAATGAATGGGAGCAGGTGGAGGCCGGTCAGGAAGCTGAGTAAGTCCTATTTTATAACATTCTTTACTTCCTTTTTGGGCAGAAGTCCAGGTCACCTGCTGAGTAGGGTGGTGGAAGAAGGAGCTTGAGGAGTACAGGAAATTTTCTAACAAAGAATTCTTGAGTATGTCTTGAAGTTTAGACAGTAAGCTTAACCTTGGGATAGGAGAGTAAATAAGATAGTTCTCTTCCCCAAGTAACTAAGCCTCTTGGTGAGGAATACAGACATATAAATAAATAAATACATAAAAGGAAGCACTGCTGTTAGTCTGAGGTTGGAGGACTGGAAGAGGAGGTTAGGGAAGGCGGCATTTGAGCAGATTCAATTTTATTGAGTATAAGGGTGCCAGGGAGAAATGTGTAGGAAGAAAGGAGAGTATTTGCAATGGCATGGATGTATGGATGAGCAGGGCTAATTAAAAAAGAGATATAAATATAAATTTTTACAGATATAATATAGATATAAATATTCATTTAGAAAAATGCATAAATCACAGGTGCATATAGCTTGATGAATTTTCACAAAGTGAATGCTCCCACGTAACGAGCATCTAGGTCAAGCAACAACATCACCAATAGGCAGGGCTAATTTGAAACAGATAGTGAGAATTTGGGAAAGGAGGCTGGAGGGAGGGGCAGACGGGGTCTTACTGTGTTGGGTTGTGGGAGCAGGGAGGGGAGGGAAGTGGGATGGGATGTGAGGATGGACATGGCCTGGCTTTTTCCTTTATGGTCAAGGAGGGATCATGTTTCTATCTGTTCTGGCACTTTGTAAAGTTTAAGTTACTGTGTTTATCTTGTTTGTTTAGAAGAGATTACTTTCTTACCAAATGATTATGTCATTGTATACATCATATAAGATTTTGGAGGGGTAGTTTAAAAAGCATATTTGAAAGTTAATTTGTTTTCTCTACTTTCTTTTTTTACTCAGGGATATTATGTGTACCGTGACATGCTAGGAGAAAAAGGAGATTTCATTACTTCACCGGAAATAAGTCAGATCTTTGGGGAGGTAATATTCAATGTAAACTATAAAAGAAACTAATATCACAAATATTTGGAAGCAGGTCACGTTGTACTCTTCTTTAATATAGCATTGTACAGCTTTGTTTTTGTGATTCAGGTTTCCTTTTTTTTAAAGTTTTCATTTTTTAATCATATACATGCTGCAGAAATAGAGAACAATAGAGGAAAGAGAGATCAGTGAAGAGAGAGAGAAAAGGTGCAAAACACTAAGGAGTTAGTGGGGAGAGGCTCTAAAGCCCCTGCCCAAGACTGCACCATAGTCAGAGCAGAAGTCCCCTGTAACAAACTCTGAACTCTTCTTAGGGATTCTAGTTCATTGATTTCTGCATAAAAACCCCTTGTTAAATTTAGATATAGAAATAGTACCTAAAAGGAAGTAGAATCCAGGTATTAAAAAATGTTAATTATGCATAAAAAGCCACGTAATTACTGAAATCGTATGAATATGAAGAAAGGCATAACCCTATTCCATATGTTTATTCGTTATCAAAGACTAGCACCTTCCTGTAAGTGATTCTTCTTACGTGTATTATGAGATCTCTTACAGGGGGAAGTGCCTTTTAACTGTTTTCTCCTGTTACTAAGCTTTCTAAGTGGTGTCTTTTCTAATGTCTCCATGAAGCTTCTGCGTGTGTGTACATACATGTACATATTGAGTAACATACACACATAATTTGTTTGCAAACATTTTGCCTTTTGGCATAAAGTATGTATTTATGTGGAATTTTATATTGTGCTATACTTTTATATTTTATAATACTTCAGTGTAGTTTTTTCCCTTGTCACAGCTGCTAGGTATATGGTTCATTAGTGAATGGATGGCCACTGGAAAAAATGCAGCTTTCCAGCTTGTGGAATTGGGCCCAGGAAGGGGTACCCTCACAGGAGATATTTTGAGGGTAGGTAATAAAAGAATGTCTTTAGATCCTCATGTACTCACCTGAATCTGTGCTTTTGACTTGTGTGCAAACTCCATTGACTTCCTTGGCTTTTAGTCCTATCTCCTTAACCGCCTCTATTTCTCAGCTGAAGTACAACGTCAGAATAATACAATGAATCGTAACTTATTGTTGTCTGTTTGTAATTTTTAAAAAATGAGGGTGGAAGAGAATATGAAAGGTAGAAGTCAAAACATTTAGAAGACATTGGAAGTGTGTATTTGTCTTCTAAGTAGGAAAAGAGTTTTTGAATTGTATAAAAAGCTGAAGCCATAAAGGAAAAGATAAATAGAAGGGTAATTTCAACTACGTTAACGAATTTTTTGTTCTTTTTTTTTTTTTTTTTTTTTTAAGATTTTATTTATTTGTCAGAGAGCACAAGCAGGGGGAGCAGCAGGCAGAGGGAGAAGCAGACTCCCCACTGAGCACGGAGCCTGATGTGGGACTCGATCCCCGGGATCATGACCTGAGTCAAAGGCAGATGCTTAACCAACTGAGCCACCCAGGCATCCCGAATTTTTTGTTCCTTAAAGAAACTTAGGAACTTCTGTTCTTCAGAGACACTGTAAAGAGAGGGATAAGCCAAGCGGCAGAGTGGGAGGAGTTATTTACAACACATAACCTACAAGGAAGTGGTAGTTAGAATACATAAAGAATTCCTTTCAGTTGTTAAGGTGGTGACAGATAACTCCATAGAAAAGTCAGACTGAAGATGTGAACAGGCCCAGCATGAAAGAGGAAATCCACAAGGCCAGGAAGAACAAAAAAGTGCTCAGACGGGTTGGGGGTCGGGGAAGTGAAAGTTAAAATCACAGTGACGTACCACTGTACCCTCCAATGAGAAGATTTGGCAGTACCAAGCGTTGGTGAGGATGGGGAGATGTGGCACAGAGGGGACTCTCAGACTGTAAGACCATGATTTGGGGTAAGCACTTTGGAGTGCTTATTAGGCATCATCTGCTAACGTCTATGTTCTTCTACTGTGTGACCCAGCAGTTTTCCTGCTGGATATATGCCCTCCAGAAATGAGGGCATATATGTTCCAGGATGCATGTGCAAGAAGACAGCATTGTGGGACGCCTGGGTGGCTCAGTTGGTTAAGCCGCTGCCTTCGGCTCAGGTCATGATCCCAGCGTCCTGGGATCGAGTCCCGCATCGTGCTCCTTGTTCTGTGGGGAGCCTGCTTCTCCCTCTGCCTCTGCCTGCCACTCTGTCTGCCTGTGTTCGTTCTCTCTCCCTCTCTCTCTCTCTCTGACAAATAAATAAATAAAATCTTTAAAAAAAAAAAAAAAAAAGAAGACAGCATTGTTTAGAATAGCAGAAAAGCTGGAAACAACCCCAATGACTATCAGTGGGAAAATAGATCAATAAATTGTGATCCAGTCATACAGTGGAATGCCAAGGGTTGTGCAAATGTGTGAAATCACAGCAGAATGCACGATGTTCAGATGAAACTCAGCATCTTGTTGGGTGAAAACACCAATTTATACAAGAATTCATATCATATGATTGTATTACATAAAATCCTGAAATAGTCAGCATTAAACAATATGTGTTTGGTGATTCAAACGTGTTCAGTAACATTTATAAAGAAAAAGCGGGACGTATAAACTCCAGATTGAGAATGGTGGTTGAGCTCTGAGGGTGAGGGAGAACGTGGGGGCTCCAACTGGAAGGGTCAGGTCACTTTCCTTTAATCAAAGATAGCTGATATTTTTCCATGGATTGTTCTTTCTTCCATTCTACCTAATATTGTCTAAAAACATTAAAAAGGAGTTATTTAGGGTGCCTGGGTGGCTCAGTTGGTTAAGCGACTATCTTCAGCTTGGGTCATGATCCTGGAATCTTGGGATCGAGTCCCACATCGGGCTCCCTGCTCAGTGGGGAGTCTACTGCTCCTTCTGACCCCCCCACTTCTCATGCTCTCTTTCTCCCTCATTCTCTCAAATAAAAAATAAATAAAAATTAAAAAAAGAAAATGTGGCACTAAATTTTTTTTTAAAAAGGAGGAATTTGGTTTATAGTATATGATAAGTACTTGTGTTTATTAAACTTTGATAGTTACACTGCTTCGGAATCCATTAGTCTTTTTTAGTTTATCTTAAGTGTATCTGGCAATTCATTGTAAAAAAAAAAACATATTCAGTATACATTTAAATGTCTTGGTGCTGTATGATTTTTGCTTGAAATTAGGAATCAAAGGCTTTTAAACAATTATAACATCTGACAGATAATCCTGATTATATCTATCATATTTGTGGGGCAATAGAAAAAAACCACTGATTTATGTTTCTGGAGCTCTATTTTATATCTCTTTAAATTGGCAAAGTCATTTGAATATTTAATAAGTTTCTCAAATAATATTGTCTTGTTTCAAGTACTTTAAAAACAATCCCATAGCTCTTAAAATGTATAAAGGATACTTCCTTAGAACAAGTGTTAAGAACCTTAAAAAGCCAAATAATTTAAAGGAATGTTAAGAAAATAGACATATTTACAGACTTGTTTTCATTTCTTGATCATAATTTCTGAAGGATTTTTCTCTTGGGAAGTTTTTCTCTTTGTAGTTTCATTTCAAAACAAAATTTGGGAAAATCTTGTCCTTACTATCAGTCTCTACCTGCATATTTCAGATCTTAAAAGTAGGAGGCAAATCACCAATGAAAATTGAATTCAGATGAAAAATACTATTGATGTACTTTATACTTTGACATTGAATTTTTAGCATTAAAATATTGATAAAGTATTAGTATATTCCTTTTTCCCCATGTTTACAACAGTTATAAAAATGTGTGTAGCTAAGAAAAAATTAAAAATGTGAAAGAATTACGAAGTTAAACCCAAGTTTTTAGTGCCACTCAAATTTTATTTCCTGAAGATACAGTTTAAACGTCTCAAAGATGAGATTATTTCATAGACATAGCAGCTTTATAAAATTAAGGGTATCTGTACGATTTATTTTCTTGTTCTTTTTAGATCCCTTAATCTGCTTATTTATTGGATGTTAAATTTTTAATTTTCATTTACTAGTCAGTCTAATTTTTATTTTAGGAAACCAAGTCGTGTACTGTTCATCTCTTCTGTGGACAGTGTGTAATAGGTTGGTTATGATTCTCACAGACTGCTGGAGAGTGGCTTGTGTGGAGAACAGATGCCTCCAAAACCAAATTTTATTCCTGTAACATGAGCGAATTATTGAGGTGAATGGTTAGAAAACCCCAAATCTGCCCAACCCATTGTATTTTGCCCTTTACCCCTTTTGTCTTTAGGTGTTCAGTCAGCTTGGATCTGTGCTGAAAAACTGTGACATTTCAATACATCTGGTAGAGGTGAGCGAAAAATTGAGTGAGATTCAAGCATTAACACTGACGGAAGAGAAGATCCCGCTAGAGCGGAGTGCTGGGTCCCCCGTATGTATGAGAGGCGTTACTAAAGCTGGGATTCCAATCTCGTGGTACCGAGATCTGCAGGATGTTCCGAAAGGTAATTCGTTCACACAACGTAATGCAGTCATTTTGATGGCGTCCCGTCCCAGCAGTGATGGTGAGCAGAGCCACAGCGGGCGCGCTAGTAGACTGAGTTAGTGCTGCCAGGTCCCTGACTCATAGGCAAGAGCGAATCCTTTTCTCGAAAAGAGCACTGTATTAGAAAACAACATGGCTCGCAATAGGAGCAATGAATGTCCTGTGGTTTTGCAAAAATGACAGTGTCATCTCTGTTGTACCTTTTAGTTTTTCCTGACCCATAAGATAGTACTGATGGGGGTGGGAATGCGGGGCCCTGACGGACGCAGCGCTCGGTGGGTTTAGTTTAACTGTCTTCATCTTTTGAACGTTCTTGCTGGCCTTTTCGTGGGGAGGGAAAATCCCTGCACCGGGCGGTTGAGGCCCTGCTCACACCTGCAGGGGCGCCCTGGTCTCGGGGAAGCCATCTCAGCAGGCCTCCGCTCAGCTGTCTCCGATGATGTTAGCAAGTTCAAAGCCTCTTAGCTAACAAGTTTGAGTCCTGATTTCTTTCATGCCTGGTGAGGGATAAAAGATTTAACTGATTATTGAGATATTCTGGTTGTCTGATCCTGCTGTGTGGAAAATGAGAACAGTAATGTTCTTCTGTCTGTTCTGCAGAGTAGGTGAAGACGTGAGGGGATGATTCTCCGTAGACATGGCTGTGGGAGCCCCCTGGGTTCCCACGCAAAATACTAGCATTTTCTTTTCTTTTCTTTTTTTTTTGAGTGTTCGAAAAGAAAGATTTAAGTATTGCCTTAAAAATGCTGAAAGTTTTTTCCTTCTGTTTTTAAATAGGGTACAGCTTTTATCTGGCACATGAATTTTTTGACGTTCTTCCCGTGCATAAGTTTCAGGTATTGATGGGATAAAGTCATTAATTGAATAACAAAAGGCTTTATGTTGAAGGAAAAACATTTATGGTATTTAATTATTGTTGAAGGTGACTATATTTGGAATTCTGATGAATAGAAATAATTGAAAAGCAAAAATCAAGTATTAAGTAGAACCTTCATTCTCTTAGGATAACTAGTAAGAATGCTTATTTCTCCAGCGATAAAGATGTGCACGAATTTAAGATGGTAAATAGCTATAGTACAAGGAAGGGTTACATTTAGCAAATAGCTTTCATATCCAAAGACTAAAATGTTTCCTCATTGAAGTTGAAGTGAAAGTTCAGATTTGGTGGTAGTGTATGTGCACCGGTAGTTTCTGAGGCTGAGAGCGTGTACTGATTTGTTAGCAGAGGCTTCAGAGTCTGCTCTCTGCTGTTGGGGGCGCCTGCCCTGCTGCTCATTTTCTCTCTGTGGCTCCGCCTCTTATCTCACCAACACCAGTTCACGCCTTCCAGTCGACTCCTTTGAACTACTGTTCAAAGGAAATGAAGTATTGCCTTTAAAAATTTTTTTTTAATTTTTTTATTAACATATGACATATTATTAGCCCCAGGGGTACAGGTCTGTGAATCAGCAGGTTTACACACTTCACAGCACTCACCACACCACATACCTTCCCCAATGTCCATAACCCCACCACCCTCTCCCTACCCCCTCCACCTGGCAACCTAAGTTTGTTTTGTGAGATTAAGAGTCTCTTATGGTTTGCCTCCCTCCCGATCCCATCTTGTTTCATTTATTCTTTTCCTACCCCCAGACCCCCCACATTGCATCTTCCCTTCCTCATATCAGGGAGCGCGTATGATAGTTGTCTTTCTCCGATTGACTAATTTCGCTAAGCATAATACCCTCTAGTTGTGACAACCCACATCGTCACAAATGGCAAGATTTCATTTCTTTTGATGGCTGTATAGTATTCCGTTGTATATATACACCACATCTTCATCCATTCATCTGCTGATGGACATCTAGGTTCTTTCCATAGTTTGGCTGTTGTGGACATCGCTGCTATAAACATTCAGTTGCACATGCCCCTTCGGATCACTACATTTGTATCTTTAGGGTAAATACCCAGTAGTGCAATTGTTGGGTCGTAGAGTAGCTCTATTTTCAACTTCTTGAGGAACCTCCATGCTGTTTTCCAGAGTGGTTGCACCAGCTTGCATTCCCACCAACAGTGTAGGAGGGTTCCCCTTTCTCCACAGTATTGCCTTTTTTTGAGTGGTAAAGTAAATGTCATCTGTCGTATATGGTAGGAGGAGAAAAATAATAGTTACTTTTAGTAGAGGCAATTTGAGAAAAAACTGATAAAAATGTGTTTTTATGCATTATTTTGTGTTCAGAAAACACCCCAGGGATGGCGAGAAGTACTCATTGATATCGACCCACAAGTTTCTGATAAGCTGCGGTTTGTTTTGGCGCCTGGTGTCACGCCAGCAGAAGTCTTCATACAAGTAGGAAGTTTTTTCTTCTTACTTTATTGCCAACCAAATCTTCATAGTCTCATTTTCTGAGTTCCTGTTTTAGCATTCCTTTTTTTTTTTTTTTAAAGATTTTATTTATTTATTTGACAGAGATCACGAGTAGCCAGAGAGGCAGGCAGAGAGAGGGGGGGAAGCAGGCTCCCTGCTGAGCAGAGTGCCCGATGTGGGGCTTGATCCCAGGACCCTGGGATCATGACCTGAGCCAGAGGCAGAGGGTTTAACCCACTGAGCCACCCAGGCGCCCCGTTTTAGCATTCCTTCCTTGATGGGATGAGGTGCTTTTTATTAATAGTGATCGAGTCAGGAGCCTGGGTCAGATCATCTCAGGAAGGCGTGACCTGAACGCCCTGTGAGGAGGAATGTAGTAAGTGCTTACTCTGGCATGTCCTGCCCCTTCCCCCTTTCCCTCAGTTCCCTGTGACATGGTCATAGTAGCATCTGCCTGTCCAGAAGAGTTTGAGGTGTGTGAAAACAACTATTTATTGAGCACTTTGTATGTATTCCTCTTAATTTTCTCATTTAATGCTCAAAACTTTATTAGTTTAATTTATTAGTTTAATTAAGTAAGTTTGATACTAGATGGCCAGAATGGTACATTTACTGCTGCTTTCTGTTGGCCTCAAGAAGTAATAGCAAGAGTCTTTCTAACTTGGGGTCATGTGTAGAGGTCCAAAAAACGCTATGCTTGTCAGGAATGTTTGGGCTTAGATTGCCTGTTTTATTTATTTTTTTAAATCAAGAATGGTGGTGATTTTTAATAGTTTACAGCTACAGTATCTAATCATATATATATAGTTACAGACAATAAATATCCGTATGGTAAAATATTCACCTCTAGACAGACAAAAAATATCTTTGCAACTAAATAAACAGCTTTAAGTAATAATGAATAAAAATAGAAGCTGAGGAAATTTTTCATCTAAAGTGATTATAGCCTATATTAGGGGCACTTGGGTGACTCAGTTGGTTAAGCATCTGCCTTTGGCTTAGGTCATGATCTGTGGGACCTGCGATTGAGCCCCCTGTTGGACTCCCTGCTCGGCGGGGAGTCTGTTTCTCCCTCTCCTCCCTGTTGATGTTCTCTTCAGTCCTTCAAATAAATAAAATCTTAAAAAAAATAAAGTGACTATAGCCTATATTAAAACATTCTAATTTTAAGAGTTCAAATAATTATGAAAGCCTTGTTTCATAACTAAAAATATAACTAATATACATTTTCAAACTAAACAAAAAATATTTTAATTATAGGTAGGTAAAATAGATTATTGCTGAAATTCAATCATGACATTTTATATATATAAATATACACACATATATATGTGTATATATATATATATACACATATATATGTGTGTGTATATATATATATATGTGTGTGTGTGTATTTACTTATTTGGGGCAATTAATTTGGGGACTTTGTTGATAGCCTAACCTTTTAACAATAAAAAAGTGAAATTCATGAAAACTTTCTAAGAATCTACATATTATTCTAATGCAGATTACATATATGTACATGGGGTTTTCATTCTGGATGAGCAGTCCATTCTCTTTCTTTAAAAACTATATCCCAACTATGTAAAACTGCTTAATTTCTCTTAAAAGATCACTTCTTAATAAGATGTACACTGACTGGTGTGAGAAGGGCATTTTGAAACTTCCTTAGATGGTGAAACGTGAAAGGTTGAGTGTGGACAACATAATGCATATGGAGAAGGAATTTATTTTTATTGTAACTAAGAAATGCTCATTGTACAAAAACCCTAAGGAAACTGTTTTCAGTAATGCATTTGGATTTACCTGTTCCCTTATTAGCGTGATGAAATGAGGGATCACGTGGAAGTGTGTCCTGAGGCTGGTGTTATCATTCAGGAGCTTTCTCAGCGCATCGCACTAACCGGAGGTGCAGCACTGATCGCCGATTATGGTCATGAGGGAACGAAGACAGACACCTTCAGAGTATGTATGACTCAGGAACATGACTTCCCATCAGTTCATTGGTACCATCTCCGAAGTTGTTAACATTTGAAGCTCACTGAAGATCTTTACCTTTGCTTTCTATGGTGCCTAGCCTTGAAGTATTACAGTGTTTATAGTGAATATTAATACATATTATCATTGCCCTTAACCATAGGATTTCACCTTCCAGACTAGCCTTGGAACAGGGTCTGAATCGTTTACATTCTGCTTCAGCTGCAGAACCTAGGTCTGCATAGATCCTACTTAGCATCTGAATAATACAAATGGGAAGATTTTCTTAAAGAATTCTCCCCCTCCATTTAAAAAAAATTTTTAGTACTTCTATGCAAATTTCATTTAGCTACTATGATCAGACTTTTCCTATCATATTTTCAATCTTTTTTCCTTTCTAGATGTATTCTTTTATTCTACCTGAGCATCCTTTCTTACCTTCTTTATCAGTTGTGTTGAATATCCTTTAATTGAAATACATTTCAGTGAATACTACTATTAGTCATTTTCTAGATCTGTGGTTCTCAAGTTCTAATTTTATTGTATCTTAAAAAAAAAAAACAAAAAAAACCAAAACCACCCCTGGAGTTTTTTTTTTTAAAATGCTGTAGCCTTCCCTCCAGGATTCGGATTCAGTAGGTCTGGGCAGTGCAGTAACGTGGGCTCAGGCGATTCTGGTGCGCGTGATTGATGGATACGCCTTGTCAAACACCATCTAGAGTCTGGTGAAAGTTTAACTTGATTCTAGTAAGAAACAAGTTAACACACATGGAGAACTGATGGGATCTCTACTCCATCACCACAAGCAGTAATGAAATGTGAAAGGCAGCATTTCCAGGCACCCAGTGTCGCACTTTATATCAGATTTTGCACGTAGCATCTCACTTGAGGAAAGGGTGCTCCTATATTAAGAGTTTATAAACCACTGACTTAGGCTATGTTTTTCTTTCCAACAGTTAGGTAAAGTATACTAAAATGAAAGCATTTCTTTAATTTTGATAATAATAACCATAAAGGGACAAAAACTCATCATTTTAAAAATTGTGTTCAAGGGGTTTTGTGGCCACAAGCTTCATGACGTCCTGACTGCCCCTGGAACGGCGGACCTCACAGCCGATGTGGACTTCAGTTATCTGCGCAGAATGGCAGGGGGACAAGTAGCTTCTCTCGGGCCAATAAAACAACAGATGTTTTTAAAAAATATGGGCATTGATGTCCGGCTGAAGGTAATGATTTATTTTAGGATCATTAAATATTTTTATTTTGTAGTATTTCATAAAAACGTTTCAAATGATAAGATCCCCCAGCCTCAGCGCTCTTCTCGGACAGCAGGCCCTGGATACTGTGGTCTTTCTGGTAGCGTTGGGCCTGGTGCAGCCGGGCTGCCCCGGCTGGAGCCACCGAGCACGCCCCTGCATCTCCACACGAGCTAGCATGAAGACTGTGAATGGTGTTCATGCCCAGTAGGAAAAGTTGACTGTGTTTATGGGGATAATTTTAGAAGGGTCCTGAAGACATCTTAACTCTTCAGTGAAAATCAAACCACCTGGTAATGTTTGTTAAACATACAAATCCACAGGTTTGGGTCTTAGCAACCTATGTTTTTAATAAGCACCCATGATTCTAAGGCAGGTAAGGAGAAATCCCACGTGAAGTCCTACTTTACTGAGCAGCCAATGGTCATTAGCATTGCTGCATGTAACCAGGAATCCTTCTAGTTATTTTTACTAAGAAGTTTTTTCTTTTCAGGTTCTTTTAGACAAATCAGATGAGCCAGCCAGACAGCAGTTACTTCAGGGGTATGATATGATAATGAATCCTCAGAAGATGGGAGAAAGATTTAATTTTTTTGCCTTGCTGCCTCATCAGAGACTTCATGGGAGAAGCCATCCGATGGATGCCTGCCAGTCAAAGCCCTCTGTGTCACCCGTAGCTGGGTTTGGTGAACTTACCTGGCGGTGATCTCAGTGTGGTCATTTTACCCCTAAGTCTGCTTAAGAAAGCAAAATAAAGGGAACGTGGTTCATAGATCACAGGTAAAATAAGTATTACAATATTTTATGTCTTTATCACCAATAAAAATGGACTGTCTTACATACAGTACAATTAAATATTGATCTTTTACGGCCGTGTCTAGCTTTTGGCACAATTGTGTGCTTTTGGCTTAATGAAACAAGTTACTGAGAAACTAAGTGTCCTTTATTAAGGCTAGTTGCTTTATTTTTATTTTTTAAAAAATAAACATGAACACTGACTGGTTTAGCAAAAACTGAAACCTAACTGGTCTTTCATAGGGAATGGATTAAATAGAACTATCCATATATTATTTTTTAAAAATGAGGTAGAACAGTATGTTCTGACTCATCTCTTAAGAATGTGGGAAGTGAAAAAAGTATAGTGGAGAATGTTTTATAATTAGGATTCCATTTTTGTTGGGGGAAAAGCTACATTTAAAGAAATGCTTGTAACTAATTTCATAAAAATTAATATATTAGTGCACACTGGTTTTCTGTGGTGGTTACTTGTATATAAAATGTAAGGAAAGGATGCCTAGTAATCACTATTAAATATCCCACTGTGGAAGTGGGTTTTCAGGGTGGAAATTGTTCTCCTTTGTGGTAAATTTTCTACCCTCTACTTCTGTGAATTTTATAATTAAAAAACTTTAGGGGTGCCCAGGTGGTTCAGTCTGAGTGTCTGACTCTTGATTTCAACTTAGGTCATGGTCTCGGGGGTTGTGGGATCTCCAGTCCCACGTCAGGCTCCATACGCAGCGTGGAGTTTGCTTGGGAGTCTCCCTCTCCCTCTCTCAAAATAAGTAAGTAAAATCTTAAAAAAATATTTAAGTGCCTGTAAAACTAGTAAACCTAACATGTACCTGAAATATGAGTTAGAGTAAATGCAGACTATGTTAGCAGGAATCATTTTCTGATCTGAACTAATTCTCCCTCATTTTCAGATAAATATCAAGTTTTCATTCTGTAAATTCTCATTTTTGGTTCACAGAACATTTATATTAATACCAGACATATACCTTCTGAAGAATTATTATATTGGCAATAAAAATTTACAGTGAGATTAAAGGAAAAGAGTATGAGATGTATGTTTTGAATTTATAGCTTAACTATATTGAAAGTTCACTGGCAGAGTGATCAGTTCTTGGCTTTCTGTTGCTTATTTGGCTTAACTCAGAACGGGACTAGTATTCTGTGTCTTACTCTAAAGTAGGAAGATAGAGAGACGGCTTGTTTTTCACATGCTGCCCCACCTTGCACCATTCATAATCACCTTTACTTTTTTCCAAAGACTTGACTGGTGGATTTTTGGAAGGTGAAAATGCCCAACATTGGCCCCTCTTAGTTGTTTAATAGTTTTTATAATTAATGGGAGGAATCAGGCATGCCTTGTGTCTTAAAACCTGGAAAATTTACTTTGAATGGCATTTGCTTATTTAAGTCTTGTAGAAGTTACAATAGTTGAATATTTGATGGTAGCTCTTGAAAACTTTGTAATTATAATTATTCTAAACTTTCATGCCAAGAAATAAGACCTCCAGATAATTACCTCAAATTTCATATAAAATTGAAATAATGAGTTATTTTTTATTTTAGGTAGTTAAAAAAAAATCAGTGTTTTAAATATAGCATTAGTTCCATTTACAAATACTATTTCCAAAATAATACTTTTACCAAGGCCTGGGAAAATAACACAACCAAGTAAAATTTTCTTTGGATACCTCTATTAGAGATAATGCTCAGGTTTTCACATGGAAAAGTATGGTGATATGGAAATACATTTTATTATCAAGCTTCTTTGAGGATATTTACAAAAAGTGGGATGTAACAAAAAATATAAAAATGTACGGAACAGTGTCATTATAGACTACTTTGTACATTATCAACTGTTTCTAACAATTCTTATACAAAACAACTTCAAGACAAAAAAAGGTTATGCAGGTTATACAGTATCTGGAGTAAATGACAACTCCAAATTATCTGACAGTGCCTTTACAGATTTTTTAGAAAACTTCTTATGCATTCAACAACACAAAGAGTGCAATTAATTTCATGGCTTGTAAAGTTTGATTATGTAAGTATAGCAAACATCATTCCAGTTAATTTTCACCTTAGGCAGTAAAACCAAAACCACAATAGGGTGCCTCGGGACTCAGAATTACTCCATTTTCGTACGTTGGTATAAACTTACTTTGGACAGATTTGGGGAAGTCATCCTTTAGCACAGAGAAAATACATTTCTAAAAGGTTTTGCAAAATTTGACTAAATTTTTTAACCTCCCATAGGAGATTGAATACTACGAGACATGGTGGAGAGTATGAGTAGGCAGTGCAGCACAGTGGTTGGGGGGTGGGGGGGACAGAGGGACGGGAGCCACACTGCCAGGGTTCATGTCCATATACAGTGACCCTCCACAGCTGGTTACTTAATCCTCCTGTGCTTCAGTTTCCTGATCTGTGAGATGAAGTCCATAATGCACGTACTTTGTGACTGTTGTGAGGGTAGTAAGTAAAAATGTGTAAAGAGCTCAGAACACAGGTGACTGCATAGTGGCTCCTCTCTCAACGGTACTCTCAGCCTAGATTACGGTATAGCTTCGGGGCTCTCTCAAGGCCCTCTCTGGCTCCAACTATTTGTATCCAGGGACATTCTTTTGCTACCTCATTCAGTGGGACAATGTTACCTAATACTTTTATAGTTCTTAGTTTATTGAGTACGAATATCTTCATACATAGCCCAGCTTCACAACAGCATTGTGAGAAGGTAGAGGCAAGAATTATGGTCTTCATTTTACAGATTGAGATCTTGAGGCTCAGACAGATTGAAGCCTAGACTTAAGACCAGATTTTCTGACTCCAAATCTTTTGCTCTTTTTTGGGGGTGGGGGGGTGGGAATAGTTTGCAGTGATTACTGTGGAATGAGAAACAAAAAGCCACTAGTTTTTTTTAAAATAAGGGGGTGGTCCCAGATCTTAAACTTTTTGGGGAGAGAAAACTATTAGTAACTTTTTAAAAGCTATGAAAAAGTCTAACCTCTTAAACATTGTATCTGAGTAGAAAAACACTTCTTTAGTGGGCTGCTGGTGCTGAAATGTTAAAAAATAATAATAATAAGGGTAGGGCTACAGTATTAGCAGAGCAAATGAAAGAGTAAAATAAATGTTTCATGCTCAACCCACCCACTCCCCCAAACTGCTTAAAAGAACTGATTTAAAAACATTCCAGATATCTGTAAACCCTTCCTATAAACTAAGGGAAGAAAAAAAGGATATACTCTTTGCTGTTCTCTGTAGCATTAATTGATCCTGCACTGGCCTTACTTTTAATAATTTTCTTCCTCAAATTATTCAACTCTGTGTAAAGATAAACTGTGTAAGAAAAGTTCAGCTCTTTACTCACTGAACACTGGAAGCCAGCTGTGGCATTACGGTGGTCCAGTGGGAATGTGAGGACAAAGCACAGATGCTGAGCGAGGAGCAGACAGACCAGCAGGCCCTCCTCCAGGTTCTGCGACACCAACTGTCCCAAATTATCTTAGAGGCTGTTCCAACATACAAAGGGGACTAACTTAATTTTTATGTTGTAGAGAGCATATTAAGAGTTCAGCTCCAAAGGTTAGGGATCATGGTTTTGACTCTTGACTCACCTAAAAAAAGAAAAAAAAAAAAGGTAAAACAGCCTAGCATCTAGGAAACATTTCTAGGCACCTACGAAAAACCCCTCGTGTCTCTGGTTAAACAAATGCCTAGAGCCTGCAGAGGAAATCTCAGGCTGGTGGCCCCTCCTCAGTTAGCTTTTAAATGCAAACCTGCTTAGACTCTTACATGATTTGATCGAGATATTCAATGGCTGGACTAAGCTTTCCTTTTTCTCCTTTTTAAAAAACAGTGTAAGAACATTTGGAAAGGGAAGATAAATTAAATGCCACTATAGTACTAAAGTGAAGGATTAGGAAAAAATACAAAAACCAGTCATTACTATGCTATAAAAATTTATGAAATGCTTCATCTTGGTTCCATTGTGTATTTTTATTACTCAGTTTCCCCTCTTGTATCTACTCATAATGAACTACAGTACTGGCGTCACTGATTGCTTATCCTGTTTCCCCATGTCTTTGCACCCTTGCAGATGACAACCTACAAACAACAGTTGTGCAGTAAAACATCAGTACATAAAATGAAATCCTTCCTTATTGAAGTTAGCTCATTGATAATTAAGGATCTTCTTCCATATCATCTGGATTGGGAGCCATAATGAAGTGCTTTGGGTATACAAGATTGTGGGTGTATGCGTGTATTTCCCAGCGGGCATCGTCACTTTCATGTGTAATGTAACGTTCACCAATGCGAGTTTCAAATTCTCTAAGGTCAAGCCAAGTCTGATAGTCCTAGAAAAAAAATGAGGTGATTATAAAGTATAAAAGTAACAAAATACTGTGAACTTTTTTTCTTAGCGCCCTAGTCACAAAATTGACAACCTAAACCCAATACCAAAAGTACTTGCTATACTGTAAGTTCCATTTGTAGTATTTAAATTAGCAATGTTAAATACTTTTTCAAATTTAGAATCTCTAATGGAGTAACGTTTCTACAACTAAAAAAAAAAATTGCCTGAGGCTTCTGAGATGGCTAATAATAATCACTAAAACATCCTGTTCTATACTCTGACCGTACACCCACACATTACTCCTCAAACTAGGGGAAAGTACTTAGAATCTACTACCAGGGTAATTTAATAATCATGGAGACCGACTAAGGCTGCACTTGTTTTGAAGTTACTACTACTCCCTACTCCCTTTAAAACAGTTCTAAAGCTTCTCTGTACTCTGAAGTTTGGGGGTATCTTTTGACAGATCTATGCAACAGCTTTTGGGGGGACTTCAGCCAAACATTTTAAATGGCATTTCTGATCTTATCAATGCAAATATGGATCTTTTAGTGGATAATTTTAAAGTAAAATATATTTGACAAAATAATATGCTTATCTTACAAAAAGGTGGTATGAAACATAAGGTTCTATAAAAAGGCTAAATCACTGCTTTTCAGTTCACGGGAGTTTAACTGTCTAGAAGTTCTGCATTTCAGTGGCTTACTGCAAAGCCTCCAGAGATGCAGCCACAGGACAAATTAATCACTAAAGAACACTTAACAGTATTCTAAGATGAGGAGAATCTGTTGATCTTAGCGTGGTTTCAGTAGGTAAGACAAAGTACAATGAATGGCTTGAATGAGGATCACCAGAGAGACGACGTTTTTTTGTTTGTCTTTTTACCTGCAGCCAGGGATGACTAAGAGATTTGTCCACACTGTAACGTTTTCTCATCTTCACTTGAAGTAGGTTGTTGATCAAATCAATTGCTAAGAGAAAAGACAAAATCAGACACGTAAATTTGGGTATATGGAGCAAACCAAACCTGTGAGTCTTAGAAGGCAGTTCAATCCACAGAAATACAGGGTTGAGGGTTTTGCTTCTCAAGGCCGCAGTCTTAACAGCTACCCTGCGCAGCTACCCTGCTAGTGATCCGTAAATGTTCACTACACTTAGTACACATTCACATGCACCCTGAATGTGTGCAGGGTACATATTCAGTGTGGCAGAGGGTTGGTTAGTGCCCGCTGCCGTTACTGTTTCCTCGTCTACAAAATGAGGTTGTTGTAAAGATGAAATACACGTAAAGAGCTTAGAATTGTGCCTAGCACGTAAGTGCTAGTTATGGCTATTATTATTTCAAAATGAATTAAAAAAAAATGATCAAAGACTGACTCACTGTTTCCCCCAAAGACACCATTCCCTAGTCCCTGGCTTGGTCTGCTAAGGAGCCAAAGCTGCTGGCTTCCTCTACACATGGGGCCAGACTAACCTGGTAACTTATTACCACAAGTTCACACTCAAACAGGCGTGGTGTTTGGTGTGTATAATAACAGTAAGTATGCTGGCATACTTCTTTCATCCAGTTATTTGAAGAAATGAAGGAACTGTAAAACCATAACCTTCGTGTGACTGCGTCCTGACTACAGTGCAGTGTGACAGTATGTTTGAAATACGGATACAAAAGCCTGGACCCAGGGATGAGCCAAATGAAAGGTTTACATCATACCCACTCTGTTTCTCTTCTGCATACCACAGGTATTTTAATTATGAACTCTCAGTTCCAAATACTTCAAACTTTTACCCGGTGTTGCTTAAGTGGATGTCCACCATGTGCAACAGAATCATTTGGGGTCTTTATTAAAATGCATTCCTAGTGTCATGCCAGCTGGTGAAGTGGAAGCTCTGGATATAGCCAGGGGTTTCTGGTTTAGTACACTCACCAACTGATTATGCTGACAGAAGAGGTCTGCAGACCACACTGGCCGAGGAACTCTAAGAGAAACCCTCATATATACTTCAGTTAGCTGTTCATTACCATGTAAACCTGCTACTGTTCTTACAGGTTGTTCCTCAAACTTCCCCTGTTTAATGGGCTGTTAATCCCTATGATTAGATCTGGTACTTCTGGAAAACAAAGAAAACCCTTGTTCCAAAGGTTGGCAAAATCCAGGTGGGGTATTTCCCCAGTAGGATTCCATTCAATATGCGGCTGCTGAATAACTTGAGTGCTCTTCCCAACAGTATCAAAAAGTAAAAGAGGGACAGCCAGGGCATTCTTCATGCGTACAGAACCCAGGCTTGCAAGCTCAAAAACCGGTACTGGGCAGGGAAAACAGATGTATCCTGCTTCCTAGGACTGGACCCTGGGAGGGCTGCAAATAAACTGGAAAATGTCTATAAAGTTCATTCTAGATATAAAGAACCTGAAAGGAGCTTACAGTCTAGTTCTGAAAATAAGTAATTATGAAAAGAAAGAATAAGGAAAAATATCTCCACCTAGTAGCCTGAGTTGATCTTACCAAGTTCAGAGGAGGGGCTCAGGGAAGATTTCATAGATGTGCCACAGTCCTGAGGGACTAGAAGGATTTCAGTAACAAGGAAGAGGGACTGTAGGCAGGGGAAAGGTCTAAGCAAAATGCAGAAAGTAGGTGGGAAGAGAAAACAACTAGGTTTTATAGAGGGGAGCATGGAGGGGAGGACAGCAGGTAGACTCCGGCTGTCTCAGGGAGACCTACATAGTTGCAATGTGGTTAAAAGGAGGCCAAGGTATTTGGGGCAGATTGAGACAAAAGTAGGGCCGGGAAAGTGTCTAATGGATAGGACTGTTACGATATTTTAGTAGTTTCTAAAGGAGGAAACTGGGGCCTGGATTAGTGCTATAAGGAAATTAGAGAAGAGACAATGCAGAAGGAAGAGTGCTCAAAAACTGGTTGAATTTGAAAGATGAATATGAGAAACTAAAAAAGAGGAAACAAAAGAGACAGGCTGATATGAGATCACAAAGATTTTTAGACTAAAGGGCACAGAGCTGAAACTTTTTTCCCCCTTACCTTCACCAGAAATTTCTCTCCAGGGATTTGGTGGGTACATAAATGCAGCATTTTGGATTTGGTCATTTATATCTTCATCTTCATTAAAAGGAAATGTACCACTGAGGCTAACATAGACGATAACTCCCACTGACCACATATCTAGAGAACGGTTGTAACCTTTGCTCCTGAGAACTTCAGGGGCTAAGTATGCCGGAGTTCCTACCACAGATCTCCTGAATGACTTTTCACCAATGATGCGTGCAAAACCAAAGTCACACAGTTTCACCTGGAAATAAAAAGATGATGCTAATTTTGCATTTTCATCTGTCAGTCAATCTCTCTATACATACCTGTCCCTAAGTATGATACCAAGTCATTTCAACACACCTGCCAACATATGTACTGATTACGAATGTCAAATGAATGCAGATGGGGAAATTATAAAATACCCTTTTGCCAAAAGGCAGGTACATTTATAACCCTGTGATGTATTACTGACATGTGTGAAGAGCTTTCCTAGTGCTTCTTTCAAAAAACCAGTTTTTTTGAAAGTTCTAGCTTTCAGAATGCCAAAAAAACCAGATTGGTGGTGTAAGTGGTCAAAGTTTTATGATGAAATGGGAAGGCACTGATTTTTTAGCATTTGGCTTTTAAGGAGCTACTTTTCTATCATCTGTGAGCAGAAATTATGTGTCTCATTTTTGAATCCTCAGTGACTAGTGCCTGGACACATAAAGGTACTCAATAAATTTGTGCTGAATGAAAAATAAGTTGGTATTTAAAAACTGACCCTTTATTTTGCTTAATCCTAGAATCTGTATTCCTGAGGATTACTATCAGTTGGCAAGTAAACTGAGGTGTAGTAAAGAGGACTAGTAAGTACTATAGCCCTCAGAAGAGCAAGGCTAGAGTCTGCTTGAAAGAATCAGAGCAAAATGATGACTAGTCAGACTTTGGATCTGGAAAAACAAGATCTATTTGAAGGTAGCCACAGTCACTACAATATCCTTTTGGAAAGAGTGTTCTAGAAATGTGATGAGCTTGGTAGAGCTCAGAGCCCTTATCTTGCTGCCCATCTTCTAGAAGAAGTTTGGGTTTTGGGGAGTAATGATACATCCATGCTGAATAAGCAAATGCCAAGTATTTTCCAGAGGAAATGCCCTGACTTACAAAATGTCTTCACAAAAAGCATTATGATCAGTTGATGAAAAAAGGGATTTCTCCTCTACAACCAATGGTATAAGAGTGCCTGGAAAGCAAAGATGAAGGTGTATTCAAATATTTCTTGTTATTACTAAGACATGGACCCTGGTGCATGTTTATGATTATTCTGTGTCTTTACTGAATGTGGCTCCGAGTCCTATAACAACAGGATTATTAACCATGAAGCCATGTGAACTCTCTTTGCTGCTGTTGTTAAATGCCATATTTCTAGTAACATCTTGATAAAGATGCCATGGCAGTCTGGCAACTGAATAAGGAAGTGTGGCCATGGCTAGTACTTGGGCAACAAGAAATGTCAAGTGAATGTTTTCCCTTTGTTCCTAACAGAAGTCAGGAAGTTTTAGCCTCACTGTAGGGATGTGCATCCTTTGCCCAGACTATTCTGAATATCAAATGAGATGATAATGTATGGAAACACTTTAAGAACATCACACCAACTGTTAGGGAACCCTTTTTGACCTCACAATGATAGGGAATCCCTTTTAACCACACAGGCATTACAAAGCAATAGGATTACTTCCTTGTAAGAGTAATTTTTAAAAATAAATCTTTTTGGGGTGCCTGGGTGGCTCAGTTGGTTAAGCAATTACCTTGGGCTCAGGTCATGATCCTGGAGTCCTGGGATTGAGCCCCGCATCGTGCTCTCTGCTCAGTGGGAAGCCTGCTTCTTCCTCTGACCCTACCTCCTCTCCTGCTTTCTCTCACTCTCAAATAAATAAAATCTTAAAAAAAAAAAATCTTTTTCTTTGAACGACAATTTGAGTTGTATTTAACTCAGGTGAAAGAATCATTGTCCTTGGTCTAGCCATCTAACTATGCATTTTTCAAATAAATAAATAAATAAATAATAGTTTGTCAAAAGATATTCTAGCTGATTGGAAAATTCACCAGTGATAACCATGAAAAACATTTATGGGTACTCCCAACATAAGTTCCTCAGGAAAACTTCCAAACTTCAGGTTTATGAAGCATTTTCTTAGGTTACGAAATAATTCTGGATCAAGATCAACATTCTTTAGTGAAATGAAATTTAAACAAGTAAAAAAATCAATGCATCCCACACAGGACACGGACATAAACACATACTACGCATGAGCGCGCAAAGGAGATATATATGTGTGAGTGATGGCAGTAACGGGAAATGTAATTCTTCCATAGGTTTTGGTGAAATGTTTGAAATAAAGTGCTCTGAAGAGGAAGGGAAATTAGCTGCCTGCCTCAAAATCTAGTGTCTCCCCCCTCCAAATCTAGTGTCCCCTACTGTAGGGTTACCCGTTTTTATGAGGAATTTGTCCCAAGCACCAGGCACCAGCCAAGATTGATTCTCCTCGCTTCATTCCCAAACCCCAGGAAGAAGCTAACTGCAGTCCACGTG
Organism: Enhydra lutris kenyoni; assembly: GCF_002288905.1. Lineage (NCBI taxonomy): Eukaryota > Metazoa > Chordata > Mammalia > Carnivora > Mustelidae > Enhydra > Enhydra lutris. The sequence continues at coordinate 4,596,326 of NW_019154143.1, forward strand.
CAAAAAGTTATTCCTTGAGGTCTGGTTAAGTCCAAAAAGTCTTAATGAAAATAATATAATTAATAAGGTCGGAGTTCAAATTATGTCAAGTATTAATCCTCACTGGCAGCTATAGGCCAATTCCTTCTGTTAAGATGGCTATAAGTCTGAATTACTGTGTTCCCTTTTATTACGTGGCTGCTCTGTAATACTGTCAGATCCAAGGTTCTAAAGAGTATCTCACCTGAGGAAATGGCTCCGCTGATGCGAGCAGCACATTTTCCGGCTTTAAATCACAGTGCACAATATTTTTAAAATGTAGATTCCTCAAGGCAACAAGGATCTGTTATTGAAGAAAACAGAATTTTTTCAGTGCTTCGAAAAAATCATAAACCCCCACCTGAGCTCTTGAATGGTATGATAATTTGAAAAGTCTACTACAGTTTGTCAAGTTTTAACTGAAGTGTTACTCTGTTCTTCAAAGTTAAAAATTCCCAAAATAACCCAATACATAAAAGCACTGCCATTTCTCTGTTTTCAAGTATTGTTTCCAAAAAAAAAAAAAAAAAAAGTTAAAGCACCTGTGTGACCATGAACTTAGTGATTCGTTCTGGAAGTCGACTTTTCTCACTGGATAGAATCATTTCCAACATATCTCCATGTAGTTTTTCCATTACTACAAAAACTCGTTCTGGAGTTTCAAACATACATTCCAGGTTTACAATCCCAGGATGGTGCAAATTCTGGAGAGTTGCAGGATATATATATGACCAATGTAAGTAGAAAAATAGTTTTACTATGCAAACATCTAACAATATACTGTGACTGTCTGGAATACATGGCATAGAAAGAAAAACAAAAATAACCAGTAAAAGCAAACGAACAGGATCATGGATTCGGATTTTCCAAGATCTGTAGTGCAATGGATGCCCTGAGGGGAAAGGAGGTCTTTCCAGTTAATTACATAAGTGTCCTTGTCCATTACTACTACATTTTTCTTTCTCATCTTTTTAGTCTTCTGACGCTGTGGTAATTTTATGCTGTCCGTGAACAGACACCAACTGCCAATCAAATTTTAGCTAACTACACAGAGCTTGGGCTCTTTGGGGCTGTATCTGTGGAGGTCTGTGCTCAAGAGATGGTTCTGTTTTTAGGGTACTTATTTATCTAAGTCTGAATTCTCAATCATATCTGCATTTGGTTTTCCCGCTTTCAGGCTCAAGATCTCTACCTCCATCATCACGCTTCTTGAGCAGCACTATGTTACCAGGGTTGCAAAAATATAAACGTGAATGTGACACTGTTTCTGCTAATAAAAAAGCAATCTATCTTACTGGTTAAAAACCAAAAAAACCTTTCTCAAAAGCAAATTATCTTAAGTCAGCTATGCTCAAAAATATTCCACGGTTTTCTATTCCTGGACATAAATCTATTCCTCTGCTTAGACTTTCATATCTTCATTAAAGGTGATTAAACTTTTTATTATTAGATATATATTTTTGTTATGTTTTTATCTTTATTATAGGTACCTAATTATGCTAAAAGGAGAAACTTGTTTTTGGCTTATGTGCGGTTGAATACCATCTCTAAAATGTTTTTTGAATTTGCCATCATCTCTCAATTCCCATTGTAGTGGCTTTAATTCCAGCTCACATTACCTCTCTCTAAGGCGATTAGTTTTCACCTAACACTATATATACATGCAACAGTGTTTATCCCACGGTACTGTGTCATGTGTACGCATCTCACTCTGTATCCTAGTAAGTTCCCTGACAGCAGAGACTGTCTTAGTCATTTTAGCTCAATGTCTGAATCATGGTGTTTTTAAAAATGACTAGCAAGTGTAAAATACTGTTTACTAATCAATTTAAAACAATTTAATGAGATGGTATTCCAAGCAGCAAAATTTAAAAAAAAAATGACAATTTTATATAGTAAACTAAAGTGACATGGGTGTGATAACAGTAGTGAGCAGGGGAAGATTCAGAATATCACAAATTTGATCAACACAGAATTCCAAGTGTGGTTGGCTATCCCCATGCTGTAGTTGTCTTGTAAGTTTCTCCCCACCCCCAGTCCTGTAAACAGTACACAAACACAATAACAGAAGTATGCTATAACATTATTGTCTCTTAACATCCTCTGTTTGTTTAAATGTCCTGTTTCCTCTGGAGTCTTTTGGTAAATTATACTTTCACAGAGAATCATTTTCTCCAGGTTTTCAAATTTATTTGATAGAGCTGGAAAAGGCAGCATCTTAAGATGCCTTTAAATTTTTTTCACTATTTGTGGTCCTCTCCCCAAGATGTTCTTATTTCTCTTATTTTTGCTTTCCTTTATTATTCATTCTTTAACCTCTTGAGTTGGATTCTTAATTCACTTATTTTCATTCTTTCTTGTGTAAATATTTGAGGTTATAAATTTTCTGAGCAATAGTCTAAAAGTTGATACCCAATATTTTCACAATTATTTTCTAAATACTTTGAAATCTTGATTTTGCTCTTTAAAAATTAAGATATTTAAAAAACTTTCGGGTGGTGGGAGCTTTTGTTTTTCGATTTTGTAATTTATTTCTAGTATTACTGCATTAGGATCAAAGAATACTATTTATCCTGCTTTTTTTGAATGAATGAGTTCTTCTTTGTTCTTTGTTTTTAGGGTACAGACTCAGTGTAGAGTGGTTGATTACCTTACACTGTTTAGGCCTTCCATGTCGTTCGTTTGGCTACTTCATCTCGCAGGACTGCTGCCGCACTGGTCAGTTTCTCCCCGCCTCCTCTCTAGCTGTCCTTTACAAAGGCCGCTGCTGCTATCTGGTGTGGTCTGCCCTCTTCCACTATTAAAGGGCGCTTCATCCCTTCACTTACTGTGTTCTCCCTTAAATTAAATTTCAGAAGATCATGACCCCCTTCACTTTCTTCTGTTTGAGGAGGCACCTAGAGAGGATCTCACAATTGTACAGCTCAGAAGAGCCAGCAAAAAACAGCCCTTACTGTGGCGCCTCTTCCCGCATGCACTCTAGGCTCCATCGCCAGTGCGTCCGGGAAAACTCCTCTATTTTATAGGTCCGAACTTTCTTCTATCTTTATTAGTTTTTTATTTATTTGTCAGAGAGAGAAGGGGAGAGAGCGAGCACAGGCAGACAGAATGGCAGGCAGAGGCAGAGGGAGAAGCAGGTTCCCTTGACGAGCAAGGAGCCCGATGTGGGACTCGATCCCAGGACGCTGGGATCATGACCTGAGCCGAAGGCAGCTGCTTAACCAACTGAGCCACCCAGGCGTCCCAATCTTTATTAGTTTTTTAAAAAATTTCTGTTTGTCATTTTTCTTATAGCTTTTAGGGGACTCCCAAAAAGAGAAGGGGAAAATGGTGAATATACCACAGTATTCAAACCAGAAATTTCTTTCTTAAGTTTCTGATGACATTTTCCCATATATGTAAGTAGCCATGAGAGCAACACCATTTTCTCCCATTGCTACTCTACAGCCTACCTGCTTCAGGCAACAGCAAAGACAGTTTTATATTACCACATCCCTATGAAAAAGTAAAAAGCCTCCATTTCTTTCCTGCCCCACAACACAGTCTCCAGCAGCCATGTTAACAGTTCAGGTAGGTATGGATCCTTTTCTTTACATAACTGTATGTACACATATGCAAAGTACACATTACCTTAAGAAATTATACAAATGGAACCATTCCACATTTCCATTTAAAAAATTTAACAATATGTTATAGGTAATCCCCCATATAAACACATTTATTCAATAAACATTAAATGAGTATTTGCTCTGTGCCTGATATTATGTAGGTAGTCTGGATTCATGAGTGAACAAAACTGACAAATCTCATCTCATGGATAGCTTATTCTAGCAAGGTGGGGGTAGACAATAGGTAATAGACTAGTAAATTACCCAGGATGAAGGTGGTGAGTGCTATGGAGAGAAGAAAAAGAGGGTAAGGGTAGATGGGAACAGAATGCAGGCGCCTCATGAGGAAATGCTATTTGGGCAAAGTCTTGAAGGAGGTGAGGGGCTATGCCATGTAGATCTTGGGAGTGACAGCATTCCAGGCAGAGGTAACAGCTAAAGCAAAGTCCTTGAGACAGGACCATATCTGGCATATTTAAGGAAAGCAAGACAGTATGGCCATCATTCAGAAAAGAGACTAAATTTGGTGAGTGTAGTCTACTGTGGAACCTTTTCTAAGAGATTTTGGCTCAGCCTAACAGAATATTTGCAGATGTCCAAAAATGTCATGTCCTCCTTTCTATTAAACCGACAGAAATCCAGAGATCATCATCAAGCACTCAGGAGAGAGGCTGGATGTTCCTGAGTAAAGTAGAAGGTCACTGCTTAATCAATGATTCTAGAATTGTTCCTCCCTGCCACTGGAAAGGCCAAAACTGTAGTCTCAGTCAGATCTTCAGTCTTTACCCCCTGACCTTTCTTGAAAAAGGGGAGGACATGGGGAAGAAAAACCAAGGATGTCAGTGGGGCTGCAGGGAACAGAGAGTACCAGAATCAACTGCCAGGCAGGGTTCAGCCAGCCTTTGAGGTTGTTTAATGAGGACTACATACAAGAAGAATCATGGGCAAAGATGGGAAAGTAAGGATGACACAGCGGACGGGAGGTGGGGAGCCAAAGGGTAGAGTGAGTAGAGGGAGTGCAGTACATTCCTTTCAACCCATGTGCAAGAGTCTAGTTCAAATGCTCATCTGACTAAATCTTGTGTAATGAATTTCAGCAAAGGAGTATTTGAAGTTTCCATTAAAAAATGTTTTTACCACGTTCAGATTGTTCTGAGAATTTTAATTCAAGTACAAAGTAGGCTAAAGTTGATCTTTATATTTAGCTGACCTCCTAATCAAATGTGGGGACACAAGTATCCAAGTATTTTGAGCTTCTGGAGTGACAGATTAAGTTTTTACTTTTGTTGTTGTTGTTGTTGTTAAGACATTACTGATGAAAATGTGTTCTAAACTACTATCTTAATGGCAGTTCTTGTAACTCCTAGATTACTCTAACTTAATTTTTCCTTTAAAAAAAAAAGACTTAAGGATTTAATGTAGATGCCCACCAGCCTCCTACTGAGCCCAAAGGTCACAATATGAAAACAGAAGAAAAAACAAACCTTATTCTTATCAGCACACTAAACAGACTTGCATTTAAAAACTCACAAATCAAATATTAAAACCAATACAAAGCAACTTGGTTTTTTTACCTGTAAAATAGCCACTTCATTACGGAGTTGACTTTCCTGTTTTGTGGGGAATCTCATCTTATCAATTACTTTAATAGCCACATCCCTTCCAGTCTTTCTGTGTTTTCCTATTTAAAAAAAAAAAGAAAAGAAAAGAAAGAAAAAGCAAGTGGATAGTTCATATATAATATGAAAGCTTTATGAGGAAGTTGAACAAAGACTGAAACTAAGATGTATTTACTCTTGGATTTCTTTTTCTTTGGCTGATTTTGTTCCTTCTCCTTCACTCACCTTTAACTTTTAGAAGTAAATTACATTTTTCCTTAGTAGTTGCCTCTCATAAAGGCAGTTTCATTACTTGAAATGGCAGGAAATTTGAATGAACTTGTTTGCTGAACAATAATCTACCTTGTTGGGGCACCTGGGTGGCTCAGTGGGTTAAGCCGCTGCCTTCGGCTCAGGTCATGATCTCAGGGTCCTGGGATCGAGTCCCGCATCAGGCTCTCTGCTCAGCAGGAAGCCTGCTTCCCTCTCTCTCTCTCTCTGCCTGCCTCTCTGTCTACTTGTGATCTCTCTCTGTCAAATAAACAAATAAAAATCTTAAAAAAAAAAAAAAATCTACCTTGTTAAAAGAGTTAACTACTCTGACTTAGTCTTCAGATACTGTCAAGATAGAAGCATTTTATCAATGAATTAATTTTATTCTAGGTTCACTGAGACAGCACAGTTACTTAACCACATATCAGGGCAAGCCTTGAGGTGGAAAGGCCACTAGAAGGCTACTTAAAGGGGGTCAGCAAAGGAGGAAATGGATTTAACATTTCTTTCATACCTTAGATTATAGCTTATAAAGTACTTTTATGTACATTAGGCTTAATTAATACCCCTGGGAGCTATGCAGGTCAGATTTTGTTGGCTGCTTTAAACAGATGAAGACACTAATGCACAGTGAGCTTACACGACTCTGCCAGTATCAGGAGTCACAGCGAGATTTCAGGTCTTCGGACCTGACACAACACTCCTGCCAACAGCAGACGAATGGGGCCATTTGTGCTGGAAATCCAGCAGAGCGTATCCTTGGATAAATGAGCCCACAAAGCCCAACAAAGGCGTCAAGCCATTTATTTTCCCCCACAAACATCTTTATGAGTGAGCTACGAGGAGAGATAAAGTAAGACTACTGTGAAACTAATTTCCTGACGCTTTCTGTTACTCGGTAAAGTGTACAGCTGCGATTAAAGAACACGCAGAGTGAAAAGGGCGGAGCTAGAAGAATGCATGTCAGCCCCTGGGGGAAACCACTCAACAAACTGTGACAGGACACGACAGCTGGCAGGGGTCTTCCAGTGTCCCCGCTTTCTGGAGTATGTATGACGCGCAGCCAGCTGTAGGTCGCTTACCTCCATAGACAATGCCGAACTGGCCTGAACCAAGCACCTCATCGGCAAAGATCTGGTAAACAGTGCTAATGTCCTGTTTAGGAAAGAGGAAGCGGCGTTATTTCTCTCTGTTCAATACTGGCAGTACCTCTGACTCTTTTCATTCTAATACTGCATGCCCTTCTGTTTTTATGAGAGAGGCAGCTAAGTTTCCTAACATATTTTATGAACACAAACTTTCCACGTCCTAGAAAACCCCAATTTTATTACTATGACTCTTAATATGCAAGTACAATGTATTCTGTAACAAGGCCTTTGGGGGAAAAGCGCTTTGAATAAAACAAAGTCTTGTATTTAGTAAGTAATGATCTATGAAAAGTAAATTAACATAAAAAATTTAACAAAATTTTACCTATTTCACCATTAAAGAGATTTGCGATCTTTGATCTGAGAGAAAAACTCAGAAGGTTTATATTATTGAGATCAGGCTGATCTGAAAGCCTGATGAAAAGGGTATGTGTGAGAAAGTCTGCAGCTCAGATCCCTCCCCATCCTTCTTCCCTCCCTCCCCTCCTCTTAGGTGGTGGCTGTTGCTGTGGGAATATTCCTGGCGGGTGCTCTCCAGCCCCCTCCCTAGCGCTTCAATCAGGGGCTCCCCTGTCCAGGTATGGGCCACAGTCTGGCGTCTGAAGTCAGAGGCTCCATCTCTGTCAGTGTTACAGTCCCTGCTGGCGCCTGTGTCATGGTAGCAACTCATACGGAATGGTACAGACCTTAATTTCTCGCTGGTCAAGGGGATATAATAACATCTATTTCACTGTATTTTTAAGTAAGTTAAATGAGGATATATACCAAGTGTCAAGTCCAGGGCCTGGCATATAAAATCAGTAATTCTATAAATCTGATGTCCTAATTTCTGTTGAAATTAAGTAATCTTTAAATTGTTGACTTCCCTGGGACTTGACTCTCTCATCTGTAACAAAGTATTGGTCTACACCTCTAGGTTCCTCCTAATTTAAAAACTGCCTACTATTTTATGATTGTCATCAACACTTACTGAGCCCTAACTGTACAGAGGACTCTGTAAAAGGTAGCTAATTCGTAAAACAGACCTAGTTAAGACGCTTATGATGTATTAGGGAAACATAAAAATCTATTAAAAAGATAAATAATTCAGGACATATCGGGTCAAATAAATTCTACTTATTTGTAGAGGCTCTCCTAACACCTTTTCTTTACTAACTCCCCAGAATAACCTGTACTTCCCATTGCCTCTGAAAAGAATATATTGACTGATGTCTACAGTAGCCTAATAAAATGCATGTGGCATCCCAACGAGTAACTCTTAAAACTGAATTTGTTCCCAAACTCATTATGCCAAATGTTACAGATTATAGAGTTTAATTACAAAAAATTAAATAAGTATACTATATAAGTCAATAAAACATTAGAAATTTCTATGAAAACAAAGTAGTTTTAGAAACTCCATAAAGGGGGCACTGGGTGGCACAGTCAGTTAAGCCATCTGACTCTTGGTTTTGGCTCAGGTCACGATCTCAGGGTTGTGAGATCGAGCCCTGCATTGGACTCCGTGCTCAGTGTCAGATCTGCTTGAGATGATCTCTCCCTCTGCCCCTCCTCCTTGTGTTCTCGCTCTTAAATAAGTAACTCTTTAAAAAAAAAAAAAAAAAAAAAAAACCTCGATAATGGCGAGACACCAAAACTACAGCTGTCAATTTATTTGTGAGCAAAATAAATACCAAAGATTGTGGGCGTGAGGATTCTGTTCTCAGAATATTTCACAAGTATCCCTGGTTCTACTTTAAAGAAACAAAAATTGGAAATTATAGAGAATCCATTATGGGTGTTGTTGTATAATAAGAACTTGACTGGCCTTTGTCCCTAGTTCCAAAGAGAGAGATTCTAAATCCTTAGAATTTCCTAAGTCATAGGAGTATTTTATATGTTATGTTATTCATGAGCCCCTTGGATCACACCAGAACTATGCTAACAAAATGATACAGGATGGGGTAGGGTCACCAGAAAGACCAACCACATGATTACAGCATTAGGGCTTTGAACCAGTCCAAACTCAGGGGAGGAGAAGGGGGGGGTAGGAGATGGAGTTCAATCATGTGGCCAATGCTTCAGTCAATCATGCCTACTTAATGAGACTCCAATAAAAACTCTGTACACTAAGGCCCAGGTGACTTTGCAGGCTGGTGGCGATCACTGTGCAGTAGGGTTGCATGTCCTGATTTCAGGGAGAGAATGCAGAAGCTCTACATTCAGAACCTTCCCAGACTGTACCCTATGTGTTTCTGGTTGGCTGATCCTGATTTTTATCTGTTACAATAAGGCTGTAAATCTAAATCCAGCACTTTCCTGAGTTCTGAGTCATTCTAGTGAGTTACTGAACCTCAGAGTGGGTTTGTGGAATCCCGACTCTGTAGCCAGTTGGTCAGAAGTATGGATGAACTGGGGACCCCTGCGCTTGTGGCTGGTGTCTCAAGTGAGAGCAGCTTTGTTAGGAACTGTGCCCTTAACCTGTGGAGTCTGCACAAAATCAGGGCGTGAGCACTGGAACTGCAGTACTATGTTAAAGGTGTGGCTGATGCAAGAAAGACGAGGTGGAACTCTACTTAGCAGACCCATACTTAAAGACGTTTCATCCCTGTGACAAAAGTAAATCAATGTGTATATATACATGTTTTAAGGTATAATGAATATTTTAAGATTCATAAGAATCATTTTTACATGCTTCCCAACTTTAATCAATTTTTTGTTTAACCAAGGAAATTTTGATTCTAATCAAATTAGATAAGGGAACATCCACTAGTCAAATAGTAACTGCTAGAAAAGGTTTTCACAAAGACCAGTTCTGAACCTCTTCCCTTCTCAGCTATGAATGGGCATGCCCCTCAAATTCTCGGGGGATGCTTCAAAGTTAGTGATCTCATGTTTGTGTAATGCCCCTCTTCCTCCCCAAGAATCTAGTATCTATTCTACCTACCACTACAAGAGACACACAGATTACATCTCCTTGAAACCCTCTATTCCCTGTAACACTACTGGATAGCCAGTCTCTTCACTGCAGTCTTAGAAAAGCCAACATGTATATGCTACAGGGTTATTACAGCCGGAGGCCCCAAGTGGAAGATGGCGAGATTTTTATCAGAGAAATTTATAGACAGCCAATGAACTATTTTATGACTTCTTTTTCGAATCTTTTTTCTTATCCAGGGTTGGCAATCAGTTACAGGCCAAATCCAGCCTGCTGTCTCTTTTGTATGGGCTCCTGATCTACAAGTAGACTTTACATTTTAAATGGTTAAAAGGGAAAATAATAATAGCATTTTTTCACATGTGAAAATGATATAAAATTCAAATTCAAGTGTCTATAAATACAGTTATACTGGGACACAGTCATGCTCATTCATTTATGTACTGCCTATGGATGCTTTCTCATGACCATGGCAGAGTAAAGTAATGGGGTATGGACCCCAAAGCCTAAAATATAGAAAGTATGCTGACCCCTGTCATAATCCCTAACATGTACCTACCTATGCAAACTTCTTCTATTCACTATTCCTTGAAAGTCTTGTATTAAGTCTTGTATGTCCTGCTTCCCTCTATTTGTCCATCCTGGTCCCTGTACTTGCCCTAACTATTGTCTCCCCCCACCCCCATCCTCTCCACACTTCAGCCAAAATGCCTTTCCATCCTTGTGGGCACAGCTCAGGTTTCACTTCCTTGAGGAAGCTTTCCCTCCTTGCTTACCAGCAAGAAGTGATCTCTCCCTTCTCTTACTAGTCTATCACTATGAGATATTCTACTATCACTTGTGAAAAAATCATCTTTATTTTCATACTTTAAAAAATCTGCTTTAGTTTCCTTCATAAAGCAGAACTCCTTAGAGTAGATATCAGCCACAAAATCTAGCTGGTGCCTTTAGGCCAAGTGCTCAATACTCTGGCCTATGAACTTTTAAAAAAATTCAAATATAATTAATATACAGTGTTATACTAGTTTTGGATATACAATATAGTCATTTACAATTCTAAATGTTTCTCAACGCTCATCAAGATAAATGTATTCTTAATTCCCTTTATCTACTTCACCCCCCCCCAACTCCCCTCTGGTAACCACATTTGTTCTCTGTATTTAAGAGTTTGTTTTTTGTCTCTTGAATTTATTTAATAAGATTTTCACATCTTATTTTACCTATTTTAATTACCCAATTTGCTATTTTAGCTGTAATTTTTACTTACCACATTTTCCTGGATCTGACAGTTAGATACGGAGATACTAGTAGACAAATCTTCTGTAAAACAGAAGGATGATGTATGAGAAAAGAACAAAATTGTTGTATGACTTAATATTAACATTAGCTGATATGTGAATGCCCACACTACATTAAATTTTTAAAAGTGGCTAACATACAGTTAATATAATTATATTCTTTAAAAAAATTTATCCACACACATAATACTAACCCATCAACAATAAACTAGTCAAATAAAATATGACACATCCACACAAAGAAATACTATCTAAACATTTAATGGTGTAGAGCTATCCATACTGAGTTAGAAAGCTATCCATGGCATATTAAGTTAGAAAGGCAAGTTGTAAGGCAGCAGCATTTGAATTAAAAACAAAGAAAATATGATACTTCTGGTGAACAAGAGAGGAAGGGTTAGGGAACAAAAACTTTAGTCTTTAGACATTTCCACACTGCCTGCATTTTCTAAAACATAAAAAGCAGGCATTATTTTAATAATAAAAAATTAGATAAATCAGATAAATCTATATACTGACACTGAAATATATCTGATCCCATATTAATTTAATAGTGGATAAAAGCAAATTGCATTTTTTGTAAAAATAAAAATACAGTAATACAGTACAGATAGTACCAGCTTCCATTCTCCCCAAACCAAGAAATATACACCAAATTGTTAATATTGGTTTTCTCATGTGGGAGATATAGAAGCAGGTATAAGGGGATGTGTTACAAGTGTGCAGGAAGGGCTGTCTCATTTTATATTCCATATTACTGTGTAGTTTATATGTCTATATTACTTTGATAAGCAAAGGAAGTGAGTGACAAGAGAAGAGGGCCACATGGAAAGTATGTAAGAGACTAGGTCTCAAACATCTAGAATCTCAAAGAGAACTCAAAGAAATAAGATGTGAAATTTCCTTTACGATCCCAAATATAAAAATTTAAAACAAGAAAATGTAAGCATACTATAAGTCAAAAATAAGTAATATGACTGTCAAAGACTGCATTTAAAAATGTTAAGTCAATCTTAAAATATTTTAAATAATTCAAATATTAATGAACAAAAAAGGTATAGTATCAATGATATTAAAGTGTCTAAAGCTTTGTTTTTCAATCATTCCATTTTCCTAGCATAAGTCAGTACTGATTTTATTTCAAAGGCCTCTGCTGTGTAACTCCACCTAGATTTATCTTCTATTGCTTCCTAGAACTCCACTCCAGAAAAACCAATAGCAGCAGCCAGCAACCCAGGAATAGTATTACCAATGTGTCAGGAACTGTGCTAAGTGCATTATATGCATTTATTATTATTCCCACTTTAGATTAGTGACTGCAGAGACCAAGATCACAGCCAGTAAGCAGCTTTCATTCTCTACCATCCTTACTCTTTTAAAGATTTTTTTTTTTTTATTTGACAGAGATCACAAGTAGGCAAGAGGCAGGCAGAGAGAGAGGGGGAAGGAGGCTCCCCGCTGAGCAGAGAGCCCGATGCGGGGCTCAATCCCAGGACCCTGAGATCATGACCTGAGCCGAAGGCAGAGGCTTAACCCACTGAGCCACCCAGACGCCCTACCATCCTCACTCTTAACCCCTCTGTCATTCTGCTTTTAGAGACTCTTATCCTGAAGGAGGAGGTCCATGGATGGGCTGGAGAACAGAGAATATTCCTATATCCCATTTATACATAACATTTATGTTTATGTCCCTGTATCATTTTCTGGGGGAAAAGGTCCATGACTTCAATTAGGATATCAGACTTTTGCCTAAAATCCCCCCAAACTTAAGAAGCACTGTAAATATCCATCTGATTCATCCTCTAAGAGTCAGTATTAAACACCAAACAGGTTCACAGTCATTACTTTCATCCCTTTGATCACACCCGTCTTCCTTAACTAGAGTAACACTATCCCCCTTCACCCTTCCCTTTTGATTTTTCCTATCCTACTTGAGATCCAAGGTCAAGGTTCAAATCAGATTGTTTCTATCATAAAGTCTCTGCTTCCTCCTCCTATCCATATCTGCATCCCCCAGATAACGCATTACTCATTTCTGCATTCTATTGCCTTATGCTACCACTTAACACTTACGTTGTATGTCCTTTCTCCCTTAATTTCTGTGTTTCTTTTGTATTCTAGCTCAGAGCCTAGTATAATGCCAAGAACAGGTGCATGAAATAATAGTGCTGAACTGAAATAACACACATTTAGGAACTGGCTGATACCTATTTCGATTTAAATATACTTGTCTAATAAATGTTTCCCCATAAATAACACCACCAGTAGCATAAAAGTGACATTATGTTATGGCTTTCACTTGATCCTTTATCAAATTTAGGTTTTATTTTATAAATTTTGTTGGTGCAAAGAACATGTTTTAATACTTTTTTAGTATTTCTGAATGTTTAAATTCAGTTAAAAGAAAAATGGCATTTGTGACTTCATAGATTTCACAAGTATGATGTGAACCATAATACTCTATCACCTGTTTATATCCCACCATAAAGCAAAATGCTAGTAGTCTGCTTAATCCAATGAGAGTTATGGATACCAAACACTGGTTCTCCTTCCTTTAATGCTGAGAACCCTATAAAGTAGGTACTATTACAGAGAGGTAAGGTTTTGCCTAAGATCATATAACAGGTTGGCAGAACCAGGATTTGAATGTAGGGAAACTGACTCTGGAACCTAGCTCTAGGGATTTATGTATACACTATAACATAACTATACAAAGGAATTAACTAACAATATTGGTTAGTACAGATGAAGCTTAAAGTAAGCATTAGAAATATATACAGAGGGGTGCCTCGGTGGTTCAGCTGGTTAAGCATCTGCCCTCGGCTGAGGTCATGATCCCAGAGTCCCGGGATCAGGATTGAGATTGAGCAGGGAGTCTGCTTTTCCCTCTGCCCCTCCACTCTGCTCATGCTCTCTCTCTCTCTCTCTCTCTCAAGTGAATCTTAAAAAGAAAAAGAAAAAAAGGAAACAAAAAAAAAAGATAGAGAGAAAGGAAGAAATACATGCAGAAACACAACCATACCCACAAAATGCTTAAGAACCAGCGAGGGGGAGAAAAGCCATCAACAAGCTTATTGCTTACTGTGATCTTTCCCTTGCCCTGGAGAAGTGCAAACACTTGCTTGAGGGGTAACAGGCATGAGAGCTTGGCGAATTGCTTTTTCCCAGCTCTGTGCTACATCAACTCCAACTCCAGTGGCAGCAAGAACAGGATTGTGGGAGCTATCCCCATTGTTCTCCCCAACAAAGTATACCATAGTATCAGTGATGATTTCAAAACAGTGTGGGTTGCTGCCTTGTGAAATGTTTGTGAAATCTTGTGGCGAAGATATGCGGAGAATTTCTGAAAGTGGAATTTCCTGAAGTAAAAAATTAAGCATTAAAAGATATGAATACATCTTTGTTTTTATTTTCAAGTACACTAAACAGAGATATGCGTTTTTAATGAATGCATTAAGATGAACACAAGTATGTGGTACATGGAACACACAGTCAAGTCTTATGATAGTATCTGCCTGGAATGATCTGCACGCCCAACAACGCCGAAGGCAGAGCACGGAGCATGATAACTAAGCCAGTGATTCAGGCCTGCAGCAGGTCATTAGATTGTAAGGAAGGGGAGGATCCTGGAGGGTAACTGCCACTATATCCAACACTTGTCCCTTTCCAATTCTCATTAAATCAACTCAATAATTACTTCTCTACCAGAGGCTTCTGCAAGATACAGCCCTCAGAGAAGAACAAAGCAAAAATAAGAGCAAAAGTAGAATGTTAGTATAGGTTGTTCAAGCATTCCATCTGGTTCTGCCCATAAATGTAACAAGTATTTATAGGAAATCCATTCCCTAATGCAAAGAAAGTACTTAAAAGAACCCAACCAGATCAAAGCAAGTCTAGTTTCTATTCTCTTTCTTAAGGATACAATTGCTACACTCTGCTATTTTGTCTGGTGTCTCTGACACGCAAAGGGTGGAGCAAGCCAAGCAAAGAAGACTAGACAGAGGTGAAGAAGCTGCTTCTGGGGATCAGGGCCTCAGATAAAATGGAGCATAGAGAACACCAAATCCCACAGTGGCCTCTTCTGGGCAGGTGACGATCATGGGACTTACTACACTGCCCAACCTAAATCACAGCATTCAAAAGGCAATCAGTAGCAACCTGACAAGCAAGCCAAAACCAAAGGAACACACAACGAAAAACAACCTTGGGCAGCAGGGCTACTGTGAGGGGTGAAATGGGGGGTGTGGGACAGTTATTTCAACACGGAACTTAACAGTGCCTTCTATACATGATATTAGGCAGAGTCAAAATAGGTATATGCCAATATAATAATTAATGAATATTACTTGAATATTTGGAAAATATATAATGTTTCAATATACATATTTTTCAAAATATGTATAATTTTTACCTTATAATACTTTGATCCAGATTCATTTTGAAACAATGTTAGACATTTGCTGTCCAGTCTCCAGTAATGCCTCTTTCTCTATAAAATAAAGGACATAAAAGTCTGTGGTATAAAAATAATGGTTCTTCCAAAGTGCCTGTCCCTTTCCTTTCCCTTTCATTACTACTCATAAGTTTGTATTTCTGTAGGTTTAAAATTCATGAGGGTCAAAATTCTGCAAATATAAGAAGGATACAGAGTGACAAGTATACTCCCGCCACCATTCACATCCCACTCCAAGTAAGCGATGGTAGTAGGTTTCTAGGCATCCTTTCAGAGAATTTTATGCATGCATGCTCAAATACATACATGGTACACATGCGCAGATAGGTAATTTACCTATAGGCTGCATTTCTAATCTGGCTCGCTGGATCAGAAAATATATACACATGTAATTTTGCTAGACAATGTCAATCACCCTTCATAAGATTTGACCCAATTTATAGTATCATCAGGAACATAAGTACCTATTTACTCAAACCTTCACTAAAATAGTTACGTTACTTTGATCTTGGCAACACTGATAAATAAAAGCTGGTAATTCAGTGAAATTGTAAATTGTACTTTTTAGTAAAAATGAACACTGGGTCTGCTGCATAAATAATGAATTTTGGAACACTGAAAAAATTAAACTACATTAAATTTTAAAAATTGAGCTTGGTGGGGGAAGAGGGTATAGGTGACTCAATGATCTGAAACTGAAAATCAAAAAAAGAATGAGATCAAGCTCTTATGTTTAAGAGTCATATGTATTTCCTTGATTATGAACTCTGCTGATATTCTTTGCCCATTCTTTGTGCTGTGTGGTCTTTTTCTGATAAATTTATTGTCATCCTTACATATAATGAAATTAATCCTTTTTAAAATGAAATGAATTATGACTTTGGGATACTTTTTTCAGTTTGTCATTTGTCTTTGCTTTTGTTTTTTGATATGTATTTTTGTTTTTTTCTTAACATGCCTTTATTTTTAAAAATGAAGACTTCAGCCATTTTTGGTCACAGCGTAATTAAACGGAAGGTACAGAGATTTCTCATGTACTCCCCGCCCCCCATACATGCAAAGCCTCCCCATTATCTACATTCTCATTCAGAATTGTACACTTGTTACAACTAATGAACCTACAATGACACATCATAATCACAAAGTCCAGAGTTTACATAATGATTCACTCTAGTGTTGTACATTCTGAGGGTTTGGACAAATGTATAATGACAGGTTTACATCATTTTATTTTATCGATTATTTTCCTTGCCTTAAAAATTCTGTGTTCTTTCTGTCTCTTCATGCCTACCTGCCCGCTACCCCCTACCCCTTATTTTTTACCGTCTCCATAGTTTTGCTTTTTCCAGATGTCATATAGTTGGAATCATACAGTATACAGCCTTTTCACACTGGCTTCTTTTCCTTAGTAATATGTATTTAAGATTCCTTCCTGTCTTTTCATAGCTCACTGCTGTTTAGTACTGAATAATATTCCATCGTCTGGATGTATGTACTACGGTTTGTCAATTCACTTACTGAAGGACATCCTGTTGCTTCCAAGTTTTGGCAATTATGAATAAAGCTATCGAAATCATCCATATTCAGGTTTTTGTGTGGACCTAAGTTTTCATATCTTTTGGGTAAAAACCAAGGCATGCAACTGCTAGATCATATGGTGAAAATATGTTCGGTTTTGTAAGAAGCCGTCAAACTGTCTTCCAAAGCGTCCATAGCATTTTGCATTCCCACCACCAATGAATGAAAGTTTGCATTGCTCTATCTACATCCTTGCCAGCCTTTGGTGGTGTCAGTGTTCAGGTTCTGGCCATTCCAATCACTATGTAGTGGCATTCCACTGCTCTTATAATTTGCATTTCCCTGATGACATAGGATATGGAACGCCTTTTCATGTGCTTATCTGCCATCTGTGTATCTTCTTTGGTGAGGTATGTGTTAAGGTTTTTGATTCATTTATTAATTGGGCTGTTTCCTTACTGTTAAGTTTTAAGAGTTCTTTGTATATTTTGGAGAAGTCTTTCATGAGATGTCTCTTTTACAAATATTTTTTCCTAGTCTGTGTTTGTCTCACTCTCTCAACACTGTCTTTTACAGAGCAGAAGCTTTTAACTGTAATGAAGTCCATCTTATCAACTATTTCTTTCACAGATTTTGTATTTGGTGATGTATCCCCAGATACTTTCTGAATCTCTATTGCTCTACTAGTTTGTAAAAATATTTCAAAGTTCTGCCTTTTGAAAACTCTTTACAAATGTAACTACAGTTCTAGTGTACTAAAATGCCTTAATATAGATCTCGTTCTTATTTTGATTTTAAAAATGCATAAAGTAAAGCACATAACAAAGTTTCACTACCATATTACAATGTCTGTGATTACTGACCAGGGTGTCCCTGCTGCTGTAATGGACCATCCACCCTTCCTTCACCATCGTGCTGCTCTTCCTCTTTGTGTGCTTGATGGACTGTACAACCCTCATTAGCGGAATATTACTGCTTGTTGATGGACTAAAAAACATTCAGAGTTCATCATCAATGATGTTTATTCATCAATAAAATGTTGATAATTTCAATTTTTTAAAAAAATCACATAAATACTTTAAACTCACCAGCCCTTTTTAGGATAATTGAGCTTGTAATTTTTCAAAATACCTTATAGAAATAGCTTAAGAAAATAATCCCATTATGATGACACACAGTTGATTTATAAAAGACTAAGATAATACTACAAGTCCTCATATTTTTTGATGGGTCATAACACAAAATAATGCACAGAGCAGAAAGAATTCTCCCTAACTGCAAATTATGAAGCCTGGGAGAGGGCCGGAGCCCTTAGATAAAGGCTTCAAACTTTTTACCACAATCTCATTTGGGATTGTTGTTGAGAAAGCTGCTTTTGCCCTAGGCAGCATTAAATTCATAATAAGGTAAAAAGTAAGTATATCTACACCCAAATTTACATGGTTCAAAGATCAAATTCCATTATTCATGTTGTTAGCAAAAAGTATTTCTAGCAGAAGACACTGAAAGTCAAATGTTTACAGATAACAACTAAGAAAATAAAAATAATAAATAATGCACCAGTCAAATCAGGTAATACTGAAACATGGGCCAGGAACAGCATAGCTAGAGGAAAAGAACAATTTGGGGCATAAATGTGAAAACACATGGTTTTTCAATTTCAGTTAAATATTTGCTCTTAAATTATGATGTATTCATGATTAGAAGCTATTTAAGTTCTCTGGATAGTCTCCAAACTGGGTAAACATTAAATTTTGTTTTAGAATGAGAATGACAGTAATAGCTGTAATCTAATGATAAGCCAAAATGATTAAAGGACCACTCAGCCATGTGAGATTGATAAATGATCCACTTTCTCTAGATACCTCCTGGTTGCCACTGAAAAACAAAACCTGCCAAAATATTAACATTTCATTACAAAGCAGAACATCCTATAAAGCTGTATACATAGAAAAACTGAATTTCTATAAACGTAAGGGGATATTTACAAGTTTAATAATCCAATAGCATTTTTACAAAGTGCTAATAGCCTAATTAACCACTCCCAAATTCATCACCATCATCTTTGTGCAACATGTGTAGGTATACATTTGTACTGGTGTTTCGAACACCCAGTAATCTGCCTCTATGAAGAAACTGGTTGCTTTAACTGTCAGTTAATTCTGACACCTTGTGGTGGCTGCTCCACCATGAGAGATCACATCTAGACTACATTTAAATTAAGTGTTTTTCTCTTCAGGAAAACAAAGATTCTCACACATTCCCATGTTGAGTAGACGGCAAGAATGATGTAATTTCTTTCAGAAATCCTGTGGTGCATGTAAAAGAATTAGCAACAATTTAAATCAATTTTAAATTACACTTTAGGGTCCATTTAAAGAGATTCTTTCTCAAGGGAGCTCCTGTACTAAGCCTGCATCCGGCGGCAGCTCGTGGCACACCCATGCACACGCATACCTGATTGTTTTCACAGCTTCCTCATCTCTTTCCACATCAAGATCAGACGGATCCAAGAAGAACATTTTATCTTCTGGAGGAGATGGCTCTTCTGTGTCATCCAAGCCCCGGCTACCATCACTGTTCATGTCACTGCTATCAATATCCATTGGTATATCTGTATCTGCTCCCAGGCTGGAAGGTTCTGGCAAAGTTTTAAATGAATTCAGAGTTTTATATTAATGGGAGATCAATACGTCTGAAGAGAAAGAGTTTCTAAAATGTGAGAAGAAAAGCTTTAAAATGCTTAATGAAAATCTAGGAAAATATCTTTATGATTCAAGACAAAGTAGTATTTGAGGAAGATATAAAATTCACACACTATAAAACAGAAAATTAATTTAATTAATTAGAATTTAAACTTCTATATGTCAAAAGATACTAAAAGCAAAGTAAAAGATTAGCCACCACTATTGTATGTTGGGTTGAGTGGTTTTCCACAAATGTCCAAGGCAATTTGTTAGAGAAAGAAAAGAAAGAAAGCAGAATGTTCAAAAACTGGTGCTAGTACAACTGGGTAACTACATGCACAAAGGTGAAACTGGACGTCTTTTTTAAACCAAATATAAAAAGTGGATCACAGGTCTAAATGTAAGAACTAACCCTATAAAATTCTTAGAAGAAAACACAAGAGTCAATCTTTGTGACCTTGGGTTATCCCAAGCCTTCTGATAGAACACCAAAAACCCAAGTGATTAAAAAAAATAAACTGGACTTGATTTTGTGCTGCAAATGATACCTCAAGAAAGTAAAAAGGCAGCCCAAAGAAGAGGAAAAGTATTTACATATATCAGAGACCTCTAACTCAAATATTTAAAGAACACTTACAACTCAATAAAAAACAAATAACCAGTTAAAAAGGCAAAAAACAGGAATAATAGATATTCTTCAAAGCAGATGTAAAAATGGCCCACAGACATGTGAAAAGATGTGCCTATCAATTAGCCATCAGCGAAATGCAAATCAAAATGACAATGAGCTATCACTTCACACTCACTAGGATGGCAACAGCCAAAATGATGGACAAGAACAAGTGGGGGCGAGCATACAGAGGAATCTGAATCCTCACATGCACTGGCGAGAATGTAAAATATACAGCTGCTTGGGGAAACAGTCTGGCAGTCCTCCTCCAAATGTTAAACACAGAGTTATCATATGACTCAACAATTCCACAACCAGATATCTGCCCAAGTGAAATAAAAACATATGTCCACAGAAACTGTACTCAAATGTTCTTAGCAGTATTCGCCATAGCCCCAAAGTGGATACAACCCAAATGTCCATGAGCTGATAAATAAAATGTAGTATATTCATGCACAGGAATGTTATTCATGACAAAGCAGAAGGTAGTATTGTTACAACATGGATGAACCCTGAAAACACGAAGCTCTGTGAGACAACACCAGACCCAAAAGACTACACATGATATGATTTCATTTATAGGAAATGTCTAGAATAGAAAGACCCATAGAGATACAAAGTTGATGGCAGCTGCCAAGGGCTGGTGAGGAAGAGTGAGGAGTGACTACTAGAGTGTATGCAGTTTCTTTTCAGGGTGATGAAAATATCCCACCATTGGACTGTAATGACAGCTGCCTAACTTGTGAATAAACTAAATGTGTGAAGTACAAAAATTATCTCAATAAAGCTACTTAAAAAAAAAATGAAAAGCCACAACTGAGAGAAGGTATTTGTGTCAACTATAACTGACAAAGAATTATTAGGTACAATTATCAACAACTCCCTGCAAATCAATAACAAACACAAAAATGGACAAAACATGTGAACAGGTAATTTACAGGGGAAAAACCCCTAAGTAACCAGTCAACATATGACAGATGTGCAAACTCATTAGTATATAAATGTACTATAAAATCAATATGAATAGTATTTGATACCCATTTGTCAAACAGTAGAAAAGTACAAAAAGATACAAACATAAATCTAGAGAAGACTTTGGTTCTATAGAAAAACTATACTTATTCATTTATTTCACAAATGAGAAAACCAATCACGTTATCAATGGTGTTAAAGAGCATCCATAAAAATCATGCCATTAAAGAAAAAGTTAAAGTCTTAAGAAACTTAATTTCTGTTCCTTATGTTTCTCCTCCTATAAAACTTGTATTTAATTTTTACCAGTCATGTAAATGTTAAAGAAAAATTATGCTTAGTATCATTTCTTCTTCCTTCCAAAAAGGTAATCACTACAATTAATATAATTTTGAAAAGAGAAAACAAACAAACAAAACAACAGCAGGTAAGGGTGTCTAGGGAAAGACTGAGAGAGAGAGAGTAAGGCAGTATCATGTGTTCTAATGACTGTGGACTTGGGGGGGACCAGATCATGTGGGTTCGAATCCCAACTCTTAAGTTTCTGGCTACACTTCTCCAGCAAGTTATTTAATGTCTTTGTGCCTAAGTTTACTTATCTGTAAGTACTTAACTCAAAGGGCTGTTCTTAGGTTTAAATGTCAATATATGTAAAGAGTGTGGAACAGGGCCTGGTACACAGAGGCAGTCAGTAAGTACTAGAACTATGAAAACCTCTAGGGACAGCAGCAGGCTGTTAAAAGTCTCTTTTGTCTAAGATGGAAGAGAACATGCAGCACAACTGGCAATATGAGATTACAAAGTGGTAGGTGGTTAAAGGAAAAATGGGAAGGCATAATGACTAATAAAGGTGTACTGTTATTAAATAAAAAAAAGTCAAAGTTAAGAAACAAAGTAAACAAAATAAAATATGCAAATATAACCTTATACGAAGATAATACACAAAAGAATTATGACCTTTTCTGATCTTTTATGGAAATTAAGAAAAAGAATTTTACCTCCATTGAAAGTAACCTCTCCAAGGCAGTCTCTTGGTACTTTTGATGCACAGCGTTTATGACAGTTGAATTTACAATCTGAAATCAAGTTTTTAATTGATTAATTTATGTAATATGTCAGGCAGTATCGGATATGGTTAGACACTTTTTAAAGTTTTCCTTTACTAAGAACTCAAGTCTGGGAATAAAGGTCTGGTTTCAAATTCTGATGTCACCTCTTAATAGGTATTATAACTCCTCAGGGCTCAGTTTATTTTTTGTTTTAAATTTCAGCTAGTTAATGTAGTGTAAAAGGAGTTTCAAGTGTGCAATATAGTGATTCAACAGTTCCATACATCACAAATGCCCTCCTTAATCCCCATTACCTAGTTCACCCCCCCACCACACCCCCCCACCACTCATAACCATCAGTTTGTTCTCTATAGTTAAGCGTCTGTTTCTTGGTTTGTTCCTTTTTTTTTTCTCTGCTCATTTTTATTTCTTAAATTCTGCATGAGTGAAATCATATGGTATTTGTCTTTCTCTGACTGACCTATTCCACTTAGTATAATTCTTTCTATCTCCATCTAGCAAGTGGCCAGATTTCATTTTTTATGGCTGATTAATATTCATTGTATGTGTGTGTGTGTGTGTGTGTGTGTGTGTGTGTATACACACTACATCTTCTTTATCCATTCATCAATTGACGGACACTTGGGCTGTTTCCATAAATTGGCTATTATAAATAATGCTTCTATAAACATCAGGGTGCACATATCCCTTTGAATTAGTAGTTTTGTATTCTTTGGGTAAATACCTAGTAATGGAATTGCTGGATCACATTTTTAACTTTTGTTTTTTTACATTTTTAACTTTTAACTCTTTTAAACTTTTTGAAGAAACTCCATACCGTTTTCCAGAGTGGCTGAGCAGTTTGCATTCTCACCCCGCAAGGTGCAGAGAGTTTCCCTTTCACCACAACCTCGACAACACCTGTTGTTTCTTGTGTTGTTGATTTTAGCTATTCTGACAGGTGTGAGGTGATAACTCATTGTAGTTTTGATTTTCATGTCTGTGATTAGTGATGTTGAGCATCTTCTCATGTTGTCTGTTAGCCATCTGTAAGTCTTCTTTGGAAAAATGTCTATTCATGTCTCCTGCCCATTTTTAATTGCATTATTCATTTTGGGGTGTTGAATTGTATAAGTTCTTATATACTTTGGGTACTAACTCCTTATGGGGTACATCATTTGTGAATATCTTCTCTCATTCCATAGGTTGCTGCCTTTTGGTTTTGCTGATTGTTTCCTTTGCTGTGCAGAGCTTTTTATTTGATGCAGTCTTAATAGTTTATTTTTGCTTTTGTTTCCTTTGCCTCAGGAGACACATCTAAAAAAAGTTGCTACGGCTGATGTCAGACATTACTGCCTGACATCTATGGTTTCAGGTCTCACATTTAGGTCTTTAGTTCACTTTGAGTTAATTTTTTGTGTATGGTGAAAGAGAATGGTCTAATTTTCCCAACACCAACACCATTTATTAAAGAGACTTTTACCCATTGGATATTCCTTCCTGTTTTGTGATGACTAACTGACCATATAGTTGTGGGTTCATTTCAGGGTTTTCTATTCCACTGATCTATCACCATTGATTGACAGGGAAGAGAAATCACACTAGTCAGCTCCTATGCTGCCAGAGAGGTCTCTCATAAATGCTGCCTCTCAGGGGCAGGCTCTGAGAACAAATAATCTTCTCACTGTGTGTCCCAGGCACTATTCAGATCACTGTTTCCACACTGTGTGTCCCTGGGGTTGTATGCCTGCTTCTCCAGGAGCAGCTCTGATGCCTCTAGATTCCCTGGTATCTCTAGACTCTCTTGGAGTCCAGTCCACTGACACTTAAAACTTCGGGCTTAAAGCCCCTCTGGCTGCAAGAACCCATCTTGCTTTCCAAGCCAATGGATGGGGAAACATTTTTGTTGTGCATTCCTGAGTGCTCTTCTCTTGCCCCTCTCTGTGATCATGGGTCCCCTCTCTTCTGCAGCAACAAGCATGCATTTCTCCTCTAAACCATGTCCTGCACTTCCTACCTTCATTGCGGCCTCTACTCTACATTTAGTTGTAGTTGTGGAGTTTGTTCTACTGTTCTTCAGGTAGATTTCTGGGGTATTTAGGATGCTTTGATAGTTAGCTAGTTATATTCAAGGGATGAGTTGAGTTTAGGTTCCTCCTACTCTTCCACCATCTTCCCCACTTCTACCATGGGTCAGTTTATCTCTTTAATGAAGCTAATACTATTCATATGACACATTGCCCAAATGTTGCTGGCAGCACCATGTTTCCTTCCCTTACCTCACATTCATCTTTCCATGTTCCCCTTAAGAGTTTCTCAGGCTGACTACTTTTCCAATATATGTCAAGCACTTACTCTGAGTTCCTAATTAGTGAGGGCTGGTGCATATGCAGAAGAGAGACTGAGATTCTACAAGCTTTTATTAGGAATTAATAAGGGCTTTCCCATACAGCCTTATATGGAAGGACTGTGCTTCTCATGCACAGGATCACTCACCATTATGAATGGTTCTCTTCAGCCTGCAAGAACTTCAGAGTTGATAGCACTGCAGGTGAGTGTCAGGTATAAGCTGTTCAATACTACCCTTAACTCAGTAGTTCTCAAACTGTGGTTCCCAGACCAGCAGCATCAGCATTATTAAGAACTTGTCAGAAATGCAAATTCTTGTGCCCCACCCCACACCTATTATATCAGCAGCTCTGGGAGCGGGGCTGAGAAATGTGTTTTAATAAGTATTTTTAAGGTGACACCAAAATTGAGACCCATGCTGTAACTATTGTCTATTACCACATTCCACCTTGGAAATACACCTACCAGCAAATTCTGGATAAAACTAATTCCAAGTCCTGACTCAGAATGATCTTTTAATCCTTGTGACTCAAGAAAATTCTGGGTATCATACCAATGGCATAAGAAAAAGTCCCATGATTACTATTTGGTGGATGACAAAACTTGCATTAAATAACACTGTCTTGGGGCGCCTGGGTGGCTCAGTGGGTTAAGTCTCTGCCTTCAGCTCAGGTCATGGTCTCAGGAGCCTGGGATCGAGCCCAGCATCGGGCTCTCTGCTCAGCAGGGAGCCTGCTTCCCCTTCTCTGTCTGTCTCTCTGCCTACTTGTGATCTCTCTCTCTGTCAAATAAATGAATAAAATCTTTAAAAACAAAAAAACAACATTGTCTTTTTAAATGAAATGCCCTAGAAAAATTGATATATGATATTAATATTAATATATTCCATATATCTTAAATAACTGATGTGCTTTTTATCTCATGAGGTTTTACAAATTGTGACAATAACAAAACTTCTATTTTCCCTTTGAAAATGTAGAGCCAAATTTGTGGCCTACCTGAGCAAGTACGTACCTTCAAATGGCAGGCATTATTATTTCTCTGTACTCCTACTCATGGTTTTGTTTTTTTTAAGATTTTATTTAAATTTAAGTTAGTTAACATATAGGTATATTATTAGTTTCAGGGGTAGAATTTAGTGATTCATCAGTTGCATATAACACCCAGTTCTCCTTATATCAAGTGCCCTCCTGCCTACTCATATTTTTATTAACTTATGTTTTCTTGTATTATATATATGCTTTCAAGCTGCCTTAAAGTTTTAATATAACAAAGAAGAAAACAAACAGGTGAATGAATGAATGAATGAATACTGCTCTTGAAACTCTGTTTTCTCAAATGATTCAGAATAACTGTTTAACTAAATTTTCTTTCTTAGCTTGAAAAGGTGAATGAAAATGACTGTTTTACTTTTTTTTTTTTAAGATTTTATTTATTTATTTGAGAGACAGCATACAAGAGAGGGAGACTCCCTGCTAAGCAAGGCCCCTGATGCAGGGCTAGATCCCAGTACCCTGAGATCATAACCTGAGCCAAAGGGCAGACACTTAGCCAACTGAGCCACTGAAGCTTCTAAATATCTTAAAAGCTACTTTTTAAGTACTTTAAATCACAAAAATATAGAAATCACTGAAATAAGTGATTGATTTGGATTGATAATTAAAAATAGCTTAGCTATATAAAATATATGTATTTCTGAACCAATATAAACACAAAACATTATTCTTTTAGAATTCTAAGAAATCAAACCAATAACCCGGTGCAGAGTTAACTGGTTTTATTTCAAAATTCATTAATCTACATATTTATTTTAGGTCCTCTATAAAATACTGTGCTGCACTGCAAATGGTTCTAGAATGTTTCTGTTCTGCTCAACAGAGCAACATTATTTACAACCTTTACTAAGATTATCTGTTGGCTAGAATTTGCACATCTGTTATTAATGTTCTTTCCCAAAACATTCCTTAGTGACTGCTTGCCAATACACTTTGGTGTTGATATTTTAAGGTATTAATTTATATATTAACTCATACTCAAAAGTAAGCTGTTGAAATAAAAATTTCAACATTTAATTATGCCTGCCTGATAGTTATTAAATACCTGGCAACTGAGGCACAACATGTTCTCTATCTGATGTTCTCCTATGTTGCCAAGAGAAGTTTTCTTATATACTTGAGTTAAATTTATGTACAATTACTCTATTCTGTGTTATAAATAGGTTGGTTTATTGCTACAAAGACCTCAACTCTAATGTTTTATTTAGATAAAACTACGTAATTCAATTCCACAACTACATCTATTATATAAAAAGTATGATACCAAGAATTGTTAAAATAATCACATAAAAAATAAGTATATAGGATGATAAGTTACTTATACTTCATACTGGCTCAATAATTAATAAGACATTTTAAACTCTACTTTGGTTTAAACTCTACTTTTGGTTTTCACTATATTATATAGCACTGTTGTTAAGAAGATATGAGACAAAAAAGTAAAATCATCTTTAAAAAGCATAAAATATTACACAACTACAGGAAAATATATTCCATTATTCTATTGAAAACCTGGTTCATTAAGAGATGTTTCTAGAGTACTTTGATAGTGTTCTGGGTTTTATTCAAAATATGGATAATCCCTATCACAATTCCAGTGGCTTCTACTATATTCTTCCTATTTCAGCGTGATAACAATTTGGAGTACCAGTTTTGGTACAGGTCTTCTGCTACATAATTAAAACAAAAACAATAAAACTCTTGTAATAGGTTTGTTTGTGTGTGTGAATATTTAAAGGAAAGAGGAAAGCATTATTTTATATTTTGGGTAGCATCTGGCTCTGAAATCAGAAAGACTTATTAAGCTCAAATATCTGCTTACCTTCTTACTAACTATCCCATATTGGCTCGTGTTAAGCAACCATATCTTACAGATCCAAATTCTAGTTTTTCTGTTTATATCCTAACTTTTCTGCAGCATAATTCCTGGCACATAGTACATTTACTGCAGAGAACAGTTGTTAATAAATAGATATGTATGTGTGGGCAGGCATGTATTGTCTTTTTTTTTTTTTTTTTTTGACAGACAGACACAGCGAGAGAGGGAACACAAGTAGGGGGAGTGGGAGAGGGAGAAGCAGACTTCGCGCCTAGCAGAGAGCCCAATGCGGGGTTTGATCCCAGGACCCCGGGATCACGACCTGAGCCGAAGGCAGACGTTTAACGACTGAGCCACCCAGGCGCCCCTGTATTGTCCTTTTTAAGTTAACAACTAGGAAACCAATTTCTTTGCCTAATGCTTCTGAAATAAATATTTTGAGCCAAATTTGCTAATGAAAATATATAAATTGTACTTAAGAAAAACAACCAACCCTACCTTTACACTGCATTCCTTGGCGAAAGAGGCCTTTCAGTAACCGCTTGCAGTACTGACATATTGTAGGACGGGTGTAAGAGTGAACAGCAAATGTGTGTGGAACTTTGACTCTGCACATTACCATCTTTTCCATCCAGATTGGGCGACCACTCCAAGAAGGAATTCTCTTACTTGGTTCTTGGTGAACATGTGACTAAAACATGAGTAATTTTCATAAGTATAAGTCAAAATTAAAAACACAGTATTAAGAGCAGGATTTGACCACAAAAGTCATTTACATTGGACATTAAAGCCAAGAATCTAAAAATGCACATCTCAGCAGTTTCCTCTGGAAGCTTAACTTACCAACACTTGAATGTGAACACTGTGGATTTTTTGTTATTATTTACACTAAAAAAAAAAGTTTTCCTCTTCACATATGTATATTCACTGTAAACTACTTTTGCTAGGCACATACCGCATTTTACAGATAAAAAACAAAAGCCTTAGAACGACCTTATGACATATTTAAATCCCTTGAAAAACATTACCGAGAAATTAATCATAGGAAAACTAAATTCAGAAAGTGTTGTTATTACTCATGTTGAATTACTGAACATGTCTGAAAATATTTTGAAACAAATCTTGGTTTTTCAAATTTATTTTTATAAATTCTAAAATATGTTAAAAACTTTAGTCTAATTAATGATGATGAAAAAAAAATGGCAGATACAAATTAGCCAAAACAACATTAGCCCCAGGACTTATGCTTTAGGAAGTTCCTTGATATTTAAGTATTTTCTAGTTATTTGGGCCTTTTCCCCTAGATAAGCAAAAAGGAATATTAAAGGTGTTGATTAAAAATTTTTGTGTAACCTGGGGGATAACTAGATATTTGTAGCTATGGTACTTTCTATATATACAAAAGAAATAAATTACAGGCCAGTTCAATATGGCCCATGCCATTCACTCACCCTTCACTGATTATTATATTATAGGCCAAACCCGACACTTTGTATCACAGAAACAAAATGAATGAAGTACAGTCCATGTTCTCAAGCACAAAATACCTAACAACCAGCTAGATGCACTATACATTTTGCTGTAGCTGCTCGCACCTTCACTGCCAGAACTGAGGTCCTGAGATCTTTCTTATGCCTTCCATAACTAGTCATGTCTGTAGCCCAGAGAAGTTGAATCAGTCTACGAAGGTATGTTCAACCAATAAAAGCAAAAGAAGCCAGAAGCAACTAGGAGACAGAAGTGTATGAAAGAAATGAAGGGAAGAAGGGGGAAATAAAGGCTTTTTGGAAGAAAGCAGGAAGGCAGAAAAGAAGAATAAAGGACATACAAATGGAGGAAAGCATTATAAAAAAGAACATAAATACAGTCTCTGATGGATGGTTTTTCACTAATGTGTTGCCACAAAAGTTCTAAAACAAATTATGGAGCAGTTTAATATAAGAAAAGTAAAAAAAGAAGGTTAAAACCCAAGCCAAACTTGGTTGCCTGCTTCAGCTCCCCAAGGTCTCCTGCTCTGGTCTGGCTCACCCTTCTATCAGGTAGCCAGGTACAGAGCACCTTCAGCAAAATAGGCACCACAGTGATCCTGCAAAGCTAATCAAGAAGCCAGCAAGAACCAGAAACAGACGTTGTAGGCTTTTGTTCATCCCTGGGTCCCTATTCTCAACAGTCTTTTCTTGCTCCTGCTTCTACCACTTTTGGTTTGTCTCAAGTTTCAAACATACAAGACGGAATGAGATTGATTTTGCCAGTCATCATCAAATATATAGGATACCCTGGCAAGGCAGAACTTTCCTAACATATCCCTTCATATGCCAATGGCCAGCTGGTGACTCACTGCCTTTTGTCAGATCCTCCTGGGACTGGTATTAGGGACATGGTACACAGTACATATGCAAGGAACTACACATGGGACTACGGTTGTAGCAGCCACCTCATTTTTCATGTCTAGTACAAGCAGTAGTTTAAATATGAAAAACGAGGCTCTAAGATTAATATTACTAAGTCCTAGTATCAAAATCAAGATCTAGCCCTCAATCTTCTACATAGAAGTCCAGTGATTCTTAATCTTTCCCCAACTTAACATACCTGGTCATATGCTACAATCTCATTAATGACTGTGGTTTACCACTCTGTGGAATGAGGAAGGCAGGAAAGGTATGGAAGACTGAACCAGGATTTGGAGGAAGGAGGGCACTGGTAAAATTACCTGGAGCATTTGGTGAAAATGGGACCACTGAGATTAGAGTAACTAGAGTTGAGTGAAAGTTCTTCTCTTGCCTTGCTTTAATGGTCCCTCTTTACAAACTATTAAATTCTTATTTCTTATTAATGTGTAGCCGGAAATTCTCTAAAAGTGATCAAATTATTTCCACAGTGTGAGTTTCAACTAATATTTGCTGAAGTGAAAATTTTCTCACAAAAACTTTATAACAATGTTGCCAACTCTCCATTAGGTGCAATAATAAAGGCAATAAAAGCATGTAAAGGGGCAATTCCCTAATTATATATATTTCACTTTGGAATATTATTCAATGAAAAAAATACCCCCACTTTTATGCATACAATTAGCCCCAACAGTTTCTTTCTACCTTGATTCTGTCCTGTCTTGGCCCCATGGGCATTTGCCCAATGTGCTACTAGGAATATTCCCCTTTCTCTCATCTCCAAAGAGCCATCACTCAATTCTTGTCTCTCCAACATTAGTGGTCCTGTTGTAACCAAATTCGGTGAAAAGCCTATCTTCTTGTGCTCCTCCCTCTCTTTACTTGCTTCCCTTTAGACTGACTGCAGATACTCTAACAGAAACTGCCTTCTTACATGTAAATGATGACAACCTCAGAGTCAGATTCAGAAGTTTTTATTCCAAACTGGCCTTTTCCAAGCTTATATCAGAAGTCAGTGAAGGTTAATATCGTGACCACTCAGAAACTTTCCTTCCTCATGCCTCATCTATAAAATGAAAATAGGAGCTGCCTACCTTCTAGGACTGTCATGAAGATGACATGAGAAAATACAAGTACAGCATCCAGCATGAAGCCTGCCACACAGAATTTAGGAGGCTCTCACCATGTGGCAATTTGGAGTCAGTTCTTCTCTCACTTTGGTTCAGATCAAGGTTGCACTCATTTCCTCATTGCTATCTCCTCTATTCCTTTAGAGTGTCCTTTTTCTACTCTCCCTTCCCTCCAATTTTCCTCCGTGAGCTCTTCTTTTACTTTACCTTTTTCCTTTTTAAGACTGAATGCTTGGGACTGATAAAAGCAACCTTTTTTGAGAAATGATTTCTACTCGTTCTGAAATACTCTGCACAACCTAACCAACACAAACATATCACTCTATTTTCTTCTACTTCCCTAAGGAATTTTCATCTTCAGGATAAAATATAAACTAATGAATTAAAACTTAATACATTATTCATTTGCTCTGTCCTGCTATTTCCTAATCTAGTATTACTCATCTGGGGTAGCTGGCATCTCAGCATCATTTGTGGGGCTCTTAAAAAAAATATCTCTATCCTATGGACCTCACTCCTAAGTTTCCTATGCAGTTCATCTATAAAATGTACTAACTTTTCAATTACCAGTCTTTCCCCAATCTCTTGCATATGTTTATAATAACTATTTGCTCTCAGTTCGTTGTACCATAGCATTCTTGTTTTCTAAGGTAAACACCTCACATTAAGGCTAAACAACATGGGAACATGGGATTTTTGTGAAAGAACTTCAGATGCTTTTATTCTGATGCCTCAGTATAGCAAAATCTTGTGACTAG
Source organism: Enhydra lutris kenyoni (assembly GCF_002288905.1). Lineage (NCBI taxonomy): Eukaryota > Metazoa > Chordata > Mammalia > Carnivora > Mustelidae > Enhydra > Enhydra lutris. The sequence goes on from NW_019154143.1 coordinate 4,628,033, forward strand.
AATATCAGGACAATAGCCCAAAGGCTTGATTTTGCCATTAATTTATGGAAGACCAAGGAGGTTACAGAAACAACTAAATTATAAGATTGCAATCTACAGATGGAGGTCACTTTAAGTACTAGCAAATGAACAAGCAAGTTATTTTTTCTTCCCTGATTTACTGTCTTACTCTTCAGAGGTACAATATATTAGGAAAAAAAAAATCAATAACCTAAAAATAATCTGATCTGGATTTAGTTCTAATGTTGCTTACCAATTTGCTCTGTGACTTGAGTCAAGTTACTACTTGACCATTATTAGTCTCAACTGTCTCATTATGTATACATCTACTAAGATATCTCACTGGAATATTGTGTGGATCAATATGTTCATTCATTCCTCACTGAATACTTACTAATTACAAGGTATTGTGCTGGGCATGGTAGGGCACACAAACACATGAGTACTATCTTTTCTAAACAGATCATAAATTCCTTGAGGACACTATGATATTAAATTAGAATGTTATACACACCATTAGCGAGGTTTGAAAAGTGGTCTGGCATTCAGCAAATAAAATAACTTCTAGGTTAAGGGAAAAAATCCAGGAAAGGTAGCTGTTGAGCTAGATCTGGAAAAAGCATGTAGGAGGGACACCAATAAAAGCAAAGGTAGAGGGAGCAATGGTGTGTTCAGGGAATGTTGAATAGAAGAGACTGCTGGGGTGGGGGGGCGGAGAACAGAATGTTGGAAATATAGGATATATAAAGGCTTCCTAGTGGGGAGTGATGTAATCAGAGTTGTGTATGAAGCTGTAGTGAAATAAAATGATCAGGCTCTTGTATGTAAGATGAAGTGAAGTATGGGAACCAGAAGCTAGACACTGGTAAGGAGGCTAATGCAGTGGTCCAAGTGATAATGTGGTCCCAAAGTAGATAAAAGGCAATTCATTACTACCAGTAAACTCTGTCTCCAGTAATACATGTTAAGTTTCTCAAGTGTAGGAATGTGAGTAGTCTTTAGTACATAATTTATATTCTGGGATGATGTCATATATCCTTTAGAAACATAAGGAATAAGTAGTAAAATGCTCTTTTATTGCCTTAAAATACATACCTCTTCTGTGGGAAGGGCTACATATTCAGTCTGTAGAAGTCTTGGAACTGAGAGGCCAGGTCCTGGCAGAGACACATTTGATAGACGTCTCTTTCTTACTCCACTGCAATTATTTGGAATCTTGAAGGCACATCGTTTATGATAATTTAATCCACAGCCTAAATATATTTTAAAGGTAAAAAAAATAATAGATCAAAGAAACTTTAGGGACGCCTGGGTGGCTCAGTTGTTAAGCGTCTGCATTCAGCTCAAGTCATGACTGCAGGGTCCTGGGATCGAGCCCCACATCAGGCTCCGTGCTTAGTGGGGAATCTGCTTCTCCTTTTCCTGCTGCTCCCCCTGCTTGTACGTGCACTCTCTCTGACAAATAAATAAAATCTTTAAAAAAAGTTTTTTAAATTTTAATATATACATATTTATATATTAAAGTTTTAATTATATAATTTTAATTATAATATATTTATAATATATTTATTTAAATTATTATAAAAGTATATTTATAAAATTACACATTATAATTTTAATTATAAAATTTTATAATATATTTATATATAATTTATATATTATAAAGTTTATGATATATTTATATAATTATAATTATAAGAATTTTAAATAATTTTATAGTAATACTTTTTAGTAATTTTATGACATATAAATACATACTTATAATAATATATAAAGTATGTTACATAAAAAATACATGCTTCTTTTATTTAATTTCTTTTTTTTGGCAGCAATAGTTATCCTAATTGAGAACCTAGATGACAAGCTAAGTGAAGCCAAAAAATTCAATATAAATTACTGGGCTCCACACGACTAACTGAATCAGAAATTCTGGGGATGGGTCCCAGCAAAGTATGCTTTAACAAGTCCTTGTGGTGATTCTGATACTTGGCAAAGTTTGAGAACAACTAACCTAAACACCAGCAAACTGTGGACTGTATACTAAACCCTCCCCATGACATGTGAAAGTTACATGAAATCCAAATTTCAGTGTTCATAATTCATTTTATTGAAATGCAGCATGCTCCTCGTTTCTTTACATCTTGTTTATAGCTTTCAGGGCACACAAGCAGAGTTAAGTAGTTGTGGCAAAGACTATTAGCCAACAAAACTTAAAATATTTAATTTCTGGCCCTTTACAGAAAAACTTTAATGATTCTCCACCTTTAATACTTAAGAGGACTCAGAAATGTGCACCTGACTCCTGTGACAATTTTAATTCAGAAAAACAGATCTGTCCAATTCTAAACCCTAGTTACCACCTAGTCACCAACTGAGGATCTCTCTTTTTTTAAGATTTTATTTTTCAGAGAGAGAGAGAAAGCACAGCACGTGCACATGCACACATGCACAAGGCTGGGGGAGGGGCAAAGAAAGAGGGAGAAGAAAACTCCCTGTCAAACAGGGAGCCCAATGCGGGGCGGGATCCCAGGACCCTGAGTTCATGATCTGAGAGGAAGGCAGACACTTAACCGACTGAACCACCCAAGCACCCCTGATCTTATTCTTTCATTAATGATCAGAAAATGCAAATATAAAATCCTATTTCAAATGGTACAAAAACTTAGAACACATACCTTCACACTTCAGTCCTTGACGTACCAATCCCCAGAGCATCTCACCACAATAATCACAAAAAGTGGGAGCTTTATAAGAATGTACGTACAGAGTATGTGGACGAATCTGGAAGTCTTCTACTGTAGCCAAAGCTTTTTAAAAAGAAAAGTAGCCAAATAAGCCCTACATTTGTAATTGCAATGAGATTAAGAATGCTGACCATATTCATTTATGTCAAAGTACACGGAATCTTTTTTCTCTGAAAGCTTCATTTATCATAAAAAATCATTTATCTTCAGCATTTAATATTGTGGTTTTCAAGCTATTTTAGGAAGTGCATCAACTCCAAATAACTTGAGCTCCAAAACTAGGTCTGCAGGTAGGTATTTCAACCTCCAAAAACATATTTAACATAGTGACAAGATCACAAATAGTTGGTAGTTCTGCTTTTACAATTAAAAACTGTTTAACTTATAAAACACTGGGAAACAGAACATTAAAGTAAAAAAAAGGGGGGGGCAAAAAGTAAAAAACGTAAAACCCCTGGAAACTATGGAACTTAATCTCAATGGTAAACACTCTGAGTTCCAACTTAGGATCTCAACCTAAGTTTTCTGTCTTCTCAATAGTCCTAGTAGTTAAGAAAAAGAGACTCCCCTCCTCTCTGCGAGCAACTGAACAAGTAGACACAAACACAGGTAGCCATTCTCTCACCTCCACCTTTAAGTCATTAGTGGATATCCCTGTGTTCTGATGGGACTGATGAAGGGTCCAGAGCAAAGAAGGAACAGATAGGAGTATGACCTCCAGGGAGGACAAGAAGTAAAGCCCCCCTGGAGTGGAAAGACAGGGATTGGGAAATTTACACATGACGGGGTGGTGGTGCAGATGCATGATTAATGGAGGGGCCAGATGAATGGAAAGGATCAAGGACCAATAAGGAAAGGTGTTGGTAGGGAGGATCTCAAGAACAGGCTGCAGAGATGAGTTTGAGAAGTGGAAAAAATAGTGGCAGGAGTCTGGACTCTTGGCTGGCTTTCCTTTTTTTCTTCCCTTTCTCTCACTCTTCGCTCTCTCCTTCTCTCCCTCCCTCCTTTCCTGTCAAACAAGAAGTTCTGCAGGACTACTAGGTGCATTCGTTGTTCTCTTACATTCCCCGCCAACAATCCTGCCCATCTGCTGTTGGATGAGGTCAGAAATAGAAGGAGCTAAGGAACGACAAGAGTGGATGAGGGGGAAAGGGAGGGAGGTAAGAAAATGCCCACTGAGAACACACAAGGAAGGAGCAATACTGAAATCATGGGAACAATCAGTATCACAGTTTCCTCTTCCACATCTTCATTATTTCTTTTTCTCCTTTCATTTCTGAACCCCAATTCTCTTCTTCTATGCTCTTCACAGAAATGGGGAAAATGAAATTGAATTTCAGTATAATTATTTTATTTCTTTGATTCAAAAAGTATATTCCTCTTCCAGTTCCAATGATAATTCCCTTAGCTTAGGAACATTCGGATAAACAATTCAGGGCTTATTTTCCTACTTTCTCATCTGTGACGTAACCTTCCTGAAGGGAAAACTCACATGGTCACCATTATTACAGAAGAAGTTAAGCAACTGTAGCACAAAGACTAACTGAACATAGCATTTAGTAGAAAAAATAAGGCTCATTCAAGAAAATAAAAAATAAAAAAATAAAAGGAGTTATTTACTTACCTGAAAGAACAACTTCTACTAGGTCTCCTTCATGTATTTCATCTGCTGAGGTAATCAGCTGCAAAATATTTTCTGAGTTCATGTCATGGCGAAAGAGAAGAATTTTGTCATACATGCCAAAGAAGCCACACTCTGGAAACTACAGGAGAAGAGTCCTATATCAGCATACCCATAGGTTTCCATTTTTATGAGTAAATGTCTCAATCTTATCAAAGAACCTTACATGTGGTTTTTAGCCTAACACTGTCTGCTAACAATTCTATTAATATCTAAAAGATCAACCATGGATTCAAGCATCCTTGGTTCATTTTCAAGTTCAAAAATAGAACAGTAGGGGCTCCTGGGTGGCTCAGTGGGTTAAGTCTCTGTCTTGGGCTCAGATCATGGTCTCAGGGTCCTGCGATCAAGCCCCGCATTGGGCTCTCTGCTCAGCAGGTAGCCTGCTTCCCCCCACCCTCTGCCTGCCTACTTGTGATCTCTCTGTCAAATAAATAAACAAAATCTTAAAAAAAAAAAAAAAACAGTAAACTTAAATACAATTATTTTTTTAAGCACATGTCTCTTAGAAATATAGGATTTCCTTTTTCAGTTATTGATGGAGACTATAATCTTGAATTTAACTGCTACTCTATCTTACATTGCCTGAGATATGCAGTTTTTCCTGTCCTCTAGAACTGAGCTTCCTCTGTAGCTACTAGCCACATGCGGCTAAATTAAAATTAGTGAAAATTAAATAAAATGAAAAGTTCAGCTCCTCAGTCACTCTGACCACACTGCATGCACTTAATTACCACCCTAGCTACTGGCTTGTCTATCATTTTGGACTATGCAGATATAGAACACTTTCATCATCACTTTAAACTTTACTGAACGGACCTAGTAGATTAATAATTCCCAAACTACCGTCACAAGAGTATCAATTCCAACATTTTTGACAAATACACCTATGGCCTCTAGCATCTAATACTTTCTTTACTCACTGTAATTACAAATACATGATTTTTATCAATACATGATTATACAAATACATGATTTACAAATACTTTCTTTATACTATTTTTTTAAAAAATATATGTATTTAGTTGAGAGAGAAAGAGGGAGGAAGGGAGAGAGCGCATTAGTGGGAGGGGCAGATGGAGAGGGAGAAAAATTAACAAGCAGATTCTGCACTGAGCATGGAGCCTGACACGGGGCTTGATCCCAGTACCCTGAGATCATGACCTGAGCCGAAATCAAGAGTTGGGACGCTTAACTGACTGCAACACCCAGGTGCCCTGGTAACTTTTTAAAAAACCTTTGACCAGAACAGGAGACTTAGAGATCTGTTCACATGCCCTACGTATATTATTTCAAGGCTTCTACACTTTGTGACTACAGAGCTGACACTGTGGGTATTGGCATACCACTAAAATATGAAGGTATGAGCTCTAACAGTTTTTATAGTTAATAAAGTTATTTAAGAGAAAATTTTAAATACTTGCCTTACAAAATTAATTTCTAAATCAAGATCAAGATCATCTAAAACACCAGTGCCCTGAGAAATGCTGCTCCAGGTATTTCAATTTTCTTCAGTTTATCTCAGATTTGGACACCCTCATTGACTTATTTGGCTCCTCGGAGAATATCCTTTAATGTACTATACAGTATGTCACTAGCCTGCACTGAATGGCTTGATACGTATGTCACACTAAACCATAATTGCATTTATTGCAGGGATGTTGCTGAGGATATGTTCACTTACTTCAAGAATGGTAGCCCTTCTCCGTGAGGAATCATAAAAGGAATTTCTCCGGTTGGTTCAATAATATGAACAATCTGATCATCCAATTAATCATGTTTTCTGTTTACTTCACTCACTGGGAAAAGCAAAGCTAAATTTGTGACCCACTTCTAACATGAGTTTAGGATCTTACAGCATGTGTTTTAGGCGGAAATGCCTTATCTTCTGAACTTAATTTTCCCATTAAAAATCCTTATATAGGTATATGTCTACAAATGTCTAAATTTTATTGGAAAATTACTAAAATTTAAAAATTGGAAACAATGATTTAATTAGAAATTTGAGTCGACTTGAATTTTTTTAAACCTGAGTAAATAATGAAAAAGTACAGAAATATTTGGAGTTTTTATAATATCCTACTTTCAACTGAGTTACCAATAATACTAACAAAACTTTGTAATATGCTTTAAATATATATCTAACAGTGTAACAATTTTTAATTGAAAAGCTAGGGAGTAAAAATACAGAATCAAAAATATATTTTTATTACATTTTAAAGTTTGAAATGAAAATTTTATAAAATTTTATTAAGTATTATCAAATTAGAAAACATTTAATAGGAATAAAACATCTCCATAAATTAGTTGCAACAGTTCTTATGTATTAAGAACTTAAGTATTAATAAAGAAAAGTTTCCAAGGCGCCTGGGTGGCTCAGTCTGTCAAGCGGCTGCCTTCAGTCCAGGTCATGATCCCAGGGTCCTGGGATCAAGCCCAGTATCCCAGTATCTGGCTCACTGCTTGGCAGGTGCCTGCTTTTCTCTCTCCCTCTGCTTGCCACTCCCCCTGCTTGTTCACTTTCACTCTTCCATGAACAAAATCGTTAAAAAAAAAAAAAAAAAAAATTCCACATTCCATCCTTATATAAAAATGACTAACAAGGGATGCCGGGGTGGCACAGTTGGTTTAGTGTCTGTCTTCAGCTCAGGTCATGATCCCAGAGTCCTGGGATCAACCCTCTCCCCCTGCTCCTCCCCCTGCTCCTGTTCACACGCTCTCTCTCAAATAAATAAAATCTTAAAAAAAAAACTTTTTTTGTATGAATAAAACTCATTTTTAAAAGTTCCACATTTTTTTTTTATGTCTTCTGAGTGCAAGGCATTGTTCCCATGGTATGTAAAGTTAAGGCAGACCTCCCCTCCCAGAAGTTTACAATCTAGTAGGAAGATGGTAATAAAACAAATCAATAACATAGTAAAGGAAATACCAAAAATGAAAAATAAATAAAATTCTAGAAGAAGGGAAAAAAACTTTAACCGGGAATGTGGAATGTCACTGAAACAGTGATAAAAAAGGGAAGCAAGGTTTCCATGGGCAGAAAGTGAAAGTGAAAATATAAAGGTCGTAGTTGAGAAAACACATAAATGGAAGAAAGTCAAGTGGACCCCTTTGACTGAAGAACGAGGCAAGGGCTGGGGTAGAAAGAGGACAAAAATGCACACCGGAGCCCCATGGAGACTATACTTAAGAAAGAAACTTGGGAGTCATCAGAATGGGGTGCAGGCATTGCCACCTACTAACTACAGCACCTTAGATAAGCTGCTTAACCTCCCTATGCTGTTTGTTATCTATAAATTTGGAGTAACAGCAATACTGGCTTTATAGGGTTCTGGTCAAAATTTATGTATTTAATGACATAAAGTAGTACCATGATCAGTAAATACAAGTGGTTCTTTTTTTTAGATTTTTTATTTATTTGTCAGAGAGGGAGAGAGAGCGAGCGAGCACAGGCAGACAGAATGGCAGGCAGAGGCAGAGGGAGAAGCAGGCTCCCCGCCGAGCAAGGAGCCCGATGTGGGACACGATCCCAGGACGCTAGGATCATGACCTGAGCCGAAGGCAGCTGCTTAACCAACTGAGCCACCCAGGCGTCCCACAAGTGGTTCTTTTTATCTTACATCTAAAAGGGGAGAGACAAAAAATCCCAGAGCAAGGCAGTGATGCGATCAAATCTGTATCTTAAAAAGATAATGCTGACATGTAGTAGGGACTGAAACAGGAAGAGACTAGAGCAAGCTCCTAAAGAAGGCTGAAGCTATTGGTCAGGAAAGAGGTAGTAGGGTCTGGATTATTCAGTAAGGAGATGGAAAGCAAGACAAGAAGGAACACTTCTCTCTCAAATCTATCTTTGGTAAATTACATGGATCATTAGTATTGTTTTGACCAAGCCAGAAGTCCCGATAACTAAAGAGCTAAATAAACACATTAATGAAAGAAGAAAACATCAAAAAAATGTGTGGCTTAGAAAAAAAATACATATAAAATCATCTTCTTGATAAACACATGACCCAGTGAATTCATACTAGCATTATTTAAGAAATTGAAGCACAAATAAAAATGACAGGGAGTGTATTAAGAATATTTACTTAAAATAAGCATTTGTGAACCAGGCTGGAAAGCCTTCAGTGATGATAAAAAAATGAAGTAATTTTCTAGTCTAGCAAATGTTTACATAAACTATATTCATCTATATAGTTGAGAAATTATAGAGTTCCAAGAGGGGGAAATGTACTAAATAGCTTGTAAAAAATAAATTTCTCCTATTCACAATTATGATTTGTAAGTATGACTTGGTAGGATATTTAGGAATCATCTGAGGAGTCAGCACAAAATGAAGTAACAGAAAATAGCGCCTGAAAAAAAAGGCAAGAGACTATTAAACGTTGCCACTGAACATCAGAGAAAAACTGTAGCCAAGTTTTAAAAAACACTATGAAGTCTTGAGACATGGGTATGTTAAATATCTAAAAAGAAGAAACAAGGAAAAAAAAAAAGAAGAAACAAGGAAAGTGAGCACACACTTTGAAAGATCTAAACAATTATTCAGAGAAAAACCCATACAAACAAAAAAGCAAAACCCTGCTAATAATGATTTGAACTTACCACTATTGAAACTTCATAACTTTTATAACAATTCAGAGAGGTGCCTGGGTGGCTCAATCGGTTAAGCATCTGCCTTTAACTTAGGTCATGATCTCAGGGTCCGGGGATAGATTCCCATGTCAGGCTCCCTGCTCAGTGGGAAGTCTGCTTCTCCTTTTCCCTCTGCCCCTTCCCCATCACTTGTGCTCTCTCTCTCAAATGAATAAAATAAAATCTTTTAAAAAATTCAGAAACAAGATTTTTAAGCAGGAGTAAATTGTTAAGCCATGTCTCAATTCTGACCATACACTAAAATTCCCTGTGGACCTTAAAAGATCTTCCCAGGTTTATGGTTAAGCTCTGTGGAATAAGACATGGACACCTAAATATCAAGTTCACTTTTATATTATTCAATATATTTACTACATACACTCCTTAAAAAACAGACTTAAAAAAAACGCCTTATTTTTAAGAACAATTTTAGAGTTACAGAAAAATTGAGACAGTAGTACAAAGAAATCCCATATACCCCACAACTAGTTTCCCCTCTTATGAATGTCTTACATTAATATGGTACATTGCAATTAGTGAACTAAGACTGATACATTAACTAGAAAGTCCATACTTCATTCAGATTTTCTTAGCTTTTACTCAATTTCCTTTTTCCATCCCAGGATCACACACAGGATACCACATTACCTTTAGCGGTCATGTCTCCTTAGGCCTCTTTTGGCTTTGACAGTGTTTTTTTAAGACTTTGCTGGGTTCTGAGGACTTTGACTAAAAATCAGGTATTGTGTAGGATGCCCACCATTAAAATTTGTCTAATGTTTTTCTCATGATTAGACTGGAGTTATGGGTTTTGGGAAAGACCACAGAGGTAAAGTGTCATTCTCATCACATATCAAGCGTACCTACTACCCACATGATTTACTGCTATTGATGTAGACCTTGATTATCTGGCTATGGTAGTTTTTGTCAGATTTCTTCACTTTGTGCAAAGTTATTTCCTCTGAACCCCTAATACTGTACCCATTGCAAGTCAGTCACCATGGGCAGCCCACTTTTTTTTTAAATTTTATTTATTTATTCAAGAGAGAGAGAGAACATATGTGTGCACATGAGTGGGGGTTGGGGAGAAGAGAGCAGGGCAGAGGGAGAGAGAAACTCTCAAGCAGACTCCATGCTGAGCACAGAGCCTGACCCCACAACCCCATGATCATGACCCTAGCCAAAACCAGGAGTTGTATGCCTAACAAATTGAGCCACCCAGGCACCGCTACACAGCCCACTCTTAAGGAATGGTGAGTTATGTTCCTTCTCCTTGAAGGCAGAGTATCTATATAAGTTATTTGGAATTCTTCTGCATGTGAGATTTATCTATTCTCACCCACTGATTTATGCATTCATCCAATCATTTATATATACATGTATGCTCACAGATATTTATTAATACTTTGGGATATAATATACACTTTTTAAAAATATCATTTATTTTTGAATAGCAATTTATTCACAAAGCTCAAAATTTTTAAAGTACAAAAGAGTATAGTTCAAAATCTATGCTGGAGTTGCCCTGCTAGCCCTGCCAGAGTCGACTATTGCCAGCTCTCCTTATTATCCTTCTGAAGATATTTTATATCAAAAATGATTTTTGTTGTTGTTGTTTTACACAATTGTATAGTTTTATTTTACTAGTTCCCTACTGACGGGATAGGAGTTGAGGAATAAAACTAAGGCCAAACTGCTTTGAGTTCAAATCCTGATCCATTTCACTTATTAACTATAACCGTTGCTAACTTAACCTCAATTTTTCTATCTCCTACTTCATAAGGTAATTATGAGAATTAAATAAATGAGTACACCCAAAAAGCTTAGAACTCCTGATCCATTTTGGGCACTACGTAAATCTTAGCTACTGTTTCAAATCTTTTGTTACTTCAAACAACACCCAATGTAATATCTTATACACACAACTTTTTCACTTTTTGAGTATATGAATAGGATTACTTCCCAGAAATAGATTTGCTACGTCAAAGAATATGCAATTTGACATTTAATTTTTTTAAATTTTGTATTCATTCCTTTTTAGAGAGAGCAAGTGCATAGGGGTGGAGGAGTGATGGGGGGGCACAGAAGAGAGGGAGAGGGAGAAAAAGAATCTTAAGCAGGCTCCACACCCAGTGTGGAGTCCAATTCAAGGCTTGATCTCATGACCTGAGCCAAAATCAAGAGTTAGACATTTAAGTGACTGAGCCATGTAGGCGCCCCTTGACACTTTTAGATACTGCTAAAATGTTCTTTATAGAGACCATACCAATTTACATTTCCATAAGTAATATACCGCGTGCTTATTTTTCCGCATCTTATTTTTTATGCTCTATTAGTCAGCTTAGGTTGTATTAACAAAATATCATAGGTGGAACAGCTTAAAACAACACAAATTTATTTTCTCAGAATTTTGGAGGCTAGACTCCTGAGATCAGGCTACTAGCATGTTCAAGTTCTTGAGAAGCTTATTCCTTGCTTGCAGTCAGCAGCCTTGTCCCTGCTGCTCAGATGACCTCTCTTCCAAAAATGCACGTAGGGGGAGGGAGAGAGGGAGAAGGGAGGAAGAGAAAGAGACACCTCTTTCTTCCTCTTCTTATATAAACCTACCAATTCTATCAGACTAGAACCCTATGATTCACTGAACCTTCCTGAAAGTTCTATCTCCAAAGTCACACTGAGTGCGGCTTAAGGCTTCAACCTATGAATGTGAGGGGTGGGGAGGAGAGACAAAATTTAGTCCTTAGCAAATCTGTTAATGTTAGGTAAAAAATGGTATTTTGGTACAGTTTTAATTATAAGAGGTTGAACATCTTTTACATGCTTAAGGGACAACTGTATTTCCTTTGTATGCATTAGTTATTTGTACTCTTTGACCTTTTAACGGATTAGCAGATCTTTAAAACTCCAAATACAAACATTCCTCAAAATATTTTTCATTATGTAGGAAATCCTTAGTAAGTCCAGGACAACATATCAAAAAACACAAACAAAAACCCTGTATACTTAATAGAATATATGTTGAATTTCCCAAAATGATCTGACGCCAATAAAATATTTTATACAGGAAGAGGCCTCTGTGCCAAAATAATAGCTTATTTGCCTATACCAGACTCCAGTAGAAAAGAATAATAGAGACTTTTTTCCCTTTCAAAATTGTATAAGAAGAAATATTCTAGCAAACTAATGAAAATCAATTCTTGATTACATTTATAAATCCACTATTTCCACTGGACTCCTTTCTCTTTACCATCCAGAATGCAAGTCTTAGCTAATAAAATGCTATAATGCTTTTTAAGCATTCTACTTTCATGAGGAAGAAAGCAATTTGCGATAGGGAACAAGATTAGAAGAGCAGCAGAGGTGGTAACATGCTAGTAACTGTCAGTTTTAATTGTCACTGGCTATTTATTTAGCTTATTCCTAAACCAGGGTTCTTAAGCAGGGTATCTTGTCCCCCAAGAGGTATGTAGGGCACTGTGTGTAGTGGGTAGAGGCCAGGGATGCTGCTAAACATCCTACGATGCATGAGGCACTGCAGAGGACAAAAAATTATCCAGCCCAGGGGCACCTGGGTGGCTCAGTGGGTTAAAGCCTCTGTCTTCGGCTTAGGACGTGATCCCAGGGTCCTGGGATCGAGCCCCACATCGGGCTCTCTGCTCAGCAGGGAGCCTGCTTCCTCCTCTCTCTCTCTCTGCCTGTCTCTCTGCCTACTTGTGATCTCTGTCTGTCAAATAAATAAAATCTTTAAAAAAAAAAAAAATTATCCAGCCCAAAATATTGACAGTGTTGAGGTTGAGAAACCTTGCTTTGGGGAATAAGAGGGGTCAAGAATATAGAGAGACTGGAAAATGTGAAAGGAAGTTGACAAAGTTCAGAAAATTACACATGCCCATATTTCCTTCCCTAGCCTACCTCAGCCTTGATTAAAAGAAGAAAAGAGGAAATGAAAGAAACAGCAAAAGAACTTGCAGGGTAGAAGCAAAATAGGTCTTTAATTTGGCCTCATTCCAAACTACCCCAGGGTTTTCTGGACTTGCTTTCTACAGACTGTGCAAATACTCCTTTCTTGACCATGCAAAATGAATTATTTTCCCAGTCCATATGGGAGAGGAATGGAATTTCATTCTAAGTTATCAAATGTGCACCCTTTATATACTGCTCTCTTTGCCCACTTCACATTCCATATGTCTTTACTTTTGCAGTAAAGATGGCTTCAATAATAAAAAACAGAGCATCTTATCTTTCTAGAACCATCTTACAGAAATATCTTTTGTTGGTATTAACACCTGTTTGTAATTAAAATGTGCTATTTAACATCATTTCTCAGGAAGTATGTAGTTGAAAAGAATTTCAGTGACTACTTCTATATACAGATAGACAGCACTACAGTCTAGATGAGTCAATGAGAAAATTATTCAGTGGGGACTCTTAATTTATTCTTAACTTTCATCATTAATCTTCAACCTAGGATTTTCTGCATATGACACATTAAAGGAGCTGTTTCATTTAACACCATTTCTCTTTGACACAAACCAGAGCAATCTTTTTTCATTTCCTTTTTACTTGTTTTGCTATTAGTTCTGTTTATCTTCAATTCAAACTTTCTGGAACTTTCTATCCCAGCCAACATATTTACCTGATTATCTAGCAGAATTGGGGGGAAAAAAAAATCTTTCTTCTGGTTTGATCTTCCAGATTAGTAATGGTTGCCTGGCATTATTCTGCCAAGACAAAAAATGTAGGGTAAAGAGCAGGATGTCACCTAGCCACTGTAACACAGCTGTAGGAGAAAGAATAGGGGAGGAAAAAGAAAAAAAACCTAACACAGAATGACAACTGGTTTCCAGAAAACAAAAGACACAGCTGGGGTTTTCGCTCTACTTTGGCAGAACCTGAAAATTATACCCAATCCATGTCTGCAGAAACAATGTATTCACTTGACAAGTAGATAAAAATCACTCCTAAACTAGGATATACAAGCAAAGACTCTTCAGGTCTAGTGTCATGTAAATGGTCAAACTAAAAACAAATGTTTTATAACCAGCTGCTGAAAGCAGAGTTTGCTTTAGTTAGATTCATTTCAATTTCAGTAAATACCATTACAGCTTAAAATGAATTGCTGTTGGCCAATTTTCTTTCTTATTACTCCAATTACATCTACTATGTTCATTCAACAAATTAACACAATACAGCAGTAGCACTGGCAATTTGAGATCAAGAATGTGAGGAACTAACATTCACTGAGAGTAGCTACTATGCACCAGGTGCCATGTAAAGCACTTGACATGGCTATCTCACTTAACTTTCTCAAAACTCCTAAAACAAGTAATCCCAGTCCTCTAATTAACACTCGATCTCAATTTTTTATAGTTTATCATATGCTAAATACTAAAATCAGAAGGCATGAGTAAAGCAATGTCAGTGTGAAAGAATCCTATACCTGTTTTGGTATTTACTAAAATTTTAAGAACACTATAAGGATCGATGATCTTTCCAGATATGAGAGATTTTAAAATTATGAGTATTACTATTTTGAAGCACTAATTATGTGGCAGCCACTGCATTCAGAGCTTTACATTTTATCACAATTTTTTAATGAAGGTAGGAATCATGATCCCAGCTTTGCAGATGAAGATCTGAAGTAAGTGACCTGAAAAGGGTTTATAATCTCTAAACAAAGTTTTTAAGAATCAAAGCTCCACCCCAAGTCTGCCTCTTTGGCTTTAAAACACTGCTATCTCTTTCTTGGGTTATTCTCTCTCATTTTAAAACATACACCAATAACAAAAAATAATAGTACAGGTTTAAACCCTAATATAATTTTGACATTGGGAATCCCTGCACAATCACTCTAAGATTGGGCAAAGCTTTTGGTTCCCCGGGTTTTGATTTGCTCACTGTAATGTGACTCTTTGGTAGTTCCTCCCAGCAGAGATCTAGTTTCCGTTTGGTTCAAGCTCAATTCTACCTCTGCTCAGATCTGTCTGCCTTCTCAGTTCTCCTCACAGCCAGTCCCACTAGTTTTTTGAGTTCCATTAGTTTCAGCATTCTCTTCAGCGTATAACTCCTAGAAAGAAGAGATACTGCTTGTTGCTAAGTCTGCTTCTTTATAAACTAATACGTAGATAAAGGAATCTACGGATACATCTAAAAATTTACATTCATTCCTGAAACTAATATACATTGTATGTCAACTATACTTCGATAAAAATTAAAATTTACATTGTTTAACTATGTCCATATTCACAAAAGAAACTGTACTGCATACTTAAAACAAACACGTCCAAGCCAAACTGGCAACCAATCCTATTTGAAAACTCTCGATTCACATGTAGAAGATTCACAAATGGAATTCTAAGCCAGATAATTCTTTGTTGTGGGGAGCATGGGAGTAGCATCCCTGCCCTCTACACACCAGAAGCCAATAGCACTCCCTCTCTCCCGGTAAAAACAACCAAACAAAAAATCTCCAGACACTGCTAAATGTTGCCAGGGATCAAAATCACTCTGGTTGAAACCACTGGTTTAATTTAATCTCAAACATTAAAATGAGATATTGGAGCTATAATATCTGCCAATTAAGTAGCGCTAATCTACATTCTTATAAGCAATAAGGAAAAAGTTTACTGGTGTTCTCAGAGTGAATTAACTAAGAATTTCAAGTATTTCAAGAAGCTCGCCTTTTGCACAATCCCAGGAACAAAGAGTTTTTTCAAATAAGTATCTGAAAAATATAAAGTAGTTGGAGCAGGTTGGGCACAACTAAGGTACCAACACATGAAACAATGGGAAAGAACACTGGTGCTTATCTGCTTCTTTCTTTCTATAAATCACTTAATCAATAGAGGGTAATTATCACCATAGGTTATTTGCAGTATTGTTTTCAGCAGTAAAAGCAGATAGAACATGTCCTTAACCAATGCCTACTGAGACTAAGGCATTTGGGGGGAAAGATGAATAAGAGAGAACCAATTTCAATGTAACATAAATGCTGGAAACACTTCAAATCTTCAAGAAAAGGAAGCTAAATTTTTGGCTTATTGTTAAAGACAACAACAACAAAAGAAACACCACCCAATCCACCCTCGGGATGTGTCATGAAATTGGACTGAATTCAAACAGTGACCACTTTTGGTCATATCCAAGTTTTAAGCAAAGCTCAACTATAAATGATGTTAGATATTTTCCTGGAAACAAACAAACAAAAATCACAATGTATATATTTTGTATTATCTGTATTAGAACTCAATCCCATTTTTAACTTACTATAGCCCTGAAATCATTGATTTTTCTCTATTTCTATGAAGCTTTATCATATCCTCATTCATACTGGAAATACCTATTTCATTTTCCCCCAATGGAATACCATACCTAATCTGTATTTATTACTACTATTTTGAACATTTCCCCACATGCCTGTTTACTAATTTAACATTTTTGTGAAATGTATTTTTATATCATTTGACTAAATATTTAAAATCAATGTTTTTCTTACCAATACATGAGCCCTTTACAGAATAAAGACATTAATGATATTTAAAACTTGTGTAGTATTTCCCCAATCTTATCTTTGTTTTTATTTTTATATATGTAAATATTTTAATTTTCAATATGCAAATCTGTAAACTGTTTTTTCCCCTGTGCCTCCTTTACTTGATATGAAAGTGAGATATCCCATTCTAAGTTTGATAAATATCAATTCCTTTTTTTCTCAAAATTCTTGTATTTAAAACTTTTACTTTAATTGCTCTGAAATTTATCCTGGTGTCAGGTATTAAGTGGAGGTCTATGTTAATGCTCCTCTCATTGCCTATCTTGCTTTCTAAACTCCATTTCTGAAAAATGATTCCCTTTTATTTCTCATGCCTCCTTAGCCATATACCTAAAATGTACTATGGATCTGTCTATTACTGTTCAAGGAGTATATAGTTTCCATTATTGTAACTTTTTTTTCTCCCCCCCTTTCCCTTATTTTTCAGACTTTTAACTTAATACTTTTGGCTACTTTTTTAAACTTTAGAAAAATCAGGTAAAAAGAATTCCAATAAAATCTTGAATAGAAAACATAATTTGGGAAGTAAAAATTATACACTGTCAGTCTTCTTTTTTCAGGAATATGATAATGGATTTTATTTCATAAAGTCTTAAATACTTCATAAAAATTTTAAATTTTATTTATATCTGGATTCATCCATTTCTTAAGACAGTTATCAAAAATACCTTAATCATTTTTCCCTAATGGAAATATTAATGTATTCTTGGTTAGTTTTTATGTCCTCCTTTTGGTATCAAAAGATCTTACATTTTATTTAACTATCCCTAG
Source organism: Enhydra lutris kenyoni (assembly GCF_002288905.1). Lineage (NCBI taxonomy): Eukaryota > Metazoa > Chordata > Mammalia > Carnivora > Mustelidae > Enhydra > Enhydra lutris. The sequence goes on from NW_019154143.1 coordinate 4,645,416, forward strand.
GCCTCTGTAGTTGCTCTATAAGCTCCTTCTGGCAGTTTAGTCCTTGGGAATGCATCTACCGTGTAAGAATAGAGAAAAGCATGTTTACTCACTGCTCAATAATAGTAACTAGTTAAATCAGTTGAACTCAAAATTATGATTCTGAAGCCACATCTGTAATCACCATTAATCTAAAGAATCATATAACGACTTCATCCCCTAAGGAATATAATATACTATAATATTCTAAGACAAAAATCACAGGTTTTCAGGAGTTAAAGAATGCACATGAAATAGACACATATGGCCCAAGAACAGACAATCAAATAAACCACAGAACTGATATACCATTAACCTCCAATTTTCTGCACCAATAAAGAGAACATTTGTAGAGCTAGTAGAAAACTGTAAATAATTTACCTATACAGATTAAGGAACAACTGGGTTGTCTTCTACACAGCAGAAAATGGATTATGACATTTGTGTATATTCTGTAAAAGTACAAAAGCGAAACATAAACTTAACTGGTAGTAGCTTTCACTCACTTCTGGATCACCACTAATTTCCAATAAACTCCAAAAAGAAAAGGGTTCCCAAAGTATGTGCGACTTAAGTTTTGCTTTTTAAGTTTAGAAACCACTAAGGTCAGATTAATATTAATATTATTAATAAACTAATATTGGGACATTGCTATATGTCAGGTGTTAGGCTAAGCAAACCATATCATTTAATATACATATACACACACAACCATGAAATGAGCACTATTTTAGACCTCATTTTTTAGATAAGAAACCAAGGTTACACAACTAGTAGGTGGCAGAGATAAACCCAAATTTGACCCCAAATGTTTTTTTTTTAATTTATTTTTTATTTTTTTAAAAAGACTTTATTTGACAGAGAGAGAGAGCACAGCAGGAGGAGCAGCAGGGAGAGGGAGAAGCAGGCTCGCAGAGCAGGGAGCCCCATGTGGGCTCGATCCCAGGACTCTGGGATCATGACCTGAGCCAAAGGCATGCTTAACGACTGAGCCAACCAGGCGTCTCCCCCAACAAATGCTTTTTAATAACCATACTACACTGTTTCATATGAATTTTAAAATTTATTCAACCAAAAAATACTTGTTGAACACCTACTGTGGACATGTCTGACCTCACAGAGCTTACAGTTTTATGGTGGCTATACTTAAGTAAAAGAACAATTACAATCAATATAATGAAAGTTTAAATACAAGTTGTCCAGGAATGAAGAGCACAGCACATGGTAATTAAGTGGATATATATAAATGTTGTATTTTACTATTTCCATATTCTCCATAAAAGGCAACTTATGGTTTAACGTACTGGAAGAAAAACAGCGGTGGGGATGGTAAATGGAATTACCACGAACAGAACAGAAATCACCATGAATTTCTAGCTCACATAAGTTTAGAACACTACTAGGAAGCAGAATCATACAGCTTTATTCATTTACCTATGGGAGGGGGGGAGTTAATATGTGCATAAATACACAGGTTTCTGATTATTGAGGATGTTAAAGGCATCTTGCTTTATCCATGCTGCAAGCTATCAAAGTAGTAGCAGGATACTTTACTAACCACTAAGGTTTATTTCCCCAGGTGAAGGACCAGAGTTGGTGACAATAAAAGCAAAAAGTAGGGTTTAAAGCAAGCTTCCATACCTCCTGAATGAGATGGTAGTTATTCCTTTGAGTCATTTATCATTTTGTACCTTCTTTTCAAGTCTTACCATGATCTACCTTATATTATGATAATTTTCATTCACTCATCTTCTTTTTTTTCCAGAGCACAAATCATTGGGGCAGAAAATTTATTTTTCATCTTGGTAACTCTACAGTATCTCGCATGGTGACTGAACAGAATAAGTGCACCACAAATATTTGTTCAATTGCATGAAGCCATAACAGATAATGGTACCCGCTAAAGGGTCATTGTACCACATATTTAGCTCTCTGCAAATTGCCAAGTAAAAGAAATGAAATCACTAGCACTTATTTTTCTATCTAAAAATTTCAACTATCATACTAACCTATAATCAGATAGACTTCACTGAATTTTTTAATTTGTATACAAGATTTTAAATATACATATAATTATATCTTATATGATGGCAAGCTCATACAACAAAATACACAATTTAAATATTTGGAACAAATATCTTCAGTTTATTACTTTTCTGCTCTTTTAAACTTACTGATTTCTATTATACTTAGGTTCTCGATTCTGGCTTTCCTTAGAGCCATAGGTAGAACTCTTAAACAGACTCTCTGCTCCCAGAAAGCCTTACTTAAATAGTCTGGGGAAGGGACTGTTAAGCTTCCTGGTTGTTCTAAGGTGCAACCAGTGTTGAAAACCACTGTTACAAAATAAATTGTATGTAACCTTGAAACCACATACATGGAGTTTGTAAACATGTAAAAATCTTGATCCTTCACAACATCTGAACTGTGATAAAGATTTCTGAAAATTTAGTTACTTTTGCATAACTACTATGAAACAAAATTTGAAGATTTTGCTCCTAATTAAAGAAAAAAAAGCTGGTCTTTAGGAAATGTTCACTGACAGAGTAATCAAAAAGTTTTGTGGGATGTTTAAAAATTATTGGATAAGATTTTATAAGGAAAACAAATAGACATAAACACTGAAGTGCATTTGTCAAAATATATATATTAGAGATTGTTCATTGGATTGTCACCAATTTACGACCTTATCAAAAATTACTGAAACATGGAAAACTTTAACAAGGAGCTAGATTCACACTCCTTCAAGCTATTTCTAACAGTAGGCTGGGACTGAAAAATAATTCACTCAGGTGAATCACACATTCACTCAGATGTGGTCATGGCATAACCCAGGGACGATTCAAATACAGCTTTCCATTACATATATTTCAACTGAGGGTGCCTGGGTGGCTTAGTCGTTAAGCATCTGCCTTCGGCTCAGGTCGTGATCCCAGGGTCCTGGGATGGAGCCCCACATGGGGCTCCCTGCTCAGCAGGAAGCCTTCTCCTTCTCCCCCCGCCCCGATTGTATTGCCTCTCTACCTGCCTCTCTCTCTCTCTGTCAAATAAATAAAAAAATATATATTTCAAGTGAAAGCCTAAAGAGTAGATAGAAAGATGAAGAGGAAAGCAAAAGAATGTGTTCAGAAAAATTTTGTAAGGGTAGTAAAAATGGCACACAGGAAAAGACCAAAGGAAGCTTTAATGAATACAAAAAGTCTCCCAAGTTGAGGAAACTATAACCTCAAGACCAAGTTCAACAAACCCCAGCAACAAAAACAGAAAGAAAACCACAATAAAGCAATCATATTCAAACTGCTGAAAACCAGGAAGACAAAAATTGTAAATGAAGCCAGAGAAAAGAACATATTGCAAACAGTTTGGATCTAACACAACATAATGAAAAATAATGAAAATGTTAAATATGGGAGTAAATATAAAAGGTAATTTTTCTTACTTTTACTTTCTTTAAAACATAATTTACTGATAAAAAGCAAGAAGAATAACAATGTGTTGTGGGATCCATAGCAATAGCTGATCCTCATCATTCAGATTCCAGATCTGTGAACATGCCTACTTGCTAAAATTTATTTGGAACCAAAAATCAATACTTTCTGTGTCTTTGCAGTCATTCACAGACATGCACAGAAGAAAAAAAAAAATTAAGTCACTCTTCTGCATATTCCCAGTTGAAGTCAAACAAGGTGATGCTCTGACTTCTTGTTTCAATTTTCACAGTATAAAAACACATGTCTTTTTCATGGTCTACTTACTGTCATGTGTTCTGAACTTGGGTTATTTTTTCTTATAGTGATTTTTCTGTTTAGAATGCCAGCCCCCCAAGCATCATGCTGAAGTGCTGTCAAGTGTTCCTAAGAGCAAGCAGCCTATAATATGCCTTATGGAGAGAATACGTGTGTTAGAGAAGCTTCATTCAGTTACAGTGCTGTTGGCCATGAGATCAGTGTTAATGAATCAACTACATATATATTAAATTAGGCACCTTTAAACAGAAACACATTATAAAACAGGCTTATGCATTTACTGCTTGACAAAAATTTTGTGACCAGATGCTTACAGGAACCTAACCCTATATTTCCCCTAGGAGCAACTGTTCAATATTCACTAATTCAAGGTTTGAGGTCACTTTACAGAATATAACTATCACAAATAATGAGAATAAACTGTTTACAGGAATAAAATGTATGACAACAGTACAAGTGACAACAGAAAGAAAACAGAAATATACTATTCTAAGGTGTAGATTACATCATTCTTAGAATAGTATGATATTGTTTGAAGACATCTCTGATGAAATAAAGATGCATATTATACAAACTAGAGCAAGGTTGGCAAAAATTTTCCATAAAAGACCAGCTACTAGTATTTTAGGATTGGTGTACCATATAGTCTCTGTCATAGCTACTTAACTCTGCTGTTGTAGCATAAAAGCCACAGGCAAGATATTCATGAATGAGCATGCCCATGTCCCAATAAAACTCTATTCACAAAAAGAGGTGGTGGGTCAGATTCGGCCCACAGATGTAGCCTACTGATCCTGGCACTAGAGAAACTGCGGAAAAAAATTTTTTTAAAGAGTATAATAAATCAACAATGGAGATAAAATGTACTTACAGAATATACTCAATTCAAGAAGAGAAAATGACCCAAGACCAGAAGAGACAAACAGAAATCAATATATTTAAATGCATCTATATTAAACATTGTATTAAATATAAATGGTCTATGCACTTAAAAAGCAGAAGTTGTCAGACTGAATTGACCCAAGGGTATGTAATCAACAAAAAACCCCACTTCACATAAGACAGAGAGATTATAAGCAAAAACATGTAAAAATATACCACAATGCAAATACTAAATTTTTGGGGAAAAAAGTAAGATTGGTTAGATCAATAACTATACAAAGATGACTTCAGAACAAGGTACATTCCAGAGAGAAGGGAAAAAACTTACACCGAAAAAGAAATCAATATATCAAATGTTGTAAAAATCCTAAATGTGCCTGCAAATAATTTTTGCTTCATGTTTTTAAGGCCTATTAATTAAAATTAAAAGGACTAATAGACAAATCTAAAATTATACTCAGAGATTTCAATACTCCTTTCTCAATAAAGGGTAGAATAAGAAAAGAAATCTATAAAGATAAAGAAAACACTATCAACCAACTCGATCTGATCTTCATAGAAAACTTCATTCAACAAGAACAGAAAATAAATTTTTAAAAAAACTGCATATGTAACATTCAGAATGTAGTGTAAGACAGAATCCTACACAATTAAAAAAAAAACCTCTTGAATTATACAGATTGAAATTAAAGTATATTCTTGGGCAAAAATTAAAATTAGAAATCAATATAACAGAAAAGCATCTGAAAATTTTTCAAATCCTTCCAAATTAAACAATCCATGGATCACAGATGAAATCACAAGTGAAATTAGGAGATGATTCAAACAAAATGTAAATGAAAATCCAACATATCAAAGTTTTTGTGGCATGCAGTTAAAGTAATGACTGGAGGGAAACTTACAATGCTAGACATACATAAAAAAGACAAGACTCAAATCAATGACCCAAGCTTCCACCTTAAGGAACTGAAAATAAAGTTAAACTCAAAGAAGGTAGAAAAAAGATAATTAAAAAATAGAAAACAAACAATAATAGAAAAAAATCACTTTAAAGGGTAATGAACACAAAGCACAACTTTCACCAATGAATCTGCCCACTTAGATAAATGAAAATCTTCCTTTAAAGACACAAATTACCAAAGTGTACTCACAAAGAAATAATCTTAATAGCTATGCCCACTAAAGAAATAGAAATTGAGTTAAAAATCTCATTAAAAAAATTCCAGGCACAGATGGCTTCATTGGTGAATTCTATCACATAGGTCAGGAAGAAATAATTTGCACGAGTTTATTCAGAAAACAGGAACGACATACTTTCAAACTCATTTTGTGAAGCCAACATTACCCTTGATACCAACACCACACAGATATAATAGAAGAAAAAAATTAGAGGCCAATACATTATCTTAGAAAGAAAAATATTAAGAAAATATAGGTATACTGAATTAAGGAAAATATAAAAAGGATAATATATGATAACCAGGAGGGTTTGTTGTAAGAATACAAGGTTGGTTTAACATTCAAAGGTATGACAACATACTTCAATCATATTAACAGACTAAAAAGATAAAAATACATAGATGCAGAAAAAGTATTTAACAAATTTACAGTCATTCAAGATAAAGAGTCTAAGCCAACTAGGAACAGACAGGAATTTTCTCAATTTGATGAAGAACATCTAAAAAAGTTTACATGAAACTTAATGGTGGAAGACCAAATGTTTTTCCTTTTAAGCCTGGTAACAAGGCACAGATGTCAACTCTTAACCACTTCTATGCAATATAGTACTGGATGTTTAGCCTCCAGCACAAAACAAGGAAAAGAAATGAAGTTTTGGAAGGCAATGCATAAAACTATCTTTATTTACAAAAGACAAGATTATCTATATAGAGAATCCTAAAGAATTTCTTAAAATTACTAGAAGTGATAAGTGAGTTTAGCAAGGCTGCAGGACACAATATCAACATACAAAAATCACAATATTTCTATACAATAAAATGAAAAATCAGACTGAGATTTTTAAAAATGCCAATTATAACTGCATCAAAAAAATGAGACAGATAACAAATGATGTACACAAATTCAAAGGGTGTTTTTGTTTCTTGTAGAAATTGTCAAGTTGATTTTAATGGAAATGCAAAGGACACAGACTGGTCAAAACAATCTTGGAAGAAAGAACCAAGTTGGAGGACCTGACTTTATGTCTTTATAAAACTGAAGAATTCAAGATAACGTGAAATTGGTTTAAGAACACACATATATAGACCAATAAAGCAAAACAATGTTCAGAAATAGATAAAAAGATATGTGGTTAACTGATTTACAATAAAGGTCCTAAAGTAATTCAATGAGAGAAGAATAGTCTTTTCAACAAATGGTCCTAAAAAAACCTGATGTCCAATGCAAAAAAATAAAGCTCAACCTTTATCTCACACAACACACAAAAATTATTTTGAAATGGATTGTTACGAGTTGAACTGTGTTCCTCCAAAAGGTGTTAAAATCCTAACCCCCAGTACCTGTGAATGTGACCTTGGAAATAAGGTTTTTGTAGATAGATGATCCAGTTAGGATGAAGTCATTAAGGAGGGCCCTAACCCAATAGGACTGTATCCTTACAAAAAGGGGAAATGTGGGCTCCTGGGTGGCTCAGTTGGTTGAGCGACTGCCTTCGGCTCAGGTCATGATCCTGGACTTCCAGGATCGATTCCTGCATCAGGCTCCCAGCTCCTTGGGGAGTCTGCTTTACCCTCTGACCTTCTCCTCTCTCATGCTCTCTCTCACTCATTCTCTCTCAAATAAATAAATAAAATCTTTAAAAAAGGGGGGGGGGTTGTCAACAGTCATTTATAGAGCGAAGTCAATATGAAGACACAGGCAGAACACTATCTGTAAGCTAAGGAATGCCTGAGGCCATTAGAAGCTGGGAGAAAGGCATGAAACAAATTCTTACTCATAGCCCTCAGAAGGAACAAACCCTACTGAGATCTCAATTACAGACAGCTAGCCTCAAAAACTGTCAGAAAAATTTCTATGGCTTAAGCCAGCCAGCTGTGATAGTCCTGCAGAACTAACATATGGATTATAGATATAAAGGTAAAAGCTAAAATTATGAAACTTCCAGAAGAAAACAGGGGACAAAAATCTTTCATTCAGGCAAATATTTTTTAGATACAAAAGCACTATCCATAAAGGAAAAAATTAATTGTACTTCATTAAAATTAGAAATTTTGGCTCTCCAAATGATACTGTTAAGAGAAGAATATAGTATATTATAATGAAAGGTATATTAACTAACTTAGATCAGAAAAAATAGACTTTAAGCCAAAGGCTGTAGTAAGAGACAAGGTCATTATATAATGATAAAGGAATCACTCCAACAAGAGGATATAATATTTGTAAATCTTTATGCACTCAACACAGGGGGACCTAAATATATAAAGTATATAAAGCCAATATTAAAGGATTCAAAAGAAGAAACAGACAGCTACACAATAATAATAGGCAACTTTAGTAATGCACTTTCAACAATGGATAGGTCATCCAGACAGAAAATAAAAAAGGAACACTGAAGTTAAACTATACATTAGACCAGACACTTAACAGAGATCTACTGTAAAATTCCATCCAAAAGCAGAATACATATTCTTTTTTTTTTCAAGATTTTATTTATTTATTTGACAGAGATCACAAGTAGGCAGAGAGGCAGGCAGAGAGAGAGGGGGAAGCAGGCTCCCTGCTGAGCAGAGAGCCCCATGTGGGGCTCGATCCCAGGACCCTGGGATCATGACCTGAGCCAAAGGCAGAGGCTTTAAGCCACTGAGCCACCCAGGTGCCCCCAGAATACATATTCTTCTCAAGCAAACATGGAACATTCTCCAGGAGAGATCATGTTAGGCCACAAAATAAGTCTTAACTAATTTAAGAAGACTGAAATCATATTAAACATCTTTTCCCATGACAATGGTATGAAACTAGAAATCAACTACAAAAACAAATCAAAAGAAACTTGGAAAATTCACATATATGTGGACATTAAACAAAATGCAATTGTACAACTAGTCAAGGTAAGATCAAAAGAGAATAAAAAAATACCTTGAGACAAATGAAAATGAAAATACATATATCAAAACTTATGGGATGCAGCAGAAGTTCTGAGAGAGAAGTTCATAGCAGTAAACACCTACATTATAAAAAAGAACTCAGGGGGCCAGGTGGCTCAGTCATTAAGCATCTGCCTTCAGCTCAGGTCATGATCCCAGGGTCCTGGGATCAAGCCCGACATTGGGCTCCTCATCAGCGGGAAGTCTGCTTCTCCCTCTTTCACTCCCCCTGCTTGTGTTCCTTCTCTCACTGTGTCTCTCTCTGTCAAACAAACAAAAAAAAATCTTAAAAGAAAAAAGCTCTCAAATAAACAACCTAACTTTACACCTCAAGGAACTACAAAAATAACAAACTAAGCCCAAAATTAACTTAATTAGGAAAGAAGTAATAAAGAAGTAACAAAGATCATAGTGAAAATAAATTAGAGACTAAAAAAACAACAGAAAAATTCAATGAAACTAAGAGCTGGTTTTTTAAAAAAGATAAGCAAAACAGACAAACCTTTAGTTTAAAGAAAAAAGAGAGGACTCAAATAAAATTACAAATCAAAGAGGTGACACTATGATACCACATAAATACAAAGGAACATGAAAGACTACTATAAACAATTATACACCAACAAACTGGACACTTGGAAAAAATGGATAAATTTCTAGAACCTACCAAGCCTGAGTCATGAACAAGTAGAAAATATTAATAGATGAATTCATAGTAAAAAACATTGAATTGGTAATAAAAATCCTCCCAACAAACAAACAAAAAGACCCAGATGACTTCACTGGCAAATTCTACCAAACATTTAAAGAATTAATACCAATCGTTCTCAAACTCTTCCAAACCATATAAGAGGAAGGAACATTTCCAAGTTCATGAGGCCAGCATTACACTGATACCAAAGACAGATAATGACACTATATGGAAAAAAAAATTATAGCTCAACATTCTTGATGAACTAGATGCAAATATTCTCAACAAATATTAGCAAACTGAATTCAACAACACTTTAAAAGCATCATACACCATGACCAAGTGGGATTTATTCCAGGGATGCAAGGATAATTCAACATCTGCGAATCAATAAATGTGATATACCACATTAACAAAATAAAGGATAAAAATTATATGGTCATCTCAACAGATGCATAACAAGCATTAAAAAGAAATCCTCAAACTCAACACACACAAAACAGATAATCACGTCAAAAAATGGGCAGAAGACATGAACAGACACTTCTCCAAAGAAGACATACAAATGGCTAACAGACATATGAAAAAAATGTTCATCATCATTAGCCATCATGAAGATTCAAATCAAAACCACATTGAGATACCACCTTACACCAGTTAGAATAGCGAAAATCAACAAGCGAGTAAAGAACAAGTGTTGGAGAGAATGTGGAGAAAGGGAAACCCTCTTACTGCTGGTAGGAATGCAAGTTGGGGCAGTCACTTTGGAAAACAGTGCGGAGATTCCTTAAGAAATTAAAAACAGAGCTACCCTATGACCCTCCAATTGCACTACTATTTACCGCAAAGGTACAGATTTAGTGAAAAGAAGGGCCATCTGTACCCCAGTGTTCATAGCAGCAATGGCTACAGTCACCAAACTGTGGAAAGAACCAACATGCCCTTCAACAGACGAATGGATAAAGATATGGTCCATATATACAATGGAGTATTATGCCTCCATCAGAAAGGATGATTACCCAACTTTTGTATCAACATGGACGGGACTGGAAGAGATTATGCTGAGTGAAATAAGTCAAGCAGAGAGAGCCAATTATCATATGGTTTCACTTACTTGTGGAATGTGAGGAATAACACAGAGGATGTTGGGAGATGGAGAGAAAAGTGAGTTGGGAGAAACTGGAAGGGGAGACAAACCATAAGAGACTGTGGACTCTAAGAAACAAACTAAGGGTTTTGGAGGGGAGGGGGGATGGGGACTGGGTAAGCCTGGTGGTGGATAATAAAGAGGGCGAGTATAGCATGGAGCACTGAGTGTGGTGCATAAACAATGAATTCTGGAACACTGAAAAAAATAAAATTAAATTAAAATTTTTTAAAAAGCATTTGACAAAATTCAACATCAATTCATGACAAAAACTTTAAATGAAGTGAAGTATAGAGGAAACATGCCTTAACATAACAGGGGCTGTATACGACAAGCCCACAGCTAACATCATACTCCGTGGAAAAACCTAAGATCAGGAATAAGACAAGGATGTCATTCTTGCTACTTTTATTCAATATAGTACTGGAAGTCCTAGCCAGAACAATTAGGCAAGAAAAAGAAATAAAAGACATCTAAATCAGAAAGGAAGAAGTAAAATTGTCTATGTTTGTAGATGACATGAAACACTCCAACAAAAAATTTTGTTAGAATTAATGAACAAATTCAGTAAAGTTGCCAGATACAAAATCAATATACAATAATCTGTTCCCTTTTTATACACTACTAAGTTAATATCAGAAAGAGAAATTAACAATCCCATGTATAATTGCATCAAAAAGAAGAAAATACCTATAAATAAATTTAACCAAGAAGGTGAAAGATCTACACACTAAACATTATATCTGTAAGACTTTAATGAAAGAAACTGAAGAAGATGCAAATAAATGGAAAAATATTCTATGTTCATGGACTGGAAGGTTATTATTAAAATATCCATACTACCCCAAATTTTCCAATGGCATTTTACACAGAAATAGAAAAAAGAATATTAAAAATTATACAAAACCACAAAAGATCCTGAATAGCCAAAGCAATCTTTGAGAAAGAAAAACAAAGCTGGAGGCATTTACATTTCTTGATTTCAAACTATACTTTAGAGCTATAGTAATCAAAACAGTACAGTATTGGCATAAGAATGGACATATAAAATCAATGGAACAGAACAGAGAGCCTAGAAATAGACCTATGCATATATGGCCAATGAATTTATGATAAAGAAATCAAGAATATACAATGGAAAGAATAGTCTTTTCTGTAAATGGCGCTGGGAGAACAGGGACAGCCAAATGCAAAAGAATGTAACTGAATGCCTATTTTACACCGCACACAAAAATCAACTCAAAATGGACTTAACACTTGAATGTAGGACTTGAAGCCAAAAAACTCTTAGAAAAAAACATAAGGGATAAATTCCTTGACATCATTCTTGGCAATGAGTCTTTGCATTTGACACCAAAAGCAAAGGCAACAAAAGCAAAAATAAACAAGCAGGACTACATCAAACTATGAAGCTTCTCCTCAGCCAAGAAAACCACTGACAAAATGAAAAGGCAACTATAGAAGGGGGGAAAAGTATTTGCAAATCGTGTGTCTGATAAATACCCCAAATACCAAAAAATAACTCCTATAACTCAATGGCAACAACAACAACAAACAATCCCATTTAAAGATGGGCAGAAGAACTGAATAGACATTCCCCCAAAGAAGACATACAGGTAGCCAACAGGCACATAAAAAGTCCTCAACATCACTAATCATCAGGAAAATGCAAATTAAAATCACAGGGAGATATCACCTCCTGGCTGTCAGACTGGCATGAGATAAAAAGTGTTGGTGAGAATGTGGAGGAAAGGGAACTCTTATGCGCTGCTGGTGAGAGTCTAAATTTGTGCAGCCACTATAGAACACAGTACGGACCAAAAAAAAAAAAAAAAAAAAAAAGAATATGGACACTCCTCAAAAAATTAAAAATAGAACTACCATATGATCCAGCAATGCCATTTCTGAAGAAAATGAAATCACTACCTTCCAGGTCAATGCATCATTATTTACTGTTGCCAAGACATGGAAAGAACCAAAATGTCCACCTAAGGGTGAATGAATAAAGAAATTGTGGTATATATATATATACATATAAAATGGAGTATTATTCAGCCACAAAAAGAAGGAAATCCTACCATTTGCAGCAGCATGGATGGACCCTGAAAGCATTATGTTAAGTGAAGTAAGTCAAGCAGAGCAAGACAACTACTATATGATCTTACTTATATGTGAAAACTCCTATAACTTAACTCACAAAGACAGAAAACTGACTGGTGGTTACCAGAGGCAGAGGGCAGGAAGGAAGGTAGTCAAAGGGTACCAACGTCCAGTTATAAGATAAATAAATTCTGGCAATGTAATGTATGGCATGGTGCCTATAGTTAACAATTCTTTACTGTATACTTGAAAGCTGCTAGGAGAGTAGACCTTAGAAGTTCTCATCACGAGAAAAGAATTAACTGTGGGAGGTGATATAAGTTAACTACATTTATTGTAGTTATCATTCGGCAAAATATACACATATCAAATCATTATGTTGTATACCTTAAACTAATACAAATTTATAAATGTTATATCTCCATAAAACTGGAAGAAAATTAGAAGCAACGTAAATGACCAAAATAAGAAACTGGTTATAAACTTTATGCATCAAGATGACTGAACAGTAGCCTTTAAAATGATTATTATTTAGATTATTATTTAGATTAATAAAAGAGTTCTCTTAAAAAAAGAACAGATGAAGAGAAACCACAGACTGGAAGAAAATACCTACATTTTATATCTGGTAAGAACCTGTATCTAAGATGTTAAAGAACTTGGCAAATAAGCTCATGGACAGATAACCAATCTCATTCACCATTAGGAAAATGCAAATTAAAACCACATGGAGATATTACTACACACCAACCAGGAACAGTTAAATTAAAAAGACTGGAAATACCAAGTGTTGTTAAGGATATGGCCATCTTACTTCCACATATGTACCCCAAGGAAATGAAAACATGTATCTTTTTTTTTTTTTTAAGATTTTATTTATTTATTTATTTGACAGAGATCACAAGTAGGCAGAGAGGCAAGCAGAGAGAGAGGAGGAAGCAGGCTCCCCACTGAGCAGAGAGCCCGATGCGGGGCTCGATCCCAGAACCCTGGAATCATGACCTGAGCCGAAGGTATTGGCTTTAACCCACTGAGCCACCCAGGCGCCCCGAAAACATGTATCTATAATCGAGATCTGAATGAGAATGTTCAGAGCAATTCTATTTATAATGCTCCCAAATTAGAAAAAATTCTAATATCAATCAACTGATGATTGAATAAACAAAGTATAGTATATCCATACAATGGAAAATAATCAGCAACAAAAGACTATATACTATGACTTCATTAATACGAAAATCTAAAAAAAAAAAAGTGTAACCATAGTAACAGAATGCAGTGCAGTGTTGGCCCAGGACCAGGATGAGGAAAGGAGACTTCTGTTTGAAGTCTTCTACATCCTTTATCAACCTGAGAAGCACTCTTTAACTTCACTTTCTACTTAAATGTTTTACTCTGATGAATAGGTTTCCTTTAGTAGACTATAAGTTTTTTTGAGGGAAGAGACACCTGTTTAGCCTATTTCCTAAAATTTAACCAATGCCCTATCTTTTAGCAGGTTCAGGTAGATGTAGTTACTAAGAATAGATATAAGAAAAGCAGGTGTGCCTGTAAGAGTCCTGACAGTAAACCTGGAGTTGTACAGGTGTAAAATGGAAGACTGGTGAGCAAGTGCCCAAGACAAGAGGGAAGGTAAAAAGCAAAAGAACTTCTGACTTGGTTTTTCCAAACACCAGATGAGTTAGCAATCCATGAAACATCTCTAGAAAATATTAGGATCTGAGATGGTTCCCTTAAGAATTCTGATTTGGCCTGCAACAGGTCATCCCTTGAAACTTCTTTCTCCTTTATCTGTCTCTAGCAGTGAAGACCCAAATTCAGATTAAATTATTCAGAATCTCATTGCTGGAATTACAACCAGAAATCATCCCAACTCAATCATCTGAGAGATTTGCAAACTATTATCCAAAGAAGTCAAATCACTTGTGCAAAGTTATAAAGTAAATAAATACAGCTGACATAGTTTCAAGCTTAAAACTCTTTTACACTACACTTAAACAACAGCTAGAATCCTAGCAAACATCAAAAGGAATGTGTAATGCACTTATGCCTATACCGACTATGTATTTTTGCCAAATACATCCCCATTTCACTCTAATGTTGATTTAAATTCAGTTTACCATGATACTCATTTTATGCCGGCTAGCTCTATAATCAATAATTCTATTTTACATCTATATAAAGTTCACACTGATTGATTTTTTTGGCTGTCTTATTTCCTTGGTATCACTGTATTTTTTCTGTATTTTTTCATGGATTACGATGTTTAATCCAGTCTCCCAAGAGTTTACCCATCTGACCCACATCTCACATCTACATTAAAGATGAAGTAACAAATTCTAAAATAATCCCGTAGAAATCAGTATGCCTCTGTATGAACAGAAGAACGAAATGAAATTTTAGAAGACTGAAAACAATAATACAGATTCTACCAAAACATTAGTTATAAATTTCTATGGGCTCAAATGAAAAGGAAACATTCAAGTTACAAACTGTAGTTAAGATAAATTCTTATCTTTAAATTAAATAGCTAGTTACCAACATATTTGTGAAAAACCTCTGTAACGTTTAGTGCAAGGGAAAATAAAAGCAAAAATACTTAAAGACACCCAGATGGTTCTACAGATCTACAAAAGGAAACTGAATCTTTAAACCACATTTCAATAGACAAGTTACTGTTACCACACACAAGGCATAGGCTGTTTCTACAAACCGCACAGCATTTTTAGACCATTAATTACTTCTACATCAGAAGATAATAACAAATCATATAAAGCATAAGAAATTAAAACATAAACAGTACAATGAGAAGGCTGAATACAAATGTATTAATCTCACCTGATACGATTTTTAAAATAAAAAGTACACTAATTTGTTCCAAACAAATTTGAAACATACGCTCAGTCCATTAAAAACAAAATGTAAGCAATTCTTACTACTTAACCATATAGTTCTATGAAAAAATAGAGAACATAACCACTTATCCAGCAAATCAAAGTTATTAAAGACATTTAGCTAAGGTTCCTTAAAAAATGGTAAAGTATAGGGCAGGAGGTATGCAGAAGGGAAACAAAATAAAACCACCCTCAATTTCAAGTTTTTATGTATTGTCATATATTAATAACTTGTTTACCTATTTTTTAAGCAAGAGAGAGTGGTATTCTCGTATTAAACGGTAGTATAGGTGAAATCAAGACCTAAAGGGAAGGAAGAAGGTACAAAAAAAAAGGGTAGAATGCAGGGCACCTAGGAAAAACAGGTGTGGACCTGGGACTCAGCCACAGCTGTGTTCCATCCTTTTGGTAAGCCACCTGGATGCCTTGCACCCTCTGCGTCCTGTTTTCTCTAAAACCAAATGAGATTTCTGAAGTCCTCCTGATTTTATATGGATTTTCCTGCTCTTAAAAGAAAAACTAAATGGGCAGTATTTTAAAGTTAGGATAAAGGCTCCAGTTGTTAGAATCTGAAATTTCAGACTTTAGGCTTCTAGTCTATTAGCATTCTTCCAAAATGATCCAAATTAGGATATAAACAATTGATCCATATATGTTAACTCACTGTTGCATGTATAATTTATAGAAAAGCATTAGAGACAATATTAACTAGAAAAACTATTGACATAAATAGCATGCACAGTACCTTCTGATAAACAATGGAGCACACAAGATCCTTGACAGCAGATAAAGATAGTTCCTGGGCTTCGATGGTAACGCTCTCCCGTGTAAGGCCAATTTGCAGCAGAAATGAAATTGTATGCTCTGAGCCTCTGGAGTTGGTAAGTGATGGCGCACTGAAGCTTCCATTAGAGAGTCGGGCAGAGAGTCCTGTTTTTGGACTTGAACATGGAGAAGGAGCTGGAAGCACAGCAGGAAGTGTTGCAGGTAATACAGATTTCTGGGCTGAAGGAGGAGAATTGTTTGCAGACATCTGCCTTTCTTTAATCTTTTAAAATAGTTGTCAATTCTTTTTCAGTGGTTATGAAGAGGTTTTTAAAATCACAGCAGTAAAAAAATGACTGTACTTTTGGATTTAACTGAACACTTCTTTATTTCTTCTTTTAAGCCACTCATGCCAATGACTGCAACTTCTACAACTGTGAGTTGAATACACAAAAGGTCCGACTTCCTTTAGTATCAGTCCCATCAAAAAAGAGTCTTGTCTTTAGGACCACAACTAGGGATTTGCAAAGGATTTAACATCACTGAATTATCCTCAGCAGAAAAGAGTTGACATTGCTTCTTTACTAACCATCTTCATTTATTTTCTTTTAAGTCTACTCTTGTCTCTCTCTCTTAATTTCAGAAAATACATATCGAATAAAAGTTGTTTTTCTATTAAGATGAAATCCTCCTGATTTAAAAAATAAGTGGTTAGGCTTAATCTATTTAACCCTTATCTTGAGGTTTACTGATTTGATGGGATACTTTTCCAAATGTCCACACCTTAAATCACCTTCTCAAATGTCTTTACTTTCATTTTTGGGGGGGGCAAATTTTTCCATGATGAAGCACAAAGCTTTTTAAAACAGTACAGGCATATTTCACTTGATGAATAGGTCCACTGAGAAAAGTTGATGCTTTCTGAAATGTAGTCAGGCTGGAAGGAATTTTAAAAACACTCTTAATATTTTATACTCATTTGACATTATTTTAAAAATGCAAGAATCCCTGTATTTTTTTTAAATTATAAGTTTTGCTTGTATGTTTGTAATACATCAAGACATCCTAATGAGTAGCCATTTTAGGGGGGCCTAGTTATCAGAGACATTTTTTGAGAGAGGTATAATTTTAGGGAGAGCCTCCTGCTCACCACCACCTCCTCCACCACCATCACCACCACCAAGTCCCTGGCACGCCTCACTAATACCTGAAACCTGAAGGTCAAACACTTTTATTCCACAAATATACAACTGAGTTAGGACAAAAACAAAGAAAAATAGGAGGGACTAAAAGAAGGTTAAAATGGACAGACACCATCATAGAAATAAAGCACACACCACTCAGTCATATGAAAGATGTATAATACTGTCCTAATAAAGACATGTCAAAAGTATTCTTTTTTTATATCAAAAAGTCTAATTCTGCCAAAATATGATTGCTGACTTGCTTTGTTGACAGATTTCTTTCAGAAGCTAAGAAAGCAGAAGGAACATCCTATGCACAGTTATAATGGGAATGACGTATGACAGGATCACAGGAGAAAGTGATCATATTATAAAGGGTTTCTAAAAGTAAAAAAAGAGAGAGCACTAGGCTCAGTTACAAATGTATCACAGTTTACAACAGGACAGTTCAAAAACAAAAGGTATGTATGACCCCGATGACTTAAGTGAAATGGTTCACAAGGGATCTAAATTTTACACAATTCCAATGATGAAAAAGAGGGAAGCACCCAATGTGGCTGCAGAATCCGCAAAGAAGAGCAAAAACATACACACAGGGTAACAGGAATTTGAAAGCTCAGGAAAAACTGAGGCTTAGAAAAAGCTGCTTAAGGTAAAAAAGCTTTTATAACTACATTCAAATAAATATCATTCCACCTTATATGGTACAGCACTTAACATCTTATAAATATTTTACATACTTTACGTCATGCATATCTCTTTGGAGACAAATAGATTTCTGCAGATGAAAAAACAGAAGCATAAGCATATGAAGTAATGTGCCCAGCATCACATGGGTATTAAGAAGTGGAGTGGGGGAAGCACCTGGGTGGCTCAGTCGATTAAGTGTCTGCCTTTGGCTCAGGTCATGATCCGAGGTCCTGGAATGGAGTTCCACATTGAGCTCCCTGATCAACCCCCCCCCCCCCCCCCGCCCAGCCCAACTCATGGGGTCTCTCTCTCTCTCTCACACAAAAATAAATAAAATTTAAAAGAAAAAAAGAAGAGGCAGAGTGGGAATTAGGACCCAAGTTTCATACTTTCTTACCAAGTGCTGTCTCACAATAACATACTATTTGTCAAAGAGAACAAGGAACTGAGAGAATCACTGCTCAGAGATGTTGTTAGGGTTGAGAGAGCGCATAGAAAAGGCAAAATTGCTCAACTTGTATTTTGCTTATCTTCTCTCAGTTTTTAAACTAAAACTGTAGAAGAGCAATGAGAACTGAAACCCAAGCCTGGTGAATGAGAGACTAAAACAACTTTATATGAGTGCAAGTCTTTGGTTCCAGATGCAATTCATTCTATGCTGCTAAAGCAATCAGCAAGTGTAATCACAAAGCTGACTCTCATAATCTTGGAGAAAGAGCTCAGAAAGAAATAATCAGGGCCTGGATATTGGTCAGATGTACTTCAAATTTTACGAGCTGCAGGAGTGGAGAAGTGGATTCCAGAAATCACAGACATATAAATTTAATATTAATCTTCAGTCAAATGGGAGAATAGATTATGAAAATGAGTAGTTTCTGAATACTTAGAAAATAATCTCTAGATGACAGCATGAATTCAAACAGAGTAAGGCCAAATCCACTGCATTTACATCTTGGAAAAGATTACTAGACTTCTTAGATGCAGGAACAAAGAATAATAATAACTTACAGTCACTGAGTTCCAACTATCTGTAAGGCACTGTTCTAAACATCCCATATGTGGGATGCAACATCCCATATGCAACAACCTATTTTATAGTTGAAAAAAACAGTCTTAGAAATTAAAGTACTGGGACGCCTGGGTGGCTCAGTTGGTTAAGCAGCTGCCTTCAGCTCAGGTCATGATCCCAGCGTCCTAGGATCGAGTCCCGCATCGGGCTCCTTGCTCGGCAGGGAGCCTGCTTCTCCCTCTGCCTCTGCCTGCCACTCTGTCTGCCTGTGCTTGCTCTCTCTCTCTCTCTGACAAATAAATAAACAAAATCTTAAAAAAAAAAAAAAAAAAAAGAAATTAAAGTACTTGCCCAAAATCACACAATTAGCAAAGCCAGGGGAAAAAAGTGTATTCTGGCCAGAATAGTATTCAAGATGTTTTTTTATGCTATTTTTGCAAATACATTGTTTGAGTGTGAGTTGGATATTAGTGTAGTTGGTAAGTTTACTGGTCTATATCAACCTAAATGAAAGAAATCTTTAGGGGATGTGCCTTGGAATTCTGCTCTTGACCCTATATTGATTCTGACTGTTTATAAGATAAAGACACAGAAGACATGCTTATAAAATCCCAGAGTACACAATCCGGGAAAGACAAACCAAAGTTAAAGTGGAAAGTAATAAGAGTGAGTGTAAAGCTTTACAACAGAGAAGAAATGAAGTGCTCACTTAGAAACTCTTTATAAATGGAGTTAGCCATCTGAGTTTAAGGAGGGCTGCTAATTGGTAGCTAAAAGAACCAATGCAAATCCACCTACCAGGACACTGAGAATGTATCAATATCAATCTGTAAACTCTGTTGCTGGTCAGCCTACATCGCCACTGTATTCATTTCTACACTCCACATTTTTAAGGGCTATACTGATTAAAAAATAGTAATTAAAAGCATGCATCCAGTTAAAGGTTAAGACAATGTCATGTGAAAATATATGCTTAACAAAGTAAACAGAGTAATAGTCTTCAAATAATGGTCTTACAAATAATATTTGAAAAGGTGGTAAGAGAATAATCGGCTTTACTCAGTATCACTGCAGAGAAGTTTAAAATGAAGGTAACAGCAGAACTTGCTCACCTCACAGGACATGACGAGGATGGAGCTACTGCACCTGAAGTACCTACAACAGTACCTGGCTTACAATTAAGTGCTCAGTAACTTGCAACAATTTTCATAATAATTACATGAAGGAATTAATAATTAAGGTCCTACTTTATGCCAAACGCTGCAATTAAGATACGATACTTCATTACATCCTTACAAGAACCCTAGGGGATTTGTTTAACTCTGTTTTACAGAAAAGGAGCCAGGGTTTCAGAGAAGTTGCCTGCTCACATCTAACATGGCATGGAACTCGATTCAAACAAAAGCTTCCCTGACTCCAAAGCCCACTTTCTTTCTACTATTTCATTCCACCTCCAAAAGCCTAACAACAGAACAGGTTTTCTTCTAAGGTAATGAGCTACTTAATATACACAAGTTGAGTAGTTTCAAAAGCTGAACTACTATCAGGGGCACCTGGGTGGCTCAGGCCTTAAGCTTCTGTCTTTGGTCCCCATAGGGCTCCCTGCTCAGCGGGAAGCCTGCTTCTCCCTCTCCCATTCTCCCTGCTTGTATTCCCTCTCTCGATGTCTCTGTTAAATCAATAAATAAAATCTTAAAAAAAACTTAGCTATCATAGAAAAGGTAGTAAAATATCTAAGAAGAATACTGTATTCAGGTTAAATACCTCAAAATATAAGATGCTTCTGTGTTCAATAATAATTTATTTTCAATGGATGTCTTCCCACTAAATTTTCATTTTATTATACCTGTTATTGTTAGCCAAGTAACATTAACTGTCTAATACAATCAGCCAATTTATCAGAACTACTTATAACTATTAATAAACTATATGTTATACTTTGTATAAAAATATTTTTTAAAGTTTCAGCATGAAAACAAATAGAAGAAACTAAATGAGCTGTCATATTAGCTTCTGCCCACTCATCCCATCTGTCTTCTCCTTTTATTTTATGGAACCCTGATTTGCTCTGTAAGATGCAACAAGATGAAGGATGAAAAATATTAAGATGAGTATCAAAAAATTTAATAACTGTATTTTATTTTGTCTTTATGTTTCAATTAGGAAACCGAGACAAGACAATTACTAATTTATAAACTGTATATTAATTAGATATGTTTGTTTCTAATAGCTATAAGTTGGCAAGCATTTCTGATATGTTTATTTGGAACATCTCAAATATTCTTTTGGGGAGTTATCTGTCACATATCCAATTCAAATGAGCTTATATAATCCATCACCACTGCTGAATGGAATCAAAAGATGAAATATTAAAAGAATCTTGAGCCCACCCTGCCCTATTATTACAGACAAGGTAAAACAAAGGCCTATTACTTTATGGTAACATCACAAGTTGATCCACCTTTCCCTCCCATTCTCTCACCTCCTGACTGCATGTACATACCTCATAATTTAGCAAAGCCTCTAATTAGAAGCTCAAATAGCAGCATTTTCATTTAACATTTACTGAGTGTCTATTATCTGCCACACTGTTACTAGAGACACTGTGGTTATACAGCAGTAACCAAAACAGACATGGCTACTGGAGCTTACAGTGTGATGTGGGACACATACATTAACCAAATACCATTCACATAAATAGCAAAGTACCTACAAATTATGAAAAACGATATGACAAAGTATACTTAAAGGACCTAATTTCAACTGGGGTCTCACGCGAGGAGACCTTAAGGAAGTGGTGCTTAAGCAAAGACCTAAAGGATAAGTAGGAGTCAGGGAAGGAGAGAGAAGAGGGAAGAGGATTCCAGAAGACAAAACAAATCCAGTTCTTAAATACTTCATAAGGAAGCTCATTATTTAGTACAGCCAGTGTCCTTTCTGGTAATCAGTAAATCAGTAAAGGTTAAAGCGAAGAGTTAAAATGTTTTTTTTTGGGACGCCTGAGTGGCTCAGTTGGTTAAGCGGCTGCCCTCGGCTCAGGTCATGATCCCAGGGGGATCAGTCCCACATCGGGCTCCTTGCTCAGCAGGAAGCCTGCTTCTCCCTCTGCCTCTGCCTGCCACTCTTTCTGCCTGTGCTCACTCTATCCGACAAAAAAAAAAAAAAAAAAAAAAAGTTTTTCTTATTCTGAGTAGCATAATATTTACCATGACTTCCTCCAGCAATGGGTTGTCCTGGTTCAATTTAGTTTTGTGTGTCAGTAATGCTAATGAATGCAGGGCCTTCCCACCCATCCCCCCCATCCTT
The DNA here is from genome assembly GCF_002288905.1 of Enhydra lutris kenyoni. Taxonomy (NCBI): domain Eukaryota; kingdom Metazoa; phylum Chordata; class Mammalia; order Carnivora; family Mustelidae; genus Enhydra; species Enhydra lutris. Next base: position 4,667,948 of record NW_019154143.1, read on the forward strand.
GATACCTACACGTATTCTTTTAGCATGTAAAAAAGCAAATGGGCTTTTTCAGTGCAATCCTGACTACTGTCCAGAAGTCAATGTCTATGTTTTGCCCTGATACAGGCTTGACCTGGCTTAATAATCCTAGTGTTGTGTTTATATTGTATATTGTATATTTATATTGTATACTGTATTAACAATTCAAATAACTTGGTTGAGTTTTTTAAATCCTAGTCTGTCGCATTCCTGGCATCTATTTACAGATTTTCAAAAATATAACTATTCCTTAGATTAATATAATACTTTTCCTAAGAGCTCAGCATTCAACTAAATTGTTTACTGCTAAAATTCTGCTCATCTGGACCAGTGATATTTGAATCTCGGCCCTTCCACTCTCAGAGAGAGTACAGAGAGCACACCATGTCTGCTCGCTGCTCAGGCACTGAAAAGTTTATCCCATAATAAGATTACAGTCTGCCAATCTGGCCAATGCTGTATGAATCTATGCTGGGCTTGATGGACCTTCATCGCCTCTCTCTGCCCCAGTGGTATCTGAGAAATCTGACTGGCTAACAGCCAATAAGCAATTTCTCACACGATGTCACTGTAAACTAACCATACAAGTGGAGAAAACTTCTTCTGCACTAAAATTAAAATTAAAACGTCTCCTAAGTGTACCATCTCAAATTTTTCCACTGCTCCAAAGAGGCACACATACAAGTTCAATTTAAATTACATAATCGGAGACTCAAAGTAGTACCAGCACAGATGACTGTAAACCATAAAATTATTAGTAAACCAAATTAAAATCTGTACTGGCAAATAATTTCCCCATGTAGCCAGTTCTGCAAAAGTAGTTTCTTTTAAAAATGAACAATTAATTTCAATATGGTAGTACTTTCATCAATTTTAGAAAGTCTTTTTAAAAATGAGAAAATGGGGACGCCTGGGTGGCTCAGTTGGTTAAGCGACTGCCTTCGGCTCAGGTCATGATCCCAGCGTTCTGGGATGGAGTCCCACATGGGGCTCCTTGCTCAGCAGGGAGCCTGCTTCTCCCTCTGCCTCTGCCTGCCACTCTGTCTGCCTGTGCTCACTCTCTCTGACAAATAAATAAAAAAAATCTTTAAAAAAAAATAAAATAAAATAAAAAAATAAAAATGAGAAAATGTCAAACCATAAGTGACTCTTAATCTCACAAAACAAACTGAGGGTTGCTGCGGGGAGGGGGTTTGGGAGAGGGGGGTGGGGTTATGGACATTGGGGAGGGTATGTGCTATGGTGAGTGCTGTGAAGTGTGTAAACCTGGCGATTCACAGACCTGTACCCCTGGGGATAAAAATATATTATATGTTTATAAAAAATAAAAATTTAAAAAAAAAATGAGAAAATGTCCCTTAAAAGTGCATTTAAATATTTTTTTTCTTTTTTAAAATCTTTTTTTTTTTTTTTAACATTTTACTTATTTGACAGAGAGCTGGAGAGCACACACAAGGGGAGTGGCAGGAGAGGGAAAAGCAGGGTCCCTGCTCAGCAGGGAGCCCAATGTGGGACTTGATCCCAGGATCCTGGGCTCATGACCTGAGCTGAAGGCAGTTGTTTAACCGACTGAGCCACCCAGGTGCCCTGGTTTTTTCAATTATAATGTAATTTAAAAATTTTCATGCCCAAAAGCTTGATTTATTAAAGCCCCCCCCCCTTTTTTTCCATATGCCAGTGTTAAATGAAAACCCATTGAGAGAAATTTCTCTTTTAAAGAGGTCATCTATTGAAACTGAAAGCTCATAAAATTTGTGTATCTTAAAGACTCACTACTGAGATGCTTTAAAAAATCAGTCTCTAGATATGAAACAGACAACATCTTGAATGTGAGTCATCCTAAAAAGTGAAATGTTATCCACTAAATTATAGAACTTAGTATGGAAACTGGTCTGTCAAACACTCCAAGCTTATCTGATCAGATCTACCACATCTATATTACCTGCTGAAGCAAAACCTAACATGAAGGCTTCATGACATGTTTAAAATATTTTTACTAAAACTCCTAACTTGGCTGAATTTTCATGCCTGCTCTCAATTCAGATCCTAACAGGGGAGGAAGAAAAGGTTCTTTTGATAAAATAAAACTCAGAAGACTAGAGCTAGGTCAGGGACCTTTATGGATGTCCTCATACCCATTAGACGACGCATTAGAAGTTGGTAAGTAAACTTGATCTCAGCAAAATCATTGTCGCTAAAAATGCAGGAAGAACTGCTACATCAAGTACAAAGTAGAAGCAGTTGTAAGAGTAATACAATATAGCATTTTCTAGGATACAGATTAAGGCATTTAAAAAGTTTTTGTTTCATTTGCGGCTACAGCTCATTAAAGCTGTGTAGTACCAACTAGTAGTTCAGGGTGTAACTTATCCTTCCTAATCAAAGATGACACCGATATCTTATTTCCTGTGGGGATGGGTGTGGTTGAAGAGACAGTTATGTCCAAGCCATCAATCTGTGTATGGAGAAGTCTGCGGGTCTCACACACGCTTGTCGCTTGATTTTATATTCGTGCCTGCAGTCGGCAAGGCCTATGCTGCGATGATTTCAAATAAAATATCCAACAGGCAATCGAGTAGTCTGTGGTTATTGTTACTGCTCAGAGAAAACAGTCGCACTCCTCAGCGTTTCATCGCAAGAAAAACCTCCCGGGGGTGAGAACAACTCAGAGCAAGACTGCAACTTGCAAAACTAAGCACAGTCAGGAAACTGGGGTGGGGGCTCACACAGTCTCTAAGCACCATTTACTTACTCCTTTGAGACGGCTACAACACGAAGTGATGAAATGAATAGGAGAGAAAAAAAAAAAAAAAAAGGATCATCCCAATTCGGCAGCTTGACTGTCGCTGGGCTGGCGTCGGGACCGGCCGGAGGGACCCCGAAACAGCCTGCTCCCGCAGCCGTCGCGCGCGGTGGTCGCCGGCGGAGCGAGGACCCAAGTTGGCCTCCGCGCCCACGCCGGAACTTGGCCCCGTCTGGCGGCCGCGCCGGCGCCCCCGCTCGCCGCGGCGCCCCCCGCCCGCTCCGCCCGCCGCGGGCTCAGCCAACTTCCCGCCCAGCCCCGGCGGTCGCCGCCCAGCCCCGCGCGGGGCCCGAGTCCCGCAGCCGCCGCGGCTGCTGCCGCGTGCGGGCGGGTGGGTGGGGGAGGGGCCGCCGCCGCCTCACCCGACGGGCCGCGAGAACAAAGCGGCGGCCGCGGCGGCGCTAACTTTTTCGGTGTCTGATCCGCGCTCCCTGAGGCGACTACTTACAGAGGCGGGCTCCGCCGGTCGTGAGAAACTCCGCGGCCGCCAGCGTCTGGATCCCAGACGAGGCGCCAGCTAGGCTTCACGCGCCTCGCAGAATCCCACCCGCCGCTGGCGCCCCTTCCTCCCTCCCTCTCCTCCCCGTCCCGTCCTGAGGCCCGGGGGCGGGGGGCCGGGGCGTGCGGGGCGGGGGCGCGCGGCCGGCGCGGGGCCTGCCGGGAGCTGTAGTTTCCGGGCGGGCCCGAGCGGGTGGTAGCCGCGCGGGGATGCCACTGTGCCTTTGCACTGTGCAGGCAGCGAGGGCTCTGCGTCCTCGGACGTCCCCGTGTCTCCGTGGGCGGGGGGGAGCGGGGCGCGACCGTGTATTTTAACCAGTTACATACGGTACTCGAACCCATCATTGCCTTTTTCTCTTTTATCGTCCGCTCTGACCGAGGCCGATGTGGCAAGGAACCAAGAGGTGACAACTTGAATGGGGGACTCGGAAGCGGTCCACAGCAGAGAGCAGTTTCCACCCTGATTGCTCTTCTCCCTGCTCCCCACGTTTTCCTCCCTCGGGCCTGCCTCCCAGGTGGCCGCCTGGCGCCGCAGCCCCAGGCATTCTGCACCCGACGCAGAGACATCCAGAGCCCTTCATCTAAGCAGAGTAAACCGAAGTGGTAACTTTGGTTTCCTATTTGTCCATCATTCAGCTCGCGGGTGTCCCCTGCCATCAAAGTGAAGTGCAGTCAAGAATCATAAACCTAGGCTTCCACGTCCAGGGAAACAGGGTAACAATGCCCGGGGAACGGGGAGGGGTGGGTGTCAGGATGAGGATCTAGAGGGAAAAGACATTATGTGGTAAATTATAACTTTAATGTGAGAAGAAAACCTGACCAGCTGACGGTGGCTGTCCCAGGAAGGACCTAGTTCTCCTTCTGTCAAGGTTTTATCTCAAAAAGACTTAAGTAAAACATATTGAGACAAGCTGGATGGGCTGCTTATCAACGATCCATCCATCCCCACAGCAGGGGTCTAAGGCAGCTTCTGAGAAGAGAAAGAAAAGAAAGTTAAGTGACTCCCTCTGTTTTAAGTCATCTTGTATTTAAACTTAAAAAATGAGAATTTTTAAATAACTTATATTAAAGATGGGGCAAGTAAAATTGTGTGTAACTCGGATCTACTCTGAAACTATTGTTTAGAAAAGACATTTCTGAAATACTTTCAGGAATTGGAAGCTACCAAATGTACCCATATCCTGTCGATCTAATATTTTATATTTAGTCTTATTCTGCTATTGTTTTATTTTAAAATTGAAAGTAAATCTACTCAAGTTTATATTATTTTTAAAGAACCCTCTTGCCTAACTTTGCCTTTTTCTTCCTTCCACTTTCCAACAGACGTTTTAGTCCAGCCCCAAATATTCTCTCTCAGCAAGATTCCCAGGACCTCATTGGAGCAATTTACAGCCAGTCCCATCTCACCAGTAACTTCCATTTTCTCTCATGGTCCTTAAAGAGACAGAAGTTACTCTTCCTAGAAGTAACTTTTCTAAACAAATCAAGCTCGTTATTTAGAGATTTAAGGATTTGTGTGTGTGAGAGGGGGGGAAATATATATATATATATATATATATATGTATATATATATATATATTCATTCCATTTCCGCTGCACTGCTTCTCTTTTAAAAAATAAAATTGTTTCCTCCACTTTAAATGAATTTTTCAACAATACATTTTAGCATAGGACTATATTTGTACCTGTAATCTTTTGCTGGACATGAACTACAATTTCCTCAAGACATTTTATTCCTATTCCAGAAGCACTGCAGTGATTAAGATTTGGTTTGATAAGTAAAGATATTCCCATATGAGATTTTTAAGCCTTGAAAGAAAATATAATCAGAGCAACCATGATGGAAAAGATTTTATTTCTTGGTGGTGGCTTATGAAAAATGGAAGCTTACAATCTTCCTCTCATGGGACTATAGTTGCAAGTCTCGTCCCACATTTACTGGCCTTCCCTGTACTCAATGAAATGCAACACAATCATTCAGACGTGTACCTGCTGTAAGCAAAACGAGTCAACATTCGTGATTTAAGAGAGCAGAGTTGCCTGATTCAGAATCTTAAATGGAAAAAAAGATGATTTGCTAGGGTCCCTACTAGAGGAAATGCTCATTATTCTAAAACTTCGGCTGGTTTTAATTTATAGAATGTGATTCCTGAAAAAAATTATTTTGTTTTTGTGGGTTTTTTTTCCAAGAGGTTGAAACATAAGTGAAAAATGCACCACAAAAAAAACCTCTCTTTTGAAATACTATAGACTGGTTATAATGTATTTTGGAAAGCCAACTGAGAAAGAAAACAAAGGTGCTGTGGACCTGGATAGGGAACCAGTATTAAAACACTGGCCAGAGCAAAGGAGTTAGGCAAGTGGGCTCCCTCACTCATAGTCTGGAAATTGCAGCTGCCCAGAAGGGCCAGTTAGAAGCAAAGGGTTGGGATGGGACTTGGAAGGCAGAATCCAATCTAGTCTCTGCCATGTCACAGGTGCATGCTGCTCAGTCTCAACTACGAATTGATGTTCTTGTCCGTGAAATGCAGAAAGATGGTTCCGTACCTCCACAGGATTGTTGTGAGAAGGAAGAGATGCCCTGAGTGGACCACACATACAGTGGACATTGGAGGTAGTTCCCCAGGACGCATCATGGTTCTGCCACTGAACAGTTATGTGGCCACAGGCATAGCAACCTCAGTCAGCTTCTGTCTCAGCATCAGTTATCCAAGGTCACCGGTATTATCCTTGGATGATAGCACTCCTTACCCGGGGAGTTGTGCAAGAACAAAATGACATAACACATGGATGACACCTTAAAAAAATTCACAAGTAAATGCTCAGTAAATGTTAGCTATTATTCAGGTTAAAGAGCTTTTTTGGGTGCCACATCTCCTGGCAACACAGAGAAAGAAAAGTTAACAAGCTTATGTCTGTGAAGGGAAATTTAAGATAATAGTGAAGAGTTTAAATAACCCAGGAATCCCTATGGCTGTAGGATGAATTCTTTTTTATGTCCTCAAAGGAAGGTCCGACTGCACAGGTACTCAGCTGACCAGAAGCCATCACTGTGACACTTTCTACACTGATAGCTCAGGTGTTCCCGTGCCAGATAAAAATCACTAAATGGTCTTATATTTGTTGGTTTCATTTTTAATGAAGTAATCAGACTATACTGAACATTATTATAATTAATACTCTGATCATACATCCCAAATTTCCAAATCTCCAGAAAGAATTCTGACTAACCCTAGACTTCAAACTCTCTCCTAGTTCGTTATATGATGATGGAACGTGTGGCTGAAAGCTAATTGAGGTTAATTTGGCTTGCTTGCCCTTTTCCCTAGATTCTCCTTAAAGTCCTTGGTGTACGGACTCAATAAACATTTTTTTTTTTAAGATCTTATTTATTTGAGAGGCAGAGATCACAAGCAGGTAGAGAAGTAGGCAGAGAGAAGAGGAAGCAGGCTCTCCACTGAGCAGAGAGCCCGATTCGGGGCTCGATCCCAGGACCCTGGGATCATGACCTGAGCCGAAGGCAGAGGCTTATACCCACTGAGCCATCCAGGTGCCCCTCAATAAACATTTTTGAGAGGCTACCATGTGCAGGGCATTTGATAGGATCTATAGGTGAAGCAATTGTTGTTCTTGGGGACTACTGTTTATTAAACAAGGTACATAAAGATCTTTCATACGGAGAAAAGAGTAAGAAAGTAAGTAGGAGGCAAAATAAAAGGTTAAAAGATGGCAGAGAAGTACAAGACCTACCCCAATGTGGAGAAGGCTAAATACATGGACAAAGGATTTTAGCTGAGCTTTGAAGAATGAGTAGGATTGGAAATATGGGGGAGGAGAATGGGGAAAAAAGGGAAAGTCCAGGTGAGCAAAAGCACATACATATAAAAACATGGGGGCATAGCTGTGGACCAGAGTTTGGTTAGGCTGAGCCATAGGATTCTTTTCCTCACAATTTTTAACAATTGAGGTGTAATTCACAAACTATAAATTTCACCTTTTTAAAGTGCACCCTTTACTGGTTTTGAGTATATTCACAAATTACGCAACATTATGACTACCTAATTTCAGAATATTTTCATCGCCCCCAAAAGAAACTCCATGTCCAGGAGGAATCACTCCCTGTGACCCTCGGAGATGGCCAGTCCACCCAGTGGGCTTCCAGTGGACTCACAGTTGCTTGGATTTGGAACACTTGGGTGGGCAGGTGGGGGGAATGGTGTGGATGAGCTGCTGCTAGGACACATGCTGTACTTGCTACACTTGGCTCCAAACACCGACTTAACAAATCTCTACCTCTAGCTTGATCCCTTTCTATAAACACTTGAATGTTCCACAGAAAGATCACAAATTCAAAGTGTCCCTAACTGAACTCATCTTTGCCTTGAAACCTGTGGTTCTTCTTATATTTCCAAGCAGTTTGAGAATAACCATGCCTTTCCTTGTGCTCCAGGCAGGTTGTTTCCATAGCACACATAACGCTTTACCACACAGCTCTCTCTCTTACTACACTGTAAGCTCCTGGAAAATAGGGGCCATATAGAACTCATCCCTATCTTCTTTGCAGAGTGCTTTACTCAGTCTTAGTGCTCAGTGCTCCGCTGAGATTTGGGAGTCCTTTCATGGGAAGGAGACTGAAATGATGCAAAGGGATGAAATTATCTTCAGGAAGACCAGGAATGGAAATTGCATTTATTGAGGTCCTACTCTTGAAAAGGAAGGGGAGTCTAACACATGCTACGACATGGATGAACCTTGAGGACAGCATGCTAAATGAAATAAGTCAGTCACAAAAATATAAAAACTAGTGGTTCCACTTATGTGAGGTCCTTAGAGAGTCATGTTCGTGGAGACCAAAAGTAGAATGGTGGCTGCCAAGGGTTAGAAGGAGGAGAGAATGGAGAGTTCTTATTTAACAGACTCAGAGTTTCAGTTCTGCAAGATGACAAGAGTTCTGGAGATAGATGGTGAGGACAGTTGCCCAATGGTGTGACTATATTAACACCACTGAACTGTACTCTTAAAACTGGCTAAGAGGACAAATTTTATGTCCCATAGATTTTACCACAATGAACAAAAACAACAACGAAGCAACACTAGCCCAGGAACTTAAACCAACTATTACATTAACTAAAAAATATGTAATATTAAACATGAAGGAAGGGTATAAAAATAAATATCAAATACAATTACCTTGTTGACAAAACAGAGTTTTCTTAATTTTCTCATTTTGTAACAGACTGACTACGGATAGCCGTGGACAAGTGTTAATATGGAACTAGCCTTTGGGAACTAATGGCGTTAATTATGTTAAAAATAGAAGCTGAGGGAAGAAGGGCAATAATTAAAGAAGGTAGCAGTGCCAAAGCAAGATCATTTTCTGCCTGTTGTTATTGATTTGGCTCTGCTATTATGCACTATGACAAGTCAAATATTTCCTCAGATTTTTGGCAGGTACTACTCTGAATGATCATAAGGTATTTGTTTTCAGACGTTCAATATTTTATTGGGAATTTCATATGCTTCCAGGTCCCTGCTTTTGTAAGGATTATGTTATCCAAAAGTTTGACACATGTAGAGTATATGCTAAGGATGCGTGTGTACTATAAGATAATAGTAGTATATAACTTGCAACAGAATATAATAAAGATAAACATGGGAAATACTGGCACAGAGATGTTGTGTAAGAAGGCTCTTCTGTAGCCATCATTCCAGTTTCCTTCATATTTTCAGCCTGTAAAAATCCCGAATAATAATTTTTCCTGTATCCTTGTTTAGGGCATGGTCCTGAATGTCACGTATTTCCTGTCTGAGCCATGAGCTTGTTTTCTGATCGGTGTTTATTTTCTCTGATCTAAGAGTAGAGTTGAAAGAAGGGGACCATTTTGCCTAGACTGCAATGAAGATGCACATTTTTCTTCTTTGGTCACTTCCCCTGCTTGCAAAATTTCCTCCCCGTCTGCTTCCTAAAATTACAACTTTGTTTCTTCCTAATTTGTAATACAGGTTTAACCCTAGACTGTTGGAAAGATTTTCTTGGAACACTAAACAAACATAGTATGAAAGACGATTATTCGATCTCTTTCACTTTCTTATGGATATCTAAATTCAAACTTTAGTGTTGCCCATAATAGGCATGTGACTCAAAGCAGTGAGAATCAGAAGAAAAAAAAAAAAAAAATCAAAGTTTGTCCAGGGACAGAAGGGGATTAGTCTTACTAAAATTGTATCCTGAGTAATTTAAGCTTCTTTTAAAGGGAAATTCAGGTATACTCTCGGCCTGTGCTAATGACAGCTCTGCTGAAATGCTTTTTCAAACATTAAAATTGAAGGTGGATCAGCTCATCTAATTTATTACGGTCTGGACAACCTTGTATATATAAACCGTAGGGTTGGAAAGGATTTTTTATGACCTCAATCTGGGTTGTTTTAGAACTACTAAAACACTTGAAATACTTTGCTAATGTTTTCAGATATATAAATAAAACTAACATCATAAATCCATCCTAAGTTTAAACTTAAATTTAAGCAAAACTAAAGGTATATATAGGAACATATGTGGTTTAAGGCAGAATATAGGTTATGGTATCATGTCGCAACTTTCTATCGTTATTATTAATAGCTATGGTGGCATAGTCAGCTTTTTTTTTTTTAATGAGTGTTGCTATTTTCTGTATATTTGTGTCATATTTATTTACTTTCTTAACATTTTATTTTGGAATTTATTTATTTATTTTAGAGCCTTCCTTCCTTTCTCATTTGAGACTGCTGGGCCTAACCCAAATCTTAAAACAAGTTTTTGTTTGTTTGTTTATGAGTTGAAAATTACTCTTGGAATTATTGTCCTTTCATGAAAAGTCAGAAAGTGTCAAATTCACAACCGCAATTAATACTGCTTCAAGATCACAAAACTGAGAGAAGGGGAGCTTTTACAGTTAACTCTGATTACAAACTGTGTAGCATGATCAGTAGAATAGCCTCACAATTTCATATCATTAGAACTAAGATAAATAGAACAGAATACCTTGGAAAATCTGTACGCGACCCCAAAGCGAAAGACAACCAAATTCCTTAGCCTTGACTTTAGATTATATTAGTTTACATTGTGGTATTTCTTTTTTTTTTTTTTTTTTAAAGAAAAACGTATTTCCCCGTCTAATAAGTATGGTGTTAGACATCTGATGAAAAGAGAGAAAAAACACAAAATGAGTATTCTGCTTAACACTTGGAAATAAAATAATTTCCTGTCAGGGTTTACATTCAGGAAAAGCCTACCTCAGTATATTAAAAATTAGATTTTATAACTACTTAAATTTTCTCCTTGGAAACTGGCAAAACCTGTAGGTTTTAGTAAACATGCACCGCCTGCCATTGAGTTGGCTTTGTGTGTGCCCAGGCAGGTTATTCCACATCCCTGTGCTTTTGTGTTCTTACCACTAACAATGAGAATAATAGTAATATCTTTCATCATACGAATATATAGAATTAGAGGATCTTTAGAAACATATCATTGACATACCCACCATCTTTGATCATATTTTTACCTTGAATCAAAAAATTTAATTAGTAACTTTGAATGGAAATAAGTTCTTGTGTTAACAGCTTTTTCTTTCACATGCTATCATTGAAAATTGCCAGAAATTATTGCCTTGTCACCTACTTCATCCTTAAAATGCAAAAAAAAAAAAAAAAGGAGACAGAATCTTTTAAGTAAAAAATCAAAATGAATCTACAAATACACAAACTATACACATATGTATACATACTCTTTGTAACAATTGGTTTTTTTTGAAACTATACAGTCAATTTTGGTATCATACAGATCAGAGCTGTCTGTTCTGTGAGCAGTAAAGAGATGAACTTTCTTGGGGGGAGGGCGTTCTTCATCTTTTGATTCTCTCTATCCTCATCTCCTTGAGTAGATTAAAATTCCTTACTGGAAGTGGGGTTTTTTTTGTGGGGGGGGGGATGGATCTTGAAAGCTTTTGGTTTTTAGACCCTGCAGAGAAAAACTGACTTAAAAGCAGGTTAAATTTGTGAAAGAGTTAAGAGGAATTTTGCTTGGGGACAAGATGAGTGTCCGTGACAGGAATCAGGGTTTATGGGTATGTTCCCCTCCCTTTCTCTTCGAGGAGAGTGAACTGTTATTCTAAAGGGCTGGGAAGGGAGAGGGCCAGAAAACCAGAGGAAAGGAGATTTTTTTCCTAACTTTTATTGCCACCTTGACTTGACCTCTGATAAGGTGAAAGGAGCCGGGAAGATTTACAGGAAATCTGGATTCCTGAGATTTCTGAGGAACAGCAAATGTCTGACTCTGTACTGCGGAAGCAAACATTTAAATTTTAATTCCATTATTGAAAACTGCGGTGGACAGATTTGGGCAAGGATATAATGTGGGCGTCTTCATAGTCTCTGTGGCAACTCAAGGAACAAAGGGCAAGGTGTTTTAGGGTGAGGCTTGTAGACTGGCAAAAAGTAAGGGGAAGGCTGAGAGTTTTGGATCTAATCTTATCTACTTCATAATTTGTCGAGGACTGGCCCATTTTAGTAATCCTTTTTTCTCTCTCTTTTTTTTTTCCACCATTATCCTCAGGGATTTCACAAAATGATTATTAATGTTATCATTAATCTGATTATATGGTTTTTGCTCGTGTGTTTCTCAGAGTGTGGGATTAATATAATGGTTCTTAGCCCTGCTAGAATCACCTGGCAAGTTTTAAAGACATCTGATGTCCAGGCCACACACCAGACTAATCATATCAAAATCTTTCACTATGTAGTTAAAACTGTAGGATAATGTATTATTTTTCCAAGGTAAAATAATTTAACCACAGCTGTCTTCAAATGCTTTGGTCTCAGGACTCCTTTACCTTCCTAATCTTTTCTCTGTGATTTGGGCACTGAGCATTTGGAAAATATTGGTTCACTGAGTTACACAGATACTCCAAATGTTGAACACTTTATTATATATCATTAAAAAATTGCATTTGTTAAAATAACTGAGGAACACAAATAGCTTTTGTTTGTGTGAATTATGTCTATCAATGTCTACTGTATTGAAAATTAAAACAGGCATTTTATAAATGTTTAATATGGCTTATTTAAAAATAACAGAAGCATTACATGTTAAGTAACACATTTTTATATAAAATGTCTGTTTCTAAAAACAAAAATAATTTTGTGAAAGGGCTGACATTTTTGAATATTTAAAAATTTTCTTTAATCTCTGACTTATTAGAAAATAACTGGATTTGTTTATGTAATCAATCTGCTGAGGTATGTTATTTTGGTTGAAGTATATGAAGAAAATTTGGCCTCATGCTGACATGTAGTAGGAAGAGAAAGAAGTATTTTAATACCCTCAAAATAATTGTGGATAATTTTCTTTGTTATTCAATCAAAACATGATAGATGGTAATGTCATAAAAGTAAGTTGCAATGCAGAATCTGACACCATATAAACAAATTTTTTACTTCATTACATTAAACTCCATTGGTCTCTCTTACACTTTGAATGGATCTTATCTCTGTGACTTGGGCACTGAACATTTGGAAAATATTGGTTCACTGAGTTATACAGATGCTCCAAGTGTTGAATATTTTATTATATATTATTTAAAAATTGCATTTGTTAAAATAACTGACTTTGTCAGAAAAGTTGTTACATGTAAGGAAATTGTCAGGCTTGTGGTAGCTTATACAAGTTTCCCCAAATTCCAATTTTTACCTGAAAGATCTAGTTTTATCATTGGTGATAAACACTGCCAGTTAGTTTCCTTGAATGCATAGGCATACTTTATTCATTTTCTAACAAATGTCAATACAATGACAATGAATAATCATACATTATCAGTTACTTATTATTCTATCAGTAAATTAGAATCTTATGAAAGAAAAGCAGATTGTTCACTATATATCTCAAACAATTGTCCAAGCACTTCTCCTTGAGACAACTGTCCTTCAGTATGAAGCATGAGTACTTTATGTGTACCTCCCATTTTTTTTTAAAGATTTTATTTATTTATTTGACAGAAAGAGATCATAAGTAGGCAGAGAGGCAGGTTGGGGATGGTTGGGGGGAAGCAGGCTCTCCGCTGAGCAGAGAGCCTGATGCGGGGCTCAATCCCAGGACCCTGAGATCATGACCTGAGCCAAAGGCAGAGGCATAACCCACTGAGCCACCCAAGTGCCCATACCTCTCATTTTTTAAAAAGACTTTACTTTATTTAATTGAGAGAGAGCAAGAATGAGAGAGAGAGTGTAGGAGCAGTGGGGTGGGGTGGAGAGGGAGGGAGAAGCAGACTCCCCCCTAAGCATGGAGCCCAATGTGGGACTCCATCTCAGGATCCTGGGATCATGACCTGAGCTCAAGGCAGACACCTATCCGTCCAACTAACTGAGCCACACGGATGCCCATGTACCTCCAGTTTTGTCATGCAGAATATAAAAAAATTCATGCTGTCAACTTCTGTTTCTAGTCAAGATGGAGTAAGAGACTATATTTATCATCCCATCTTGAAAAAAAAAATTAAACATCTATGTTCAAATATTGGGAAACAAGTATCACAAAAGAGGGATGGCAAAAGAGAAGTAAGTGACATGAGCTAGACACTTCCCACTTGCCAACTTGAGGAGTTTCCATGATGCAGGGGACATAGAAGAATCCCAGCAAAGTTAGGTGGTCTCTGTGAAATGAAAGAACAGAGTTGAAAATATGGGAGGGTGGCTAGAATTTGCAGGACAGAGTGGAGGAAAGAGAGATCATTTTAGATTTCTCCGTAAGTCTTCGTCTGAGTATGTAACAAAATGTGCAGGTGAGAAAATTCACCAAGGGTGGAAGAAAAAGCTAAGGAGCAGACATAACAAGCCCCAGGGGACAGATAGGGTCAGGAATCCTTTGTATTTCTACTAGTCAAAGTGGAGGGGTGCCTGGGTGGCTCAGTTGGTTAAGAGTCTGCCTTCAGCTCAGGTCATGATCCTGGGGTCCAGGGATCAAGCCCTGCATTGAGCTCCCTGCTCAGTGGGGAGTCTGCTTCTCCTTCTCATTCTCCCTCTGTACTCACTCTCTCTCTCTTTCTCTCTCCCAAATAAATAAATAAAATCTAAAAAAAAAAAAAAGTGGAAAAATCTCAATATACAAGAAGCAAAGGGCAAAAAAAAAAATGCCCAGAAAGTATTGCTTTGGCTGGGTCAAAGTATACCTGGATTATAAACTGCTCTGCTGCAGCCTAACAAAATTAAAAGCAAGCCTCCAAAGGATCAAACTATTTTCACCTCAACCGTGTTTCAAAGATTAAGAATCTTTAAATGAAAACAAATATGCCCAGCACCCAAAAAGTAAAATTTGCAACATCTGATATCTAATAAAAAAATTACCAGGATAGCAAAGAAGTAGCAATATACAACCATAATGAAGTGGAAAAAAATCAATTAATAGAAATGACACAGATGATAAATTAGCAGATAGAGATATTAAAAACAGTTGTCATAACTATATTCTGTATGTTCAAGAAGGTAAAGGAAAGATCGAACATATTAAGGATAGTGTAAAGAAAATCTAAATTAAACCTCTAGGGAAGGAAAACAGCAATGTCTGGGATGAAAAGTAACTGGATGGAATCAATAACAGATTAGGCACCATAAGAAAAATTAGTGAACTTGAAGACATAGAAATAGAAACTATAGATACAATAAAATAGGCAAGGAAAAAAAAACCAGAAAAAAAAATGTCAGAGCACTGGTGAACTGTGGGAAAAACCTCTATCAACTTAATATGTGTGTAAGTGGAGCCCCCAATGGGGGAAGGCAGATAAAAATACTTGAAGATGTAATAGCTAAATATTTTCCAAATTTGATGAAAACTTAAAACCCATTGGTCCAAGACACTCTGTGAACCCCAAGCATGAGAACATAAAATTCCACCAAGGCATATCACAATCAAATTGCTTGAGAATTGTGATAAAGAGAAAATCTTAAGACAGATTGAATCGCATTACATGCAGAGGAAAAAAATTAGGATGACAGTCGATTTCTCATCAGAAACAAAGCAAGCAAGAAGACATTGGAGAAATATCTTTAAAGTTCTGAATGAGGGGCACCTGGGTGACTCAATTGGATTGAGCCCAGAGTCAACAGGGAGCCTGCTTCACTCTCCTTCTGCCCCCCGACCCACCCTGCACATGATCGCTCACATTCCCTCTCTCTCTCTCTCAAATAAATGAATTAATTTAAAAAAAAGTACTGAAAGGAAAAAGGTGTCAACATAGAATTCTATACTCAGTGAAAATATCTTTCAAAAAAAATGAAGGGAAAATAAATGTTTTTTAGCATACAAAAATTGCTACCATACCTGTGCTACAAGAAGTGTTAAAAGATGTCTTCTGGCCAGAAGGAGAATGATACCAGATGGACATACGTATCTATACAAAGGAAGGAAGAGTATCAGAAATGGTAAATATATGGGTAAATGAAAAAGACTTTTAAAAACCTTATTTTAACAAAGTTCATGAAAAGTAATTAATGTGAAGATAATAGCAAGTAAAAGATATATAAAAATATATAAGTAAAATATCACAAAGACCAAAAAGGGAAATAGAAATATGCTATTGTAAGATTTTTTTTTTTTTTTAAGATTTTACTTATTTATGTTGGGGTGGGGAGAAGGAGAGGGAGAGAAGCAAACCCTGCTGAGTAAGGAGCCCAACACAGGGCTCAATCCCACAACTCTGAGATAATTACCTGAGCCAAAATCAAGAGTCAGAGCTTAACTGACTGACCTACTCAGGTGCCCCGTAAGATTCATGTACTATACAATAAGTGACATAATAATTCTTAATGGTAGACAGGAACATATTAAAGCTATATATTATAAGTCCTAAAGCAGCTACTAAAAATAAAACAGTATACCTGACAAGCTAATAAAGGAGATAAAATAAAATAATAAAAATAATAAGCTAATTCAAGATAAATCAGATAAAGTAGTAAAAAATAACCAAAGAAGAGATGGAACAAATAGAAAAAAAATAGAGTGGTACATTTAAATTTGACCATGTTGATAATCACATTAAATATAAATAATCTAAACACTCCATTTAAAAGCCAGAGATTGCCTAATTGGATTTAAAAAAAAAAAAAAAAGACCTCACTATATGCTGCTTACAAGAAACCCACTTTATATGTAAATAAGAAAATAGTTCAAAAGTAAAAGGAATGGGAAAGCTATACCATGCTAACACTAATCAAAAGAAAGTTGGAGTGGTTACATTAATATTAGAAAAAAGTAAATTTCAGAGCAAAGAATATTATCAAGTATAAAAAGGGTTGTTTTGTAATGATAAAAGGGTCAATTTGTCAAAAGGATTTTGCAGTCCTAAATATTTATGCCCTCAATAAAAAAGCTTAGAAATACATGACATAAAAATGAATAGAACTATAAGAATTAGGCAAATCCGGGACGCCTGGGTGGCTCAGTTGGTTGGACGACTGCCTTCGGCTCAGGTCACGATCCTGGAGTCCCGGGATCGAGCCCCGCATCGGGCTCCCGGCTATGCGGGGAGTCTGCTTCTCTCTCTGACCTTCTCCTCACTCATGCTCTCTCTCACTGTCTCTCTCTCAAATAAATAAATAAAATCTTTAAAAAAAAAAAAAAAGAATTAGGCAAATCCACAATTATAGTCACAGATTTCGGCCTCACTCCCTCAGTAATCAATAGACTGTAGAGACAGAAAACCAGTTATTAACTGGAAGATTTGGAGAACATTATCAACTACCTTACCTAGTTGATGTTTATAGAGCATTCTACCCAATAACAGCAAAATACATTTTTTTTTTTTAATGTGCAGAAGGAACATTTACTAAGATAGATGATATTCTGGGCTATAAACAAATTCTCAAAAAATTTTAAAGGATTCATCCACGCCAAATCTCTTCTCTGATGATGGACAGAATTAAATATGAAATCAATAACAAAAAGAACCAGAGAAATCCTCAGCTATTTGGAAACAAAATAATATAGTTTAAATAACCCATGGGTAAAATATGGACATGTTCATTTTCTTGATGGTGGCGATCATTTCAGAGGTGTAAACATATGTTAAAACTCATCAGGTTATATGCTTTAAATTTGTACAGTTTAATGTATTTTTAATCATATCTCAATAAAACTGTTAAAAACCAGACACATACTCAAGCAAAGGTTGAGATTGAATAATAACCACAATTTGTATTGCTTCATTGTGATATTCTTACGTGAGATTGGCTCTTTTGTTTTATTTGTCTGTTCTTTTCCCTTTCCTTTTTTTTTTTTACTGCGTATCAGTGAATAATACAATGACTTTTAAGTAAACAGTTTTTTTTAATAGTACAGTTTTATGTCCTGTCTTAGTAAGTGCTAAGGTACCAGCAGTTTTGCATCATCAGTGTAAAGTTAATGCAGCAAAATAAGCTAATTTTGCTTTAGTATCATTATAAATATTGATTCAACCTTGCAGACATTCAAAAGCGTCTTAGAGAAACCCCAGGGATCCATGGTCACATTTGAGAACTACCATTTTTTGTTTTTTAGTTTTTGAAGATTTTGTTTATCTATTTGAGAGAGAGACAGAAAGAGAGAGAGCACAAGCAGGGGAGAGGGACAGAGGAGAGGGAGAAATAGGCTCCCCACTGAGTAGGGAGCCCAACACAGGGCTCTAATCCAGGACCCTGGGATCATGACCTGAGCAGAAGGCAGACTCTTAACTGACTGAGCCACCCAGGTGCCCCAAGAACTACTGTTTTAACAAAACTTTCTGGTTATGATTGCATTAGTCTAACGGTGGGACTAGCTGTGTGAAACTCCTTCCATGGCAACTACACGGAGATGATCTTTTATAGCAGTTGGGTCCTTAATATGTATCACAGTATAGAATCTATACAATCACCACTCCTCTCATGATTAGTGCTGTCACTGCATACACAACTGATTTTTTTTTTTCCCATGATGAGAAATGGGCCTGCAATTCTTTAGTTAGATCTAATAGTCAGGGCTTATCTTCCATGGGAAGAGTGTGAAGAAGGGACAAGTTGCGGCAGGAGGAAAAAATAGCAGATCTAAGGGATTTCTGACAATTTCCAGAACGAAAGAAGGGAGAAAAGTGGAATGAGTAAAGGAAAAGGGAAGAAGGATATTTATTTAGTGTATCAGGTGCCAAGAAGAGATCTGAATAAAGAAGTAGTAGGGATACATAAAGGCTTGTGTTGGATTTGTAATTTTATGGAGAGTTGTCAAAAGAGCTCACGTGTAAAAACAAGTTTATTCACTAAAATCAGTTTCACTTACATGCATGCATCTGTGGTGGGTGCAGAGAGGCACCTCTCAGATGCCCCTTCAGGGAGGGACTCTGCTCCAGCTGGGGGAGTGCTTTTGGCAGGCTGGCAGACAGCCTCTAGCTGTCAGCTCCTTTGGCAACAGTGAGTTTTTGCAGGAAGTCAGCCCACTGAGGTGGGGCTAGAAAGCCCTAGACATTTTGGCTCACCATGTGACAGCTCTCGACAGGGCTTTCAGCTCCAGGGAGCCCCACAGGATTGGGTGAGGCTGTGGAGGGGGACCCACTTCCCCCGCTAACTTTCCCTTCTGCCTAGTCCCTTTTCTCCCTCTCCCCATCTCAGGGGTTTGTCCCAAGGGCACTCCTAAGACACACCCTGAATGCTAAACTCTTGTTTCAGAATCAGCTTCCTGGAGCTTCCAAACTACAAGCATCTGTTGACTAAACTGTAACCGAAATTGAAGAAAACTGGAGAATGCGAGGTGATGAAAAAGCATCATAAAATTACATGTTAACACTTTAACTCGAGTGTTTCTTTGTTATTTCGATTTGCTTGTACTTAGTGTGATATTACCTTTAACATTTTGTTTCATATCGGTTTGGTTTGCTATTCCTACCTTCCCTTTCTTACAGGAATCCTATTGTGGAAAGATAAAAAGGTAACAGGGTAAGAAAAACAATTAGGTGGTTTCTTCCCCCGCCACTCAGGAAATCCACTACTTCAAGGTTGGCTTAAGTAGCAAGAGAGGAAACATACTGGGAGATGTGGCAGTGGTTTTGTTCTAAGTATATTAATAGAAAGTTCTGAAGTGGTCTGATTATCAGAAGAACTGTCCCTGAAGGGAATAAAGAATTTAATTTTAAGCCTGAAGATTTAAATTGTCACTCAGAATTCTCAGACATGAAAAGCATTAGTAATTTTGAACATAAACAGGAAAGTAGGTACTTCCATCCTGTCTTTCCCTGTGGCTCCAGAGGAGGGCAGAACAGTGGATTCCCAGACCTGCCCCTTGTTTGAAACTCTTGAATTTGGGAGACAGAGTGCGAGTGTCTTCTGGCCAACTCCGTTACCTTCAGACCTTGGATCTCTGGGAAATAGGTCTGTTGGAGAGTCCTTGTTCTGATTTTTCTGGGATCCATATGTTACTAGGAGATGACTCTGGCAGACCACACCCTGATCTTTACTGTCTGGAAGAAAAAGAGGTAATTGTCCTGACGACTTAGACCATATACCTACAGACGAAATTGAGATATTGTTTTATTTTTTTCTAAGATTATTTTGATAACAGCGATCTTTGATGTTACTAAGTAAATACAATTGTATTTAGGTTTTCTTTTTGGAAAGGAAAGGAAATTGTACTGGAGAAGAGGACTACCTAAAGAGCCACTGTGAACATTTTCCATCTCGTTTATTTCAGATAATCGCTTCGACCATCCCTCTCAGTTGGGGAGTGTGATGATCTGTTGCCTACAAGACGAGGCAACTATTGTGAGAAAAAGACAAGATATGATGGGCTGTTACAAAGGAAATACTTTGAGGTTTTCTAGTTCAGGCTTTGTGCCGGGGGAGTCTCAGTTTCCTCATCTGTCAAGTGGGTTAATTCCCATCTCCCTTGGTTACAAAGACTACAGAAGGGACATCGGAAGAACCAGGCCACTAGGACAGTGCCTGGTATAGAAGTATTCAGTAAATGTCGATTCCCTGTCTATCTCTCCCTGAAGAGCTGTGGGAAAACACTTCATAACCCCATGTGTCATCTGATGGACCCCCTCTCCTCTTTCTACTCCCATGACACGGCGGGCCCTGGAGATCATAAAAATGCCTCTTCCCTGTCTGTTCCTCTCGTTCTTCCTCTCCAGGACAAGGAAGTGGCCGGCTACGTTCCCTCGGTTCAGAATCTTCTGCCTCCCAGGACTGCCCAGCCCCCGGGGTTAAGAAGGTCGGGGGTGGGGGGAGGAGAGCTGCGTCCTCGGCCTGCGCAGCGCAGTGGGGAGGGGACCCGGAGGCGATGGGGAGGCGGGCGCAGTCGACCCAAGGGTGGAGAAGGGGGACGGCGAAGGACGCGCGTTCCCGGGCTCGTGACCGCCGGCGGCCAGGGGAGCCTTCGCCCAGACAGCCTCGGAGATGGCAGGCGGCGGGGACCGGCGGGCCATGGACACCCTCCACCTGCTGCTGCTGGTGGCCGCTCTGCCCCTGGCGGCCCGTGGGGTCAGATACCGAGGCTCGGTGGACTGGATCCAGGAGAAGGTGAGCGTATACCGCTGCGTGACTGTACCTGGGCGGCTGGTGCGCTGTGCGGGCACCCGGGGCCGGGAGACCCCACTTTGGCAGGGTGGGAGACGGGTAGAGCGGCCGGCGTCCGCCCAGGCAGCGGTGCCCGCAAAGGGCACCCGGAGGAATCCGGGCTCTGGGTTCTCGTCGGGGTGCCTCACTGGCCCCGTGGCTGCTTTGGAGACGCCACGGGAGCAGAGTGATGTCACCAGCCTCCCCTCGGCTGCGGTCTGATGCGGGGACCGATAGGCACAGGAAGTGTGTCTAGCCGGCGGCGGCCGAGCTGGGAGGTGAGGGCGCTTCGCAGCTGCGCCACCCACTCGGCACCTCGGAGGCCCGCGGTCGCCGCGCGCCCCGGGGGGTGTGCCCGCCGCGTCCCTCACCGCTGCATCCGCGGACGCCCTTGGGACGTTAGAGTTTCCATGCAGTCTCTGGACAGATGTGTGTTCCCATTTGTTTCAGGTTTTTAAGCGCAGCAGCTCTAACTGGAGACCGGCTTCACTTTAAAATATTTGTTTTTTCTTAACATTGAATAAATGCAGTTGTCAGAGCTGTGTATCTAGTGGTAGGTGGTAATTCACATAAGGAACTTAGGATGCAATTTCCTCTGTGTGAAATAAATAGGTTCAAAGTTATTTCTTGTTAACAGTTTTGAAATCGTAACATTGCTAGGCATTATGCATACGTTGATGGTATTGGTGTAAAATGGTATGCTTTAAAAAATAGTAAGAAAAGTATAGGGAAGGTACTTCTGTCCTCACAAAGATACCAATTTATAGTGAAAAAAAATAGTAAGAAAAGCAGTAAAGGGTTATAAACTTTGACAGTGTTGTGGAACAGATCTTTTAAATGCTGACGGTGTGCTTGTATTTCCTCACAAGGTGGGAAAACAGGGCACACTGGTGAATGCAGAGACCCTCTCTGGGTCACATGCAGACTCGCACGCAGCCACAAGCACGTGTGCATGAATAGCCCGCTTCAGTTCTCTGTGTTATGTTTCCTTGCTTCACCATTTAGACGCCACAACGTGCCCCCACTTACACGTGGAGACCATCAGCCACAGGGACCCTGGAGAGGATGTGGGAAGACAGCTCAAGAGTTACTGCATCAGAAGAAAAACTTTCCACGGGTGTTCAGTAGTAGTCCATTAAGGGACATGGAGTCCCATACTTAAATCCTTTCCTTCTTCATTCACCCTGAGTACCTTCCTGGTCAGAAACTGGGAAGGGAGCATTAATAACCAGAATATGGAGCCACACCAAATGTGTCTTTCTGATTCATCTAAACGGGTGAATAAATGATATGGGAACTGTTTGAGCTGCTCTTAGGAATTATTTGTAGGCAAGATGTATTTGTAGGTGGGAGAAAGTTTCGAATTCTGGACACGTTTTGAACTAATGAGAATTTAACTTTGAGAAAAGCATTTTTATTTAATTTAATTTATTTATTTTGACAGAGATCACAAGTAGGCAGAGAGGCAGGCAGAGAGAGAAGGGGAAGCAGGCTCCCGGCTGAGCAGAGAGATGTGGGGCCAGATCCCAGGACCCTGAGACCATGACTTGCGCTGAAGGCAGAGGCTTTAACCCACTGAGCCACTCAGATGCCCTGAGAAAAGTATTTTAAAGCATGAATCCCTTTAATATTTATGTTAAGAAGCTTCTCTAATCATTGTTCTGCTAATCATTGTTCTGCTTTCAAATGTGGTAAGCAAATGAAGCAAATGGCGAAATCAGCCATGACAATTGCCAATTTCTGGTCCCCTCCTCTCTTATTCTGTAGGCTTACAGGTGGCCCGTACAGTTTGCAGCCTGGGAAATAAATTGGTCCATACTAAAATACAAGCCTTCCTGCTATGTATCACATGTAACTATCTTAATCATTGAGGTCTGCCAAAAGGTGAGATTTAGTAAAGAAAACAATGATTCCAAAATCCTTTTTCTTTGTTTTAAGATAAAGGTGTTTCTCTTTCAGTGGGATCTAGTACTTAAAAACTACCTGATGGTTGAGTTCAAAGGTTATTGGAAACCTACAGACATTTTCCCAAAGAAACAGTATTGTAAATTGTTAGATTCTCAGGTGGGCCTATAAGTGTATGTTTAGAGGTATTGGCATCTGGGCGCCAGGACGCTTATATATAAGCATCACTTGAACCTCACAGTGCCCCTGGGGAGAGGAGAGATTCATTCCCAATTTAGAGGTGAGGTCACCTGACCATTCCTATACCAGTGAACTGAAGAGCTGTCCTCTGTCTTCTTCCACTCTCTTTTCCAAGGTAAATGAGTCCTGGCTAATGATGTAGGTAGGGGACAGTGTCCAGGTAGTGAAGGAGGGTGGGGCAGGTGGGAGGGTTGGGGGGCCAGAGGAAGAGCTTATTTCCCTTTTTCCAGGTTAGAGTGGACCTTAAATAGAATTCCAAAATAGGTAATTTGTATTGGAACCTTCTCTCCTGTTTCCCCCCCTTTCCTGATCTCCCTCTTGGAGCTTAAAGGTTATTATTCTGGGGGTTGAGTGTATTCCCAAACTACTTCTCTAGAATCCTGTCCCATCCTTCATCCCCAACCCTGTTTCTTTGGTACAGATGCATTCCTTCGGTACAACTTTGTCAACTTGCTATTAAAAGGAATCTCATTAGTCCTCTCTTAGGTGTGAAAAACTGGTGACTGTTAGGAAGTTTGCATATTTCTTTTAAAGGGAATCTATTCGTTTAAAAGTATGGCTTCTATTGAAATCTCTCAATTATGAAGTTAAAATGCATATTTTGAAAACATGGAAAATACAGAAAAGTAAAAGAAAACTATTGTCATCCATAATCCCACATTCAGAGATAATTGCTGTTAACCATTTTGGCATTTTTATTCCTAGTCTCTCTCTCTCTCTCCCTCTTTCTTTCTGTACATGTATATGTCATATTTATATGCACATGCATAGACATGTGTATATATGGTGTGTGTTTTTATTTATAGAAATGGATAATTATACCAATCTTGTAGGTTTTTATGAGAATTGAATTATCCATGTAAAGCGCTTAGCACCATGCTGCCCTATAATAACTGTTCGATTAAGACTAATTGTTTATTTTTAAAATAACACACAAGAATACTTATTTCATACTAGAGTTTATGCTGCATATATGGTTTTATATTTTACTATGTCACTTAAAAGCATATTGTGAGTATTTCCATGAGCCAATAAAATTCATTGAAAGCATCACTTGATGATTGCAAAATCATTCATATTCTGTAATTTTACTCTCCTTTTATTGTTGGGTATTTAGCTTGTTTCCAAACTTGCTCTCTCATAAACTTGGGAACCAGTGTATTTTAATTAGTAGAATTTTCCTTTATTATAACAAAGGTGAACATTTCAAGTCATATTGGATGTGGAGGGGCAGATTTTTTTGAACAGAGGAACCATATGCGGGAGGATTGGCCTTCCCTAGGGGTCCTTCTCCGGGGTCATCTCTGGCATGCTGTTGCTGCTGTCTTCAGCACTTCACATTGTTCTGCTTTCAATTCTGAAAGTTTTTAGGGTTCTCCTCTTCCATGGTTATAAAAGTCCTTAACCAGGGGCACCTGGGTGGCTCAGTGGGTTAAAGCCTCTGTCTTTGGCTCAGGTCATGATCCCAGGGTCCTGGGATAAAGCCCCAAATCAGGTTCTCTGCTCAGCAGGGAGCCTGCTTCCCCCTCTCTCTGCCTGCCTCTTTGCCTACTTGTGATCTCTGTTTCTCAAATAAATAAATAAAATCTTAAAAAAAAAAAAAAGAGTCCTTAACCATTCATCCCTTTACCCACCACGATTCTTAGGAAAACAACAATGGAGACTCCAATGGAGGCACAGGGAGGTCAGTGGTAGGCTGTGTATTGGTAAGGGGAGAGAGAGAAAATGTACCCTTGTTGAGCTTCTACTACCTGGCAAGTTAAGTGCTATGACATCCTTACAGATCATTAAGCCTTTCCTAGTCACAGCTAGGAAGTCGGGGACCTGGGATTTGACTCTGAATTGTCGGTTCAAAGCCGACATTGCTTTTCTTTCAGGTAGAGGACTCCTTGCATTGAAAGAAG
Organism: Enhydra lutris kenyoni; assembly: GCF_002288905.1. Taxonomy (NCBI): domain Eukaryota; kingdom Metazoa; phylum Chordata; class Mammalia; order Carnivora; family Mustelidae; genus Enhydra; species Enhydra lutris. The sequence continues at coordinate 4,692,899 of NW_019154143.1, forward strand.
GCAGAACTTTATCTTATTCAGTTCTCAACTTTCCCACAACTGCATTTGTCATGTCAGAGGCATTGAACACACTGGAAGGATTTCTGTAAATGCTGGCTGGGTTGAATCTACCTGTAGACATGGGAGTTAATCTGAGTGCTGTGTGGGAGACACTCATACAGGATGAGAACTGGAATTGAAATCACTGGGCTTCTGTAATGATCTCCCTTTAATTCAATGGCTTGGGACCTCAAATCCCCCTGCAAGTGGGGCCAACTCTACAAATTATGTAATTAAAACCCTCGTTGGCCTGGCACCAGGTGATTAGCCCAGAGGAGATGTTTCAGGATATCTGGTTCACACTTTTTTAGCTGAAAGATTCTTGTCACCCAAAGCAGACTTATTGTCCTTTCTGCCTGGCTGAAAAGACAAGGCAAGGGCTGTAATAGAGACTCTGAGAATGCCCATACCAAAGAAACTTGTCTATGTGCTTTTTAACTGACTAGGACTGGACTAACTCGGGTTTTGCATTTAACACTGGGCTCAACACTGTTTTTGCCTCAGTTACTTTCCTCATATCCAGCCCACACTTTCTTTCCAGGTTTCTCCCCTCAATCTTTCCTCTGGTCTCCACATAGATTTTTTGTATTTATTGGGTTCTGAGAGTGAGGCTCCTTGAAAGCTGAGTGGGCACCATTTTGGTTGGAAGAGTCCAATGTGCAACACTTTAATGACCAGGAAGGCTTAAATAATTTAACGGAGTGTGGTCGTTTCCCCTTCTCCGTCCTTCCCTGACTGGGAAGTTTTTATTTGCATGGTTTCACAAGCCTATTTCTTTCCAGAGAGGCAGGGAGAGGAGGGTTCTTTACAGAAGCATGTTAATTAGGTGGTTGAGCCCAGGAGATTGAGGAACAACTCATGTCACTCTGGGTTTTGAGGAGCGTCAATCAATGGGCCTGTCTGTTGCACTTACCCTTCATTCATCCATCGAGCATTTTTTGGTGCTATTTCTCATCTATATTTCATCTGTGGTATCTGTTACAGCTAGCAATGCTGGAGGGTTATTTATCTTGTTCCTGCTTTTTCTTAAATCTCTTCAGAACTCTTCCATATGCTGCTATAAATTGCCCTTTAAAACATGAGCTGGGTTTACTCCCACTGTGGACACTCAGCAAAGGACCTGGTCCACAGTAACCCGGTAGGCTCTAGGATGGAGAAATGTATGCTACACAGGAAAGGAGTCACTGGTCAGACAGCCTTCCTGACACAAAAGGTCTTGGTTGTCACAGAGACTGCCCTGGGCCAAACCAACCCTAAGGCATCATGGGAATTGAGATGAGAAATTAAAAGACAGCAACAACACTAAAATCACAGCCCTCTCTAGCACTTTGCAGCTGGTATCTTCTCGTTTCTCCTCTCCTCATAATTGCTTGTACATTTAACTGATTGGGTATTTTTAATGCTCATTTTACTTTATTATTATGTAGACACAGGCTTAATGAAGACAATTTCAGAGAGACCGTTCTGTCAATTCCTTATTTGATGACCACACCCAATATTGACTGAGTACTCAGCACGCCCCGAGCGCCTAGTGGCTGCAGGAGGGACTGGGATATAAGGACAGTCGTTGCTCTCGTGGAGTGGGTATGAAATCAGATGTTAAACAAATCAACACACAGGAAAGTGATCTCTAAGTCATAATCTGAGTCAGCAGGAGAGTCAGGTGAAGAGGGAGGAAAAGGCCTTAAAGCCGGAAGTCACCGCAGGTGCAAACGCTGTGACAAGGCAGAGTCTCCCACTGCTTTGGGAGCTGTAAAGAGGCCAGGGAGAGTGAAGCATGGTGTGCTGGGGCGAGTGGCCCTGTCTTGGGGGTGGCGAGAGGGCAGGAGAGACTGCTCATTTGGCAATGAGCTCCCGTCGGTCGGCCTGCTTAAGTAGTAATTAACCATAGACGTCATCCCACTTCTTGCCTCCAGTTCCTTCTTTGTCCTTTTCACATTTCTGTTGTTTTGTCTGTTAGCGTCAGCTTTCTTCTCAAAGTGCTGTCTGAGGGCTAACTTAAGGACTGAGAACCTAACCTGAAAGTAGTAAGGAATTTAAAGGCTGCAGGGACAAATTTATGCAGGAAATATATTTTAAAATATATTATCAGTAAACAAAGACAAATCTTAATTGGTTTAGGCACAGGGAGTCTGGATGGTTCATTTGGTTAGGAACCTCCTTCAGCTCAGGTCATGGTCCTGATCCTTCAGTCGCAGGATCGGGTCCTGTGTGGGGCTCCCCGCTCAGCTGGGAGTCTGCTTCTCCCTCTGATCTCTCTCCTCTCATGCTCTCTCTCTCTCTCTCTCTCTCATTCTCTCTCTCTCAAATAAATAAATAAAATCTTGAAAAAAAAAAAAAAAAGAGGTTCAGGCACAATTGAGATTACCTCCAGGATAATGAGGCAGGGACGCAGAGCAGAAGGGCATGGGACTGGGAATCCATGGAACCCAGATATTTTCATAGATTTACCTGGAGCTCTCCTACAACCTTGGGAAAATCATCTGGTCTCTATGAAACCTCAGTTTCCACTGACATAAATCCAAGAGGGTGGACTAGATCATCTCTAAGTCGTCTTTCCAGCTCTAAATTCTATACCTCTTTTGTGTTTGATAGAAGGTAACAGAATGACAACTTGTTTAATTTAATGTTTACTATGACGCTTACATATATTAGCTCACTTAATTATAATTACTCTAAGAAGTAGGTGTTAATGCCTCCATTTTACAGATGAGGAAATTGAGCCTTAATGAGGTTAATCAACCCGCCAGAGTTACAGCTAGGGAGTGATGGGGGGCTGAGTTGAGAGTGTGTCTGAACCCAGAGCCCATGCTCTTTGCATGATCACCCCAGAGAGTAACGTTGAGGCATAGCAAAGTGTAGATGAGTGTAAGTCATTTGGCAATGAGCATTCTTTAATTCCACAGTTTCTCACTAGCCACATGGAGTGAAAATAGCTCTGTGATTACTGAGATACAGTCAACCAGCACTGGGGCTGGGAAAAGCTGTGAGTAGACAAGGCTCCTCCAGCTTCTATTTTGCATTCCAAAGAACGTACTATCCTTACATTACCTTCATCATTCCCCTTAGGGAAGAAAGCAGCTAATCAATCACGCACTTTCCTGTGAGAAGAGAAACACCTTTCAGCACGGAGTGTCTGATAAACATGCAATGAATGAATGATTCATCACAAGAAAATACAGCATGTATAAAGTCATATCCACAACAGAAATTTGATTTTTATGTTTATTGGGCTCTTTAAGTTAAGGTTAATTCAGCTAATAGGTAAATGCCCCTAAGAGTGTGAGTGCTAATAGAATTTTAAAATAACTTTAACTGGAGATAAAGAGCGTACTATTTAGTGGGTTATAGAATCATCAAACTCTGGCTGAAAGGAATTTCAATGACCATCTAGTTTAGAGCTGTCCCATAAAAATATATGATGAGAAGTGTGTATGTAATGTTAGGTTTTCTAGTAGCTACATTAAAAAAGGAAAAAGCTATAGGTGAAATTAATTTTAATAATATGTTTTATGCAACTCAATATATGAAATTTCAATATGTAATCACCATAAAACTTATTAATGGCATACTTTTCATTTTTTTATTAGTCAAAGTCTGAAATCTAATGTGAATATTATACTTAAAGCCCGTCTCAATTTAAATTACTACATTTCAAAAGCTTAATAGTCATATGTGGCTAATGGCTACCATAGTGGACAGTGAAGATGTAACTCAAATTCCTTTATTAGTTTTTTTGAGGGAAATGAGAGTTAAGGGACCTGCCCGAAGTCATACAATCTATGAATGGCAGCCAGAAGCTTTGACTCCAACTTCTCTGACTCTAAGACAGTGCTTCTTCTATAATGCCACATTGTCTTTTATAAAGCCATTGTGCTAACAAAGTATAATTGTTCTGTTGGCTCCAGTTTTGTAAATGTTGGGTTTTCTTAAGGATAGGAGGTCAATAACTGATCTCTTAAACCATAGTTTTACAAAGCACTTGTCCTAAAATAATTAAAAGTTGCACAGGAAGTGCCAAGTATTAATTCTCAGGTTCGATGCATTGCATTCACTTTGTTTTTAAAATAAGCCGCCTAAACAGTGTAACTTTCTAGATCTGAGGGGCAAGTTTTAGAGTTGAGTTGTTTGATTTGCTTTATGATGTAAGAGCTATCTCTTTAGTTTGAGGTTCAAAGGAAAGAGTTCTCTATTGCAAATGTCTCCGTGTTAAATTGTGACCCTTCTATGAAATGATAGCCAGTTCAATAATGTCATTCAATCCTCAGTATGATCACCAACCAGCCATTTTGAATTCATCGTCTCTTCGACAAGTTGCAGAAGGCACCAATATTTCTGAGATGTGGGAAAACGACTTACGACCATTGCTGATAGAGCGATATCCGGGATCCCCTGGAAGCTATGCTGCCCGCCAGGTGAGGATATGCCCATACCCCTGAAGGTTGTTGAACACTTCCCTTTCATGTGAGAGATATTACCATGTCCCAAGTTCTGAGTTGTCTGATATTCAGATCTGTCATTTCATCTTACTATACACCAAAGGAAGCAACCCAGACAACCAAACAATGGGGAGTGAATGTCTGTTCTAAGTTGAGTGTTACACGTTCATCTAAATCAATTTCTGTGTGCAATCCCTGTCAGGATAAAGTAGAAGAGAGTGTCCTAAGTATTCAACTCCTGGTCATTTCTATAACACACCCCCCAGGCACCCAAACATGTTTTCTTGGACCCTATACTCCCCAAGGTCAACAGCCCTAGGTGGTCCTTGCCTGACCTTTCTGGGCCAAGGGTGAGTTACTGTCCTATCAGGCCTTTATTTCTCATGGGAAATTGTGTTGTCCTTGGAGGGAAAGTCAAGATCAGTGATAAGCTACTTGCACCAGTGTGGTGCTTCTGAAACTTCTAACTCTGACTCATGTTAAAAAAAAAAAATTCCAAAAAATTTTTTAAAAATTACATTTTATACACACAAACATAAAAATAGATCCAAATGACACAAAAGTCTCAAGAAAGAAATCCACGCTCTTCTTACTTGCATTACCTGCAATTTACTCTGATATCGTTAATTCTGTCTTACTAGTTGTTGTGTTTTATTTTGTTTTTTAATGCTGGTCATGACCCAATAAATGGATTTCAAGATCCACTGATTTTACCATTGCAGTTGGAGAGACACTGCTGTAGAGGGTAAATTAAACCATAGCTGGGGTAGACCTTGTATGTCTCTGCCTTCTTAGTGCCAGTCTTCCTAAGTGATCTGATATTCCACCTCTGAATGACTGCTTCTTCAGAATAGCCCCATTTCAAGGGGCAGCTCAAGAAAGAATGGGGAGAGACTGGCCCCTCAAACCCTCCTCTGAGAGTACGCCACTTGCCTAACCCTAAAGGCAAAAGACCTTGGCACTCCACTTCTGTGCTAGAGTGACACCTGCCAGGCCCAGCAACACAGCTGTTGGGCTCATCCATTGTGCCCTGTATATGGCTCCAGCCTCTCGAGTCTAGCCCAGATAGCCATTGTCTGTTGCTCCATTAGGCTCTTATCTCCCAACCACACAGCACCAGTTTCTCCTAAGGAATTAGATAGTGGAGAGCCAAAGAGCACCTTCGTTCTTCCTAACCTTTAGGCAGAGAGAGGAATATTAATGATCATGGCTAACTTTCATGGAACACTGTTTTTTTTTTTTTTTTTTTTTTTTTGTCAAGCATTTTATGGAGTTCTTTGCATGGATTTTCTCATTCAGTCCTCACAACAATGCTGTCATGTGGGTACTATTATTATCCTAGTGCTACAGATTGAAAAAGCATGAGTTAGGTATTTGAGTCAACTTGTTTGGGGACATACACACAGTAGTGATAAGACCAGAATTTGGACCCAAATCTGCTTGATTCTTGATCCTATTTCTAAAGAGAAGTGGCTAGGAGGAACCAAATCTGGAGTGTGTGTTCAGAGTCCTCAGCTCTGGATTTTCTCTTGCCTCATTTGGAGAATGAGACCCATACCATTCATTTCAGTGATATTCCCTGGGCCTCATCTCCCAAGCATTCTCTTAAAGGAAGCTCAGGATGCTTACCAGGGCTTTCCAAAATCCTCAGTTCCTCATTAGAAAAAAATTAGGTCTATAGATTCACTCATTCAATTCAACTTTTTTCATTTCCCCATCCCATTTGATCAGAAGGCTGTGTAGACCCAGAACCATTTATGAATACTTCAGACCTGAGGGTCCTTGCCTGCAGGCTTTAGAAATCCATAAACTCAACAAATCCTGCTATTTGGTTCTGTATGTAGCTTTTAACAGAATATACAGCATAAATAATACACATAGACATGGTTGTGATTAAAAATTACATTAAAATGACTAAACCTTTGACACTTTCCATGCCATGTGGGGTGGAGGCAAATGAGAAGTTTATTGACAGTATTTTGGAATGTGCTGAGACCTGTTTGCTGGGCTGCTTATGCATGTTCTAGCTCATGTGGTGGTAATCTGAACTGCATAGTTATGATAGAAATGGCACTTAAGAGATTCAATTTTATAATTTTATAATTTTTATAAAATTACCATGATGTTTTGGAGAGCTGTCCCCTAAGCTGTGGAAGATAAAATGTTTCTGCTTTAGAAGATGAAGTCCTTGACACTTAGGCTATGATGAGGGAGTTATAGTAACAGACTCAATTTGACCAGGATTAGGACCTGTCACTCAGAACTAAGTTCACACAAGAATGGTGGAAAATCTACATTTTCCCGAGATCTTTTTGAGCACTGGATTAGATGTTTTATCATTTATAGAGTTTCAGGGTTATAACTAGAGAAGACTTTCAAATCTAAAGATGAGTGGACTTGGTATAAAATTATTGATAATTTGATAATTATTGATAACTTGATAATTTGCAATTATCAACAAAGATAGGCTTTGATATAGATTCTTTTCCAGAGAATAATATCGGAACAATGTGCCATAGTCTCTGTTGTTTTTGAGGGAGAGTTGCAAAGGGAGAGGAAAGAGAGAGAATCCCAAACAGATTCCACTCTGAGTGCAGAGCCCAATGCAGGGCTGCATCTCACAACCCTGAGATTATGACCTGAGCAGAAATCAAGATTCAGATGCTTAACCAACTGGAGGCCACCCAGGTATCCTCCATAGTCTCTATTTTTACTTCCTCTGTTCAATGAGCCTATAGATGTCTACTGGATTTTTAGAATACATTTTTTAGGAGAGATTTTATTTATAAAATAAATAGTTGGAAGCTGTGACATCTTGGGGTTATCTCAGTGACTTCTTTCTGAGATGTGAATAAAAAAATGGTTAAAAAATTAAGATGATAAAATCTCACCTAAGGAGCAAGCCAGAAACTTTGCCTGAAAGAGGCAAGCTAGAACCCTCAGTGTTAAAATCTCCTTTGGATGAACAGTACATCTGAGAAGCTGGAGCTGTGCTTCTTTAGCTGAAAGTATGGATAACCCTGGGTGAAGGATCCTGGGAGGAGAGTGCTCAGCATGGAGCCCAAGAGACTAATATGTGGACTGTCCAAGAAGGAATAGTTACCCTGAAGTCCCAGGTGGCAGGATTCAGCATCCTGACAATGATCTGTTTGTAGACTCGGTGCAAACACTGTAGAATCTGCTTCCTCCAAACAAAAAAACCTGATCTACTACCATCATTATTTCCTGGAAACTGGAAGTGAGAATCTAAGTGAAATTAAATTAGACCCAGGATCATTCACTAATGCTAAACTAAAATTCCCAGATTCTCCTTCATCTCCCCCGGAAGTAGAATGTCCTATTTATGTCTATCTTTCTCTCTCTCCCACTCTTACTCTCTGTCTCTCTCCTTGTCTCTACCTTTACCTTTGTATCCTTTTTGGCTCTAACACAATGTTTGTCTATCTCTTTCTGCATCTCTCTCTGTCTTTATCTATCCATCTCTTTCTCTCTCTTCATCTTTCTTTTTCTCCCTTCCCCACTCCAAAAAATAAATCGAGAATAATCCAAAATACAATCTACATCTAAAACTGCATTTTGCACTCCTGGTGGGCCCGAGCTCTTGCTACCCAGCTTCAGGAAGCATTCCCTGCTTAGGGCATTCTAGTGAACAGAATAGTAATTTTGGGAGCCTACTCTAGAGAATTGTGATGGGAACTTGCAGATTAAGCCTGAAGGCCAAAGTGCAGCAAGGGATATTGGTGACCTAATTAGATTATGGAGCCAATTCAATTGTTTATAAAGAAATTCGTTGCTAAGATCATTAATAAATATTTATACTGAATAAAGAAAGGTTGCTTCAGGGAGAACTCTTGGGGACATTTGTTGATGCCTTTGTGGATTTTAGTGTCAACAAAGGGTATCAGAAATTATGTCCACAACCTATTTAGGAGTTGAGAAATGAGTTTGTGTGTGAGACCTTTGCTGAACAGAGCTAACAGACATCTATTTTTTAAAAATCCCAATTCATTTTTGTAAGCATACAGGCTGCTATTGGTTTTGGAGTAGTTCATCATCTGGATACCAGATGTTCTGGACTATATGCTTTTTTTTTTTTTTTTTTTTAAGATGACCCCTTTTGTGGAAAAAATTTCTTTTCCTCAAAGTCTGGGAATAACTTCTTTTCAGATTCTGTGGAAAGCTTATCTGAGGTGCACAATGATTTCTCTCTATTCAAACTACCAATGTTTGATATCATCTAATTTTATGTATTCTCACTGAGACTAACGTATTAGTTATAATCAGCTCATATTCAAAGATTTTTTTAAATTTTTTAATTTATTTGACAGAGAGAGAGCTCACAAGTAGGCAGAGAGGCAGGCAGAGAGAGAGAGAGGGAAGTCAGGCTCCCTGCTGAGCAGAGAGCCCGATGTGGGGCTCAATTCCAGGACCCCGAGACCATGACCTGAGCCAAAGGCAGAGGCTTAACCCACTGAGCCACTCAGGTGCGCCATTATCAGCCCATATTTAGTGATAGCCTATTGCGAGCAAAGCCCAGTATTAAGAATTGTGGATGAAGGGGCGCCTGGGTGGCTCAGTGGGTTAAAGCCTCTGCCTTCAGCTCAGGTCATGATCCCAGGGTCCTGGGATTGAGCCCTGCATCTGACTCTCTGCTCAGCCTGGAGCCTGCTTCCCCTTCTCTCTCTGCCTGGCTCTCTGCCTACTTGTGATCTCTATCAAATAAATAAATAAATAAAATCTTAAATAAAAAAAGAATTGTGGATGAAAACAAAGCAAATGAGATACAAACAATGGTTTCAAAAAGGTTAGAAACATATTCCTTTTATCCTTGAGAAAAGAATTTATATTCTTGAAATGGAAAAGGTAAGGGACTGCAGGCACATCCAATTGTGGCCAAAGTTCACCACACTAAAGAAAGCAGGGAGTGAAAGCCGGGGACTGTTTGTTTATTTGGCTTTTGCAAGACTGAGTGGAGAATCCCTGTCCTCTCTCTGGTTTAGTTATTTTCCTGGAAGCTTCCTGCCACAGTGTTTCCAAAGGCTTTGCCCATGTGTCATGTCACATAGTTACGAGAGGCCACACAAGAGTTGGTTAGGCTAGAAAATCTTGTATTTCCTTGAGGGGAAAAACCCCCAAAACAAAAAAAAAAAACAAAATAAAACAAAAAAGACAAAATCCTTCCATTCTTTTCCAGTTATTATGAGTTATTTGTTTATCATCTCAAAGGCCATGCCTACTGGATGTTAATTGTGGAACAAACGGCCAGTTCTGGCAATGGTTAGTGTCATTTGATGTTTTAAAGCCATCCTTTAAGGCAAACTTACAAAGACGTATACAATATTTCAACATAAAATAAAATAAATGAAAGCTACTGAGAAAAATGAGGTGAGGGGAAAATGGAGGCGGGAAGGGACAAAGGGAACAGCCATAAGCTCACCATAGCTCCTCACACCACACATCCTAGACTCTTAAGGAAGACTCTGCCAGTCTCAGAAACAGTGTTTCTTTTCCATCTGCAACCTATCAGTCACTGTGCTGTTCGTAAGTTCCCAGGTGACCAGGAGAAATGTGAAAATAGATTCCTTTTTATTTTTACCATTGGTAGTGGGGTTTGAGTCTACTTTAGGTGCAAAAAGAAAACAACTTGATCTGTCATTATGGTTCAGAGTTGCTTACTGTTTCTTAAAGAAGGCTCCATATCAATAAAGAAGGCGTCCAATATCCCCCAGCCATCCTCTTGCTATGGGAGTTCATTGTACCATCAGTATCTTTCGTTAGTGTCTATTACATTTTAAAGTATTTGGTGAACTTGGAGCGCATGCTGTGTTCTCGGGACAAAAAGAGCTACCATTTGCTGTTCTTGCCCTCAAAGAGCTGAGGGTAGGGGTTGAGACCTGTAGGACCTTGGTATATCTGACTTCTCAAAATGCCTTCTTAACCTCCTAGAAATGTTGAAAGTGGACTTTAATGTGTACTGAACTGAGTCTCTGTCTCCTGACATGCAGAAATGACCCTGCTACATCGTTAAATGATAACAGTAAGGGGCAGAATAATGTACAACGTAGGTTCTAGTCCCATAAAGGCATGTACCTCTTCACCAATTATGTGTTTGTTATATAAACAATAAAAATGGTGTGGAAGGATATACATCAGACTAATGGGGCACCTGGGTGGTTCAATTGGTTAAGTGTCTGCGTTAGGCTCAGGTAATGGTCTCAGGGTCCTGGGATCCAGTCCCACGTCTGACTCCCTGCTCAGTGGGGAGCCTGCTTCTCCCTCTCCCTCTGCTCCTTCTCACTCTCTTTCTCTCAGATAACCAGATGAAATCCTTTTTAAAAAAGGAAGGGTTATATCAGACTATCAACATTAGTTATACTAACAATTGATTGGGATTGCTTTGCAGGGCAATGATTAGGAGAGAGGGAGAGGGATAGTTTTTCCTTTAATCGTCCCTGCTATTAATTCCATAATCATGTATTGCACTTTTAACTTGAAAGACATCACATAACATTTTTAAAAAATGTATATTCACAAAGTTAATCAATGGAAACTGTCCAGATCTGAAATTTTGGTTTTTCTTTTATCAGCACATCATGCAGAGAATTCAGAGACTTCAAGCCAACTGGGTCTTGGAAGTAGACACTTTCTTGAGTCAGACACCCTATGGGTACCGGTCTTTCTCAAATATCATCAGTACTCTCAATCCCAATGCTAAACGACACTTGGTTCTTGCCTGTCACTATGACTCCAAGTATTTTCACCCTTGGGACAACAGAGTGTTTGTGGGAGCCACCGATTCAGCTGTGCCATGCGCCATGATGTTGGAACTCGCCCGTGCCTTGGATAAGCAGCTCCTTTCCTTGGAGGTATTTGTTTCCATCTTGTAGATTCTTGCGATAAAACCCATTAGAAGAACTCAGAGTGAATTCTAGAATCCTTGGGGGGAGTAAGAAGGCCATTTAGAAATGTAGACTTTCTGGACATTTTGTACTAATTTGTTGCAAAAGCATGTGAGTTAATTAATTGAATAATTAATTAACTAATAACTAATTAAATGAATATTAATTAGAAGGTCACACTATGATATGCGATGGTGAACTTATTCATTGGTACTTGATTGCTTCATTTTGCATACAGATTATATGAAATGCAACACTTCTTTGCAAAAAATGAAGCAGGTGACGGTTGGTATGGGCATATATATGAGAAGTATGTTTTTTTGTTCTTGTTTATGTCGCCATGAAACATCACAACCTTCTAATCTGAGAGATGTGGCTCTTGAGTTGCGGGAGGGGGACGCTGTAAAGTGGTGCGGGGAGTGGGTAATTCAGATGTATCAAGATGAAAAGCATTGAGCAGAAATGCATTATTGTTATTATCTGTGAATCTCGGCTCAATTTTATGTAGCATAGCAGAGCTTTTGTTACGGTCTCAGCTCAAAACACTTCTGGGACTCTCAGATGTTATTTCAGTCTCTGTTCTTAAGGGTATATCGGAAAAAAGTGCTAAGCTCGGTGAAAACGTTTTGTTAAGATATCACTCATAACCGAGTAAACACAACAAAGCAAAACAATAAACTTGGTTCGCAGGCAACAAATACTTTTTTCTTCCCCCTCAGAGCTTTATGAAGGGGCCAACCTTTGCTACAATGGGGGTAAAGAAGTAAAAGTTTTATCTTGTAATGGAAGTAATAGAGATATTTGATCTATTTTTGCTGGATATGCTAAACTTGAAGAAAGCAAGAATTGTTTGTAACCTCTCCATATCCTTTTCACTGTTTTTTGGTTTGTTTTGTTTTGTTTCTTGAACCTTCTATAATGTCTTTGTCCAATCTTCTGCTCTGCTTTTAACGAGTACCTTTCCCTAGCGATTGGGTGAGAGAGTTCAGAAGCCGATATAAAAGTTTAATTTTTCATGTTTGCATTCTAGTATAAGGACATTAAGTGAAAGACATAGTCTGTCTAGTGGGTGTGTTTTCTCTGGGTGAGCTCCTTTGCCTTTTTCTATGTAGTTCATACATGTTTTTAGTGACTAGAAACAGAAATGGCTGAATGAGTTGTTGGTTGGACATCCCCATTTAAAAACACACACACATTCTTCTCTTAATATCATTTCTCATAGAAGTAGCACTGATATGGACCATTTAAAAAAAGGACTAGTTTTGATTGAAATGTGAAGAGTATTGGATTCATTTTTCCACTCATACTTTAAACTTGTATTAAGGAGTGGTTTCAAGTTCTTCAGCTTTCATGGATTGGGTAGGTGGTAGTGGAATGGGATGTGGGAGAGGACAGGAGAGTAGACTGGATTATTGCTCCAACTGTGTGCAACCCTCCGGTGGTAAGATTACAGTTAGACATTCCCATCTTTTGTCTTCCCAGGGTAGCAGGTTGTAGGTTCTCATTCCTTGGCTCTGAACTTGGTTGTTTAATTGTCTTGGCCAATGGGTTGCTAGTAGATATGACACAAGCAGAGACTGGAGATGTGCTTGTGTAATGGAGCTTGCCATAAGGGCATGCCCTGGCTGGCCCATCAGTCCCCGGGGGAGGATAAAACGTGGAGCAGAGCCAAACTTAATGACAGCACAGTGAGGCAGAGCTCCTCCAACCAAACCCAGCCTAGATCACTTGTCCCCTAGATGATCTATAGACCCAGGAGGACACATGAGTGTTGCTTTAAGCCCCTGAGTTTCGGGTGGGTTTTTACACCTTATTACTGAGGAATTAGCTGATACAGCCTTGGGTGGGGACGGACTGCAGATAATTCACCTACTATGTTGACACTGGCAACTAGACATTTATCATAGTACCATGAAGAACAGAAAGACCTTCACAAATCAGCCTAACATATTTTCCCAGCTCCAAGACTGAGTTATCAGAAATTGAGGGCCACAGTTATTTTCCTGCTAATCCTGAAAAGAAACAAAAAGGGCAAGGTGCCTTATGGGACTCCACACAGTTTACTCTTGCCGTAATGATGGAACAGAAAGTAAACTCTTGCACTGAACACTGGAGTCACTCAGCTGTTGAAATTTCAGTGAGGCACCTGAACATTTAAGCCTATAAATTATGAAAGCTACTTGCTTTTGCTTCTGCCCTGGGCATTAGCTTAATGTCTCTGGTCCCAGGCAATCTTATTTTGCTCTGGTGTTTCATTATTATGCTGTTTGATTTGGAGCTAGGACTTTGGAAACAGTCAAGGCCCTTTAAACAACTGGGAACTTAGGATGTCTCCGCAGAAGTATTTACTTTATACCTTTTGTTGATGAGAAAATCTGCTTAATTACTTAGTAGTTATTAAGCCCTAAATACATATGTACCATACAGACAAATATATCCTGTGCTTAATACTGTCAGGACCTATGGAAAGACTCAAAGTGTAATAAATTATCCTTGTGGTCTAATTAAGTAGTGGATATTAAAACTGTGGCAATGACTAGCCTACAAAGATAACTTAGTTTTCAGATGATAAAAACATTTTTTTCCATCTTAGGAAATCACCCTAAAACAATCAGGAAAATTCCATCTTTGAGAAAACTAGGGAACATGTGTTAATGGGAACCACAATATGAGGACTGGAGGTAAATGGAGAAATGGCAAATGACATATCTGAGTAGAGAGAAGTCATATTCCCCAGAGCATGGAGGAAATGGAAAAGTCAGGGGTCCCCTGACAAAATCCTGGAGTGGCTCAGGGATTGGTGGAGATAGTGAGGGAGGTTCAAGTGAGGCTGGGAGGGGAGCATTTGTAAGTCCGCCCAAGGAGCCTTGGGATATGTAGGTGAAAACGCCAACTGAGCACCAGATTGCCCTGCAGTGAAGCCAACTGATCTGTGTCTCTAATCAGTGTTTTAGAAGCTTATTCTTTATTTTTTTTTAAAGATTTATTTATTTATTTTCAGAAAGTGGTGGGGAGAGGGGTAGCGGGAGAGAATCTCAAGCAGACTCACCGGTGAGCACAGAGCCTAACATGGGGCTCGATCCCACGGCCTTGAGATCATGACCTTGAGCTGAATCAAGAGTTGGATGCTCCAACTGAGCCCCCCAGGCGCCCCTAGTACCTTACTCTTTAATATGAATGAACACAAGGGAAAACCAGACATTTGAGGACAGTCTCCAGCATGAAAGAAAAGGAGTAAAACAATATAAATTGAAAAATGAATTCAAAGGAAATAAAGCACAAGGAGCAGGAGATAACTTAAGGGACACTGTTTTAAATAGCCTTAGAGATTAGAGAGATCCTTAGAGAGATAAAAAGAGATATGACCTCCATTACAGATTAGGGAGATCTCAGATTCAGTCCAGTCTGATGGGAGCATATCCCCAGTATTGTGCTGAGGTGGAGAGAGCGAATGGTTGCATACTTTTCTTCAGGCAGGTTCGGTTGCCTGCAGGCACAATATAGGCAGAGAGTTGGTCTAAAGGTTCTATTTTTGCCTCTTGAGTTTGGCCAAGGCAGAGAGAGGCCAGAGAGCTGAGCATGTATGCAAGGGAGTGGTTAGAATGATTGTGGAATTTAAGCTGAATATGAAGTGAAGAACTTCATGGGGTTGAAGGACTGTGAGCAGATGAATCATTCAATAGATCAGGGGTTCCGGTGGGGCTGAAGGACTGCGGAGGGTAGGTTACCAGAAGGACTCATCTGAAAAGTGAGATGTGACAGTGAAAAATATAAAATTTATCAGAATCCTACTAGCCCTTCCAAGTTCTGCTCAAATACTGACTCATAATGTCTTCCTTGACACCCCAAGGATTTGACCTCTCATTCTATCCAATTCCCAGAAAAGTTTTATGTTGCATCTGTGACCCTTGGCATACTTTGTCCTGCTCACATATTTGTTTTATCTCTCCTAACCCAACTGCCATGTAGCCTCCTTCAAAGGAGAGGCTGTAATTATTATTCTTTGAATCCCTATTGTACTCCCAAGGCAGGTCCTTGAACCTAGACTCAGTGAAAAAAATTACAGACTCAAATAAGGTGGTAAGCCAGGAAGATTTGCAGTTGTTTCAAGTTGCGTTCCCTGGGATGCACACTGACGTGGAGTTTAGCATTTAGGTCCTTTCTGATGGAGTGGCCCTGGTTTAACAGCTGCAGCAGGGAGGGGAGAGAAATGAGATTAGGCAGAGGGAGACGTCAATCATGCAGGTTCAACAATAGGCTCAACCAACGCTGGGGAGCTCTGGAGGTGGAATGGCCCTATAGAGCCTGCAGGACCTGCTTAGCTCAGTCATTGGATATAGGACACCCCCACGGCTGAGGCAGTCCCTAAAAGGACTAGCAGCTGAAGACCTGAGGACAGCTTTCCAGGTGGCAGGGGCAGCACACCCTTCTGGTGGGAAACTGGGTGTGTGTCACTTGGTCCACCACCACAGTTTCAGAGTTTCAAATTTGTCTAAGGATAAAGAAAAATGTACAGGACTTCTGTATTCAGAGGGAGCGGGGGAAAGTGAAATGTACATGGGTGAAGACTGGGGGAAGTGGGCTGAGTTTTGGAAGCAAAGTGGTACAAAATCCATGTTGGCATTTTTCACTTGCTTTGGTTATCTTCCTTTTCTTCACGGTCTTTTTGCCAGGTTAATAGGAAACCATGGTGTTTTTTTTAAATCCTCACAGTGTTTTTGCTATCTTTTTACTATTCTTTTTACCAGAATATTCCAGACTCCAAGCCCGATCTCTCACTGCAGCTGATTTTCTTTGATGGGGAAGAGGCTTTACTTCATTGGTCTCTTCGTGATTCCCTGTATGGGTCTCGGCACTTAGCTCCCAAGATGGTATCGACTCCACACCCACCTGGAGCAAAAGACACCAACCAACTGCAAGGCATGGTTAGTCTGGGGAATCCTCATGGTGCTGCAGCTGCAGGCTCTGCCTCAAAGGAAGCCAAAGCTCAGGCCAATTAAAGACCTAAAAATGCCACGGCATTCTTGGAGCACAGTGTTTATTCTAGAACATTCCTTGGCAGGCATTGGGCTTTTGAGGAATCCCAGAGCAAAAAAGAATGATTCCGGGTTAGAAGTTATGTTTGACCGAGCTTAATTAAAATGATGTAAAAAAATCAGATTAAGAAAACATCAGATTCAGTCCAGCCCAACGGGAGCACATTCCCTAGTTCTGCATAGGGATGGTGAGAGCACATCCCTTCTCTGAGGCCTCTATAAACCGGAGGCTGGGGTCTTGGGAACTGGAGTGCCATGAGACATGGTATAGGGGATGGGAGTGAAGAGTTTCCTTGGTGGCCTCCAAGTGTTATAATGACTCCGAGCGTGTATGTGACATTGTGTCAGTTGTGTTTTGGTCTAATATTGTTGCCATGGGGATGGAAACCTTTTTGATGCTGCCTTAAAACCCTGCTCTTATTATCAAGTAATGTGTGCAACCCATGACTCCATTTTAATTCTCATTTCTGGGCCCACGCTCCATCCTTAGTCCCTCGCGTCACCTTTGAATTCCCTCCCTACTCTGTTAATCTTCCCATATTTGACATTCACAAAGTCTTACATCCTCCCTAACCCCAGCTTGGAACCTCATGCTACCCTCAAGACTTCACTCTTCCCTGTGCCCTCATCCACCTCTGCCCTCACCCTACCTGTGAACTGAAAGCCCATTTCTAACCCCCTCCACACATCCCTTTCCTTTGCTATATCATTGACCTTCACCCTGTGAGTCCAAGTGGGCACATTAAGTGTCCTCTGTGGCTCTAACATGTCATGCCGGCCTTCTCTCCACCCTGTTGTGTGTTGGCAGCTCATAAGGGGCCGGGGAATATGGCTGGCACCTCCTCCAATCCTTTGGCCCAAGGGGCTCAAAAGCATTCAGAGGAGGAGGAAGAGAGACCAGATTGATCAGGAGGAGGAACAAAGTGATTTATCGGTCCAAAGATAGGAATCCATAGTGACGGTTAAGGCTGTTTTATCCCCAGAAAAAAACTCTTAGTAGCTGATCCAACCTTGTAAATATAGTTTTATTTCAAACAAACTTATTTTCCCCCAGTGAATACATTTACTCATCATTCATGAGTTAATAGGTATTATGTCTTTAGAATCATGGACTCTGTGGATATTTATCAACTATGTGTCAGGATCTATGCTACATATCTACCCACATGTTATTTCATTTATATAAATCAGGAGTTCTTAAAGCTGGGGGGGGGTAGTCTTCAGGGAGTCCTCAAGCCTGCTTATGTTTTATGGCTCGAATGAGGAACGCTGAGCAATTATGGAGACTTGTCACTAGAAGGGGCCTTTAAAACCCAGCAAGTCTGAGCTTCTGGCTTGATGGAAAAGGAAATGGAGATCTAGAGATAGTAGGTCACAGAGCTCGTAGTCCAGAAATTGTTCCTATATGCTGCTTTGAGGAGTAAATAGTTACTACCCAAGTGCTTTCCTGTAGGTAGCTGTAACATTTACAGACTAAGGATAAAATGACTAATTAGAATGGAATAGACTATAAGAGAGGCTTGGAATCCCATCTGAAAATAAAAGTAAATGTATTCTTTTTTAATCTATAAAATATTATCTAAGTGTCCTCTTTCTAATTTACCCATAGTGTCTGTGACCCCCCCAAAACTCTATACCTTGCCATTTGTCCACATTGCATAAGCAAGATTTTTAAAAGTTCTTCAAAATAATCAGCTTATAAAGTTATTAAACCTTTTGTCCATTTATAGAGCTCCCTGGATTATTTGTAATTTTTAAAATGAGGTTAGTTTTCACTGATTGTTTTTTTCTATTGATGAATATGAGATGTGTTTTGGTGACAGGGATTAAATAATCTTTTTTCCTCTCTTAGGATTTATTGGTCTTACTGGATTTAATTGGAGCTCCCAACCCAACATTTCCCAATTTTTTCCCCAAAACTGCCAGATGGTTTGATAGACTTGAAGCAATTGGTAAGCACCACTGTCACTAAAGAGTCAACTTAGTTCTTTCCTACAGACAAATACCACACTTTAAAATTCAACATTTGTAACAACAACAAAAAAGAAAAAAGAAAATTCAAAATTTATGATTTAAATACATTATTTGTAAATATAATATAGTTTTCTGGCTTTTTTTCTTGCTTTACTGATTAGTTTACTGTTCCTATTTATTGTTTTCAGTAGGCCTACTTTATTTCCTGACATGAGACTGCATTTGGAACTGGAAACATGCAATGCTACATTTAATATTTGCATATCACTAGCAATGGTTTGAAAATATTTTCTCAGAGTCCTGTTTGCAGTGTATGGAATGCATGTCCAGAGAAAACTCCACTCGAAAAGCATGCTGGCTAATAATGACTGTCATGATCCTCATGATACCAAAAAGCGTTCTCTAATTTTTCATTATTTTTTTAATCTCTGTCTTTGTCATCTTCCATTTCTTACCTTATTTAGACAGGATTTTCCAAGGAAGTTAAGAGATTGGAATGCGGGAATAAGCCAAGATGCTTCAAAAGTAATTTAAGGGACAGTGCCATGTCAGTTAAATGACAGTAGATGAGTCTGGACCAGGTCAAGCCAGGCCAGGCAAAGAAATAAAATATCTATGGCTCAAGAGAGAGACTTGGGGCTTGGTAAAGGAAAAGGGAAATAACTTTTTTCCTTCATACTTCCACTACTCCTCCCTACCCCGCAAAACACACATACAAAGCCAATTGGCATTAGGGGGAGATGAAAATGTGATATATCGTTAATGATAAATGATAAAAATCCAGGCCAGGAGGCCTGCTTTTGAGGCAAGAACTTCAGGCTAGGAATTCCTTAGTAGCTACACAAAATTCTCTTTTTCTAAGCAGCGGGAAAAAACTCTACTATCTCAATTCATACTTTTGCAGTGAGTTCAGAATTTGCCAATATCCAAATCTAGAATATTATAAGAGAAATTTTTACTTGAGTCTCAAGCAAACTTTTGTTACCACCCCACGTACCCTTTTTCTGTGGTTTTCTCGTTCTCCACCTCTCCATTGTCCTACTTAGTATCAACCTTTAAGGAGGTTCTCACCTGTAAAGCTAGAACCATGCCTGGTTCTTCTCTTCTCAGAACTACTCCAAAATGTACATACTCAAGTACAGCTCAGATGCTTTTTGTCGGGGGTGTAGTTGGGCTCACTGCTGCATATCGTTTAAAAAGTGATGGTCACATGTGCCGAGATTTCAAATTCCTTCTGCATTCTGAGGATTGTTCAGATAAGAATCGATAATCATCTACTGTCTAATTGTCATTTGCAGAACACGAACTCCACAAATTAGGTTTGCTCAAGGATCACTCTTCGGAGAGGTGGTATTTCCAGAATTATGGTTATGGAGGTGTGATTCAGGATGACCACATTCCATTTTTAAGAAGAGGTAATGTGTGTGTATGTGTAGATGTACATGTGTGGGTACATATGCATTTTTAATTTACTGTATATTTATTGTATTTTGTGTATTTGCAACAATCTAGAAGGGTGAGGAGCCATTACATTTAATTACTTGATAGATTAAATCATCCACTAATCATCTCACGACTTCTGTTTTTTCCTGGAAGTCATTCCCAATCCTTAAGCCCCCACCCTCATTCCAGAATATTCATAAAAGCTCACATTCCACTGACCTTTGCCTTCTCATTAATAGATTAAGATTATATTCTTACACTTTGTGTAACTCTGGTGTATTTTGATTAACAGGGAAGCAATACCCTTGATGTCCACGGTGGAAGTCTAAACCAACTCAAGGGCTCTTGTAGTAGACTCCCAATTGGTCTCTAGCTTTTGCTGTTGCTTCCCTATTCTTTACATAAGAGCTAGAGTTATCTTTTAATAATGTAAATCAACTAATGTTTCTTCTGGACGCCTGAGTGGCTCAGTCCTTTAAGCATTTGCCTTTGGCTCAGGTCATGATCTCAGGGTCCAGGGTTTGAGTCCCACATTGTGTTCCTTGCCCATTGGGAAACCTGATTCTCCCTCTGCCTGCCTCTTCCCCTGCTGTGCTCTCTCTCTCTCACCC
Organism: Enhydra lutris kenyoni; assembly: GCF_002288905.1. NCBI lineage: Eukaryota > Metazoa > Chordata > Mammalia > Carnivora > Mustelidae > Enhydra > Enhydra lutris. The sequence continues at coordinate 4,713,340 of NW_019154143.1, forward strand.
TCTCTGACAAATAAAGAAATAAAATCTTAAAAAATTTATGTTTCTTCCCTGTTTTAAAGCTCTGCCATCATGTAGAGTAAGACCCCAAGTCTTTACCATAATATACAAAGGCCTCCTTTTTCTGACTCTGTTCTTCTCCAACATCTCCTCCTGCCTTTCTCTCCAACTACTGCTCTGATCCAGCTACATTGTCCTCCTGCTGTTACTCAAGCAGGCCAAGCACACTTCTACCTCAGGACCTTTGCACTTACTAATACTGTTGTCTGGAATGCTCATCTCCAGATTTTTGCACAACCTGTTTATCCTTTTGTTGCATGTCTCTAACTAAGTGTGAGATTCTCAGAGAGGCCTTTCCTGACTTTAAATACATCTTTCTTGGTGCAGCTCTCTGCCCTTCATTCTTTATGCTCCTACCTTGTTTTATTATTCTTTAGAACTCGTATCATTTTCTAAAATTACTTTGTTTACTTGTTTCTTTCTTTCCTGGAATGGAAGCTCTGTATGAGCAGGGCTTTGCCTTTTCACTGATGAAATCTCAACTTCTAGAGTAGTGACTGGTACATAGTAGGCACTTTATAATTATTTACTGAATTAATTGACATTTGTTTAATGAATGAATGACCTTAGAGTAAAAGGGTAAGACACAAGGAAGTACACAGAAAATGATGAATTATTAGCGTCTTTGTATGGTATAGAGCTCCCACTCAGACTTGTGTTTGAAGAATGATATTTTCTAATTTACTCACTGGAAATAAGCACTTAATTACAAGTTGGTTCTTTCTTATTAGGTGTTCCAGTTTTGCATCTGATCCCATATCCTTTCCCTGAAGTCTGGCACACCATGGATGACAATGAAGAAAATTTGGATGAAACAACCATTGACAATCTAAACAAAATCCTACAAGTCTTTGTGTTAGAATATCTTCATTTGTAATATTCTGTTTTAGTTTATTTTAATTGTGTCTAGTTTCACATTCAGAAGTCAAGACACAACTTAAAATAATCTCATTCCAGACAAATGCCATGTGGAACTTCCATCCTATAGATTCATTCTGTAGGTGTCTTTGAATATGTGATTAATAAATCCTAGATTTACATCATGTCCTAAATTGTTCATTAATTTTCATCTAAAGATAAAGATAAATAAATGTTAGGAAAGCAGAAAATAAATATTTTCAGGTAAGAAACTATGAAACTAAATCAGATTCATACATTCAGTATCATGGTCTTCCAAATAGTCCTTCAAATATGATGGTGATGTGCAATGTGTAGCTTTGGTTTTATGATTTTTTTTTATATTTGAGAGTCTCTCATAATATGAAACAGATGCAGTCTGAGGACTTTCAAATTTCTTTTTTTTTTAAAAGATTTTATTTATTTATTTGACAGACAGAGATCACAAGTAGGCAGAGAGGCAGGCAGAGAGAGGGGGGAAGCAGCTCTCCACCGAGCGGAAAGCCCAATATGGGGCTCGATCCCAGCACCCTGGGACCATGACCTGAGCCGAAGGCAGAGGCTTTAACCCACTGAGCCACCCAGGCGCCTCTGACTTTCAAATTTCTTTGAGAAATCTTTGTAGGGTTTATTTCATAAAAATTATCAGAATTAAATGCCATGTAAACTTCTTTTTCATACACAAATGAAAAATTGTATAACTTATAGTTCATTTTGTCAAGATTTTATTTTGGGGGTACCTGGGTGGCTCAGTCAATTAACCACCCACCTTTGGCTCAGGTCATGACCTCAGCATCCCGGGAAGGAGCCCCATGTTGGGCTCCTTGCTCAACAGCGAGTCTGCTTCTCTCTCTCTCTTGCTCTTGCTCTCACTCTCTCAGTAAATAAATACAATCTTTCAAAAAAGTAAAAGATTTTATTTTTAAGTAATGTCTACACCCGAAGCAGGCCTCAAACTTACAACACCAAGATCAAGAGTTGCATGTTGTACTGACTGAGCCAGACAGGCACCCCTTTAGTCTGATTTTGATAGAGTCTTACAAATGTAACATCTTGATTGTAAAAATAATATAGTCACTAACAAAAAACAATGGAGAAAACTATAAACTCATTATACGAATAGGATTGCCATTCACTCTTTAGCTTCACCTCATGTATTTTCAATGCAGGTTAAAAAAAAAACCAGAATTGGGGCACCTGGGTGTCTCAGTGGGTTAAAGCCTCTGCCTTTGGCTCAGGTCATGATCCCAGGGTCCTGGGATCGAGCCCCACATCGGGCTCTCTGCTCAGCAAGAAGCCTGCTTCCCCCCTCTCTCTGCCTGTCTCTCTGCCTACTTGTGATCTCTGTCTGTCAAATAAATAAATAAAATTAAAAAAAAAACCAGAATTATAATCAAACTGTATTTATAATATCCTAGCCTTTTTTTCCTGTTACATAATTATAAATTTATTTGCTGTTCTGATCTTGGGTTGAGATGACTACAAAGACTTTTGAGTGTGGCCTCCAGTGTAACTATTAAGGCAACAGTAGTAATGCAGTAGTTTATGATAATTTCTTTGTGTAGTTAAGTTATATGATATTCACATTTGGTTAATTATAGTATATCTCTTTCCAGAGATTCATGGAAGCAAAATTGTTTGGACTGGGAACCATAGGAATTCATAGATTTTTTCTTTAGCTATAGGAAATAATTATCAGGAAAACAAACTTAACCAACTGAACATTTAGGAAATTGATTCTGCCATTTTAGATGTAATTAGTTGGGGCTGCTGTTCCTCATGGTGCTCGCTGTTCTGAGCAGACATTTACTACCTCCTCACTCAAATAACATTCTGGGGCCAGGTCAGAGGTGAGAGAGACAGGCAGAGTGGGGAAGCAATGACAGATTTAGTTCAGTGACAAAGGAAGTCATAGGGAAAGGAATTGACTTATTAAAACCTCTTTTTCCATGTGGAAAAAGAAAAAAGGATAGTTTTATCTATTGACTATATAAAATTATAGCCAGAACTTTATTAAACCATGTATATAACATGTCTGTAATTTCATGTTGGTAAATTTTATCAAATTGCATTTTTCTAGGATTTCTTTTTATTTTATGAATCTGCTTCTAAAACTCTATAAAGGGTTGTTGTGCCTTGTGAGTTGAATAATATGATGAGTTAACACTTACTGGGTACTAACTCTGTGTCAGATGGTGTACTAAGTGCTTTCTATGTTTTTACCAGCCTAAACTTCACAACAGTCCTAAGGGGCTGGTGATATTATTAGCCCCATTTTATGATGCTTGGGGTGGTTAAGTGTCTTCTTCAAGACCACACAGCTTGTTAAGTGGCAACCATGGGATCTGAACCCAAGCAGTCTGGCTCTAAAGCTTATGCTGTGAACCACTGTAGGGTACTGCCTCTGCCCATGAAAAGAACATTGTAGAATATTCTTAATGCCAAATGCAAATCAACAATTATATCTTGGAATTTTTATAGGTCATTCACTCAGTCTGGAGATGCATTCTTAAATCACACTTGCCGTAATTCACCTGACAGTGTAGGCTTCAGAGGAACACCATCTGCATGCAGAATGATTTCTCTGCCGTGGCAGAGGTTTTACATCAGCGTGGATATAACAGAAATCAGCACAGATGCTTCCAGGGCTGGAGAATCTAACCCACAAAGCAGGATTAAACGAGGCTCTTTTCTGGATTAACTTCTGGAGGAGATAAAACTTTTGAAAGGGACTTAGGGAAACACACACACACACTCTCTCTCTCTCTCTCTCTCTCTCTCTCTATATATATATATATATATAAACATCGGAAAAGAAATGATTTCACTGATTTTATTAACATAGAATGAAAAGAAATTTTAATAAGGAACCCACACCTTAGTTGATAGTACTCCGCATATAGCTATAAGCCTCAATAATAACTTCCTTTTGAGGCAGAGTGAAACGAATAAATCTGCTATAATCTGTTATGCTGGCATTAGTTGAATTATTTTTAGAGGAGGAAGTTGGAGGATGTGTTGAAATGAGATAAAAGGAAAAATAAAACATAAGCAGCTTAATCCAATGAAGGTTTCCTTCCTTCCAAATGGCACATCCTAAAATGTTATTCGCTAAGCATTTGCCGTGATCTGGGAAAAGCCAGCATGATGCCGTGAAGGGAGACATTCTAAGGTATTAATATTGATACCAATCTCTGAAATATGTTCTATATAATACATGCCAGTCAGAAATATTACTTTTTAAAAATTATAGCTGCAAAGGCAGTGCTCCATAAACATTATGTTGTATTTGGAATTTTCCCATGTGCATTTTGGAGCATTTTATTGCCCCTAAGAGAACAATTTGTATGTTTTGTCTATTACCGTCAGCCCTGCAATACACAGGGCTATTTTTCTTCCTCAAGAAAAATGAGTTCAAAGGAAAATGTTCATAAAAGAGTATTCATGACCTTGGCATCAAAAAAAAAAAAAATCATGAGTCTGTTGTTGTAGCTTGAGGGTTGTGTCTGGAAGAGAAAAGACAAAGCCTTCAAAATGGGAGAATGTTTTAGATGGTGAAGCAGTTGTCATAAGAACAAAGCAGCCCATGTTTTCAGCTCCAGCTCCCATCCCTCGAACTGTTTATTTCATGGACCTTCTTTCTCTCATCAAAGAGGTACATTCATTATGGTGCTGCAGCAAAGTCATGTGAAAATTGAGTATTTGCTCAATCAACTTGGCCCAGCTGGAGGTAATTAGTTCTTATAAAGGAGGGATGGACAGGACACAAGACACTTCCATTTCTCTAATGTACAGAGGGCCGCGCATGAGGCTTGCTCACGGAGTAGTCTGCTGAAAATGAAATCTCAGTTTCTTTGCAAGCCCTCCATGTGAGGAAGGGAGGACAGAGAGAGAAGATGAGGGACGCAGTATTTATAGCAGCCGTAGTAATCTAAAGCAATACTGACATAGGGAATTTGGGGGAAATTGCTTAAATTTTCTGTTCGTGAAGGTATGAGGCTGTGTTTTCATAACCAGCCTGCCCACTAGCTTTCGGCTTCAAAGAAGAATATGCAAAAGATGGAGGTTTCGTTCTGAGCTTCAGGACCACTTTCCATGCAGTCTGAGAGTCACAAAGTCGTTTTGAAGTGGTTTGACCGCCTCCCCTTACTTCTCCTTCTGTCTCACTTCTCTGACTTCTGTGAGACATCTCTCTCAGTCTTCAGAGAGCTAAACCCCTGCTTTGTCTCCAGGGGCAGGGACCATGGCATCAAGCCACCTCCATGTTTCATGGAAGGGCTGAGGTGGAGAGGAGAGGTCGTTAGCTAGCTGGGCCAGCGGGGTGATACAGGAAACCCCTCAAACCCTCCTCAACTTGAAAATTGGCCCCAGGATCCTGGCACTGCTTTCAGCAGCAATAATTTCTGGCAGTTTTGAAGAGAGCAGAGATGAAAGTGCTTTGTGTCGTGGCTGCAACCCTCAGCCTGGATTTGGTTGGCCGTGCTCACGCAATGTGAAGTCATCTTATTGTGCTCAGATTTCAAAGGCAGCACATGGAATGGAGCCCACTCTCCCGACATATCCAAATTTGCCCGTGGAGACTTTAGAACATTTGTTTGAGGATAAATATTAAGAGTGCAAAATTGCCAAGAAGAGAGAGAGAGAGAGAGAGAGAGAGAGAGAGATTACAAGGGTATCATAGGAAAAAAAGTCAATTTACAAACTTGAAGAGTTATCAAAGGCACTGAAAATGTCATTCTCTATTCTCTTGCATTTACAGAGCACTGCGGGGTACAAGAAGTCCTTGGCATTCAACGGTTTAACGTTTGGTTTTGACTAACTAAGAACGACATGCAGTAAATTATCGAGCTAAGAGATGGGTGGGAGAAGTGAATGAGTTTAGCTGACTGCCAGCCATCAACTTCACTGTTCTTCTATAGAGATCCTTGGAGTAACACCCGGGAAGTAATGAAACCCATTTGTTTATTAGAAATGACCCCTCCCACCTCCTAAGCCAATCTCTTTTGCTAGAGATGCAGTTAAAAAGGTCTAGGAAAATGATGGTGACACAGGGTAGCTGGGATTTTAACTCTTTATTTTATTATTTAAAAAGATTTTATTTATTTATTTATTTGACTGACAGAGATCACAAGTAGGCAGAGAGGCAGGCAGAGAGAGAGAGGAGGAAGCAGGCTCCCCACTGAGCAGAAAGCCCAAAGCGGGGCTCGATCCCAGGACTCCGGAATCATGACCTGAGCTGAAGGCAGAGGCTTTAACCCACTGACCCACCCAGGCACCCCTGATGAATTAAGAGTATCAAAAGATCACTGTAAAATTTAAGGGTCTAAAAAAATTATCTTTTTGTGGGACAAATGATAAACTACAATGGTGTTCAAAAGCAGTTAGACCCCTTGGTATTTACCTAAAGGGGTTAAATGCTTGTGTCCACATGAAAACCTACACATAGACCTTATAGCAGCTTTACTCATGATTGCCCAAACTTGGAAGCAACCAAAATGTCCTTCAGAAAGTGAATGGATAGATCAACCGTATATAGACTGGGGAAAAATGTGTTTGGGTTATTTCCCTTGGGAATGCTATGGTTCCCTTTAGGCATGCTAGGGTCACTTCATCTGAGTAATTTATCACAAAGATCCTTTGATGGCTTTACCCACATAGCTATGTATTAATTAGTGTTCTCATTTTTCAAATAAGAGAACATGGAAACTAAGTTATTTTCGGTTGGTGCTAACACTAGACTCTAGTGAACCTGATTTCTGGCACATGACATGGCTAATTTCGGTTGAGGGGGGCCTTAGAGATGTTCTAGTTTATTTGTTCTCAACTTGGGAAACACTTGCCCATTTGGAAATGTGTGTGTGTATGTATGTGTGTGTGTGTTTCTAGTAGGCTAGGTGGTGGGTTGGTTGTCATAATAACTGAAGGGTGCTTCTGGCATTTTGTAGGCAGGGACAAAAATGAATGTTCAGAATTGTTTGCATAATAAAGAATGGTCCCACCAAATGCTATTAGTGCCTCCACTGAGAAATACTGACTAGTTTTAAACATTCTCATTCTAAAGCCTCAGATATCAAGATCTAGAGAAGATGGATAATCTATGATTCTTTTGGTTACAAGTGACAGAAAACACTTTTAAAACTTACCTAACCAAAAAAGGAAATTTATTTCATGCCTCTGTTCAGACATAGCTGAATCCACAATCCTCTATCTTCTTATCCCCTGCTCTATCCTTCTCTGAATATGCTCCAGACTTAGGTTAGCTTTTCATCCTAGGGTAAGATAGATGCTAGTCATCCCAGGCTCATATCCCCTTAACTTTACTTTTTAATGGCAGAAGTCTCCATATGCTTTCTCATTTTTGCTTTTTTTAAAAAAGAGATATACTCATTTGTTTATTTTTTTTTAAGATTTTTAAAATTATTTTTAAGTAATCTCTACACCCAGCATGGGGTTTGGACACAACTCTGAGATCAAGAGTTGCACCACCAACTAAGCCAGCCAGGACCCACCCCTCAATTTGCCTTTTGATGAAAGAAGAGTATTCATCTCCTGTCTAACACTACAACAAAGTCATAGCCTTAACTGCCTTTGGCCTGAATTGGGTCCTGGGTCCATTCCTAACTTAGTCTCTGGGTTGGGGAATGGAATGCATGATTGAATTTGTCCTGTGGCTCAACCCCTCTCCTACAGATTAAAAGCAGGGTTAGCCTCACCAAACCACGGGGATGAAGGTGAGGCAGGAATGGTTCCCCAAAGGAAAAGTCTAGAGAAAAGATGCTGTACAGACAAGACCAATAAATAAACGTTCACCACAGTAAGTGATGGGGGAAACAAAGGCAGAGAAAATTATTAATTTCCTTACTATCCATAGCCCACTGACAAATCCTTGAAACAGAGTGATATTCCTCTAGGAACTCAGCTGCTTCAATGTTTATACATTGCTAAGGGCAAAAGGCAATCTTAGCCCAACATCCAGGATCCTGTAAGTCTACTTTAACATATAAAAATTCCCTTGGAAACTTCCTTTATCTCTACTCCCACCCCTACCAGGATACATGTTGACAATCACCGCCCCCCTCCCCAAGCGTATGACCCACTGATATACGTCTGAAGGGTCTCATGACTCAGGTTTTATTAGATAGTAATAAACAATCTTTTCCCAACAATAGCTAGCCCCCTCAAGGTCCTGGAAACCTTGCTTCCAAAATTCCTTAGAGACTTATGCTATCCCTAATCCCCTCCCAACTTGAAAGTATATAATAGGCCATTCTTCACGACCCCATTGCAGCTCTTTCTGCACATGGGTCCTGTCCCTGTGCTTTAATAAAATCACCTTTTTGTACCAAAGACATCTCAAGAATTCTTTCTTGGCCTGGCTCCAGACCTCACCTACATTCAAAATTCCAGCAGTAAGTAAGTGAGTTAGGTGGCTTATGCACAATCCTAAAGCATGGTACCATGCTGCCATTGTTCTTATCTTGCATAGGATGTGGCATTATATAATCTTTTAGGATAAAGACATACTTAATCCTTTATCAAAGTTCTTAAGATATAGGGACAAAATCTTGGAAGAGGGGGCATCTGGGTAGCTCAGTCCAATAAGCATCCCACTCTTAATTTTAGCTCAGGTCGTGATCCAGAATCACGAGATGGAGTCCCGCATTCGACTCTGTGCTCAGAAGGGTATCTGCTGGAGATTCTCTCTCTCCTTCTGCCCCTACCCCCCCCTCACACGCACAAGCACTTTCTCTCTCTCTCTCTCAAATAAATAAATTAAAACAAATCTTGAAAAAGGGGCACAGGACTTATAAGTGTAGATTATGTCTCAGGCTTTAGGTCTGGATTAGAAGATTGCTAAATCCGGCTTCATTTCCTTTTACTTGGATCCTGGTATTGGAAATGAGAATTTGTCTATGGAAAGCCAAGTTGTTTCCCCTAAGCTTAGATTTTCTTCAGGATTGTTGCATTTCTTCCCAAGATCTATAATGCAAGTTGATAGAGTTAGAAAATTACATCTAAGGGAAGGGCATCTTTGGATACCTGAACCTTGTTAGCATTTTATTTTCGCAGAAAACACAGAAGCTACGGTATCTGAGAAACAGTATCTGAGAGAAATAGATAATACTTAAAAATTGACCAGGAAAGGTATAATACTTTTAATACTTAAAAATTGACCAGCCAGCCTCCTCTGCTCTAGGAGGCTGGCAGTCGTTGGTGAGACCTTGTTTAGACACTGCCTGATTCCAGACAGACAGTGAGGCTGATTAAGATCAAGGAGGCAGGAGGAGGCGGGGTGTTTAGTCCAGCAGTGCTCCTGAAAATCAGAGTTCAAAGTAACACTTGGATCAAATAAATGTTTCTTATACTGCTCCTGAAAGGCCCCCGTATTTTATCAAGTCCATGTAGGAGGGCCAGTCAGATCCTATGTCTTCATCAAGGTCATTATCAGACCAGAGCACAGGTGAAGTCTTAAGTGAGGTTGTTATCCAGGGGCTGGTACCAAGAAGTGGGACTCATGTGTTTTAGAGCTGAAAAAGACTTTAGAAGTCATCAGCTCTATGGTTTTCACCCCCCAGTTTTAGATTTTTTGCCCTGGGGTGGCAGTACAGAGAAAGTCCCTCTCCACATTCTTGCCCCTTTCTCAAGGGTAGAAGGTGCTCCAACAGTTTCCAAAGTTTTGTGTTTTAAGTGCTAGAATCCTTTCTTCAGAGGTAATCTCACATAGAACCCCAAAGCCAGCAGAGGAGCAGACATGATTGGAACAGGGAGAAAGACCTTGAACCCTGTTGGGTAAGCCCCCACAGAGGCTGCATGAAACCCAAGGGTCCCAGAGCATATTTGGGATTTCATTCTCAGCCATTTCTTTACTCAGTTCTCAGGGAAAATGACTTGGCTGGTCACTGTCTCACTCCTGTCTTCTGGGTCACCACTTTATCTTGATTCTCCTACCTCATCAATCTCTTTGTTCCATCTCCTTTGTTGCATGATCTTTGTTTTCCTGACTCTTAAACGTTGGAATATTCTGGAATGAAGTTTTTGGGCCTCTTCTCCTGCTGTATTTACTCCCCAGGAGATCTCATCCAGCACCCACCAACTCTAATGTTATGTGTAAATGACTCTTAAATTTATATCTCCAGTCCCAATCTCTCCACTAACTCCAGACATCTCCATTGGGATGGCCTAAGAGCACCTCAAGTGAAGATATGTGAAACTGAACTCATGGTTCCACGCAATCCTCCAAACCTTTTCCTTCCTATCTCAGTTAATGGAAATTTTTGACCCAGTTGATGATTCCTCTCTCAGTTCAGAACACTAAAAAATCCTGTTTGCTTTTGTACTATGTCCTGAATCTGTCCACTTTTGAGCACTGCTTCCATTCTGGGTCAAGACCATCATCTCTCACTGGGCTCCCCTACTCCATCCTTGCTTCCTTAGATTCCTGTCCACACAGACTCCAGAGCCTTTTACATTAAAATCATATCATATTACTGCTTGATCAAAACCCTCCAAAGTCCCCTTATTTCACTTGAAATAGAATCCAGTGCCTCCACAGTGGCTGGTCAGGCTCCATGTGATCTGGCCTCTGTACCTGTCTGATCTCACCTCCCACCGCTCTTTTTCTCATTCATTTCACCCTGGTCACACTGACCTCCTGGCTTTTTCCAAACAAGTTGAGCATGTTCCTGAGTCACCCAGGGAGCAGGTGTAGCAATAAATCACAGCTCATGAGCCAGGAACCTGATGCCGGGTTAGGAGCTGTCTGTGCCTGGTCTCCTTTCCCAGGGTCAGCTAGAGGCAGGCTCTGGGCTCAAAGCTGACACCTAGCTATCAGTTTCCAGCAGGTTCTGAGACCACTGCCTCAGAGAACTGGCTGATTCGGAACCAGAAAAGCAACAAGCTTCAATGAGTCCAGAGAATTCCGTACCCTTTCGAAAGAAGGATGTTTTAGGGGAGCTCAGGGAAGGGAGATGAGAAGTAAAGGATATGAGATAAAGTGGAATGAAGAATCACAGTGTGGGTATTTTTCAGCACTGGGTGGAGTTCTAGGGTGAGATATAGACTTGGGGGAAAGGCAAAAGGCCAGAAGAAGTTGACAGAGGAGGGAAGAGCAGCGACAAGAGTTGAGGTTCCTTAGGCTTTGAGCAAGAAGCCTGCCTTCAGCTCCTCAGAATAGTCACACACACAATTTCTTGTGTGCCAGCAAGGCCTTTGGGTTTAGGGTGTTTACTCTGTGGTAGCAAAGAAAGCCCAAGAAGATTTGCATAGGCAGTTCTATAGCATCAACTAAAGAGTTTCTGACTCATCCCTGTGACCCTGTGACTGAGTCACCCCTGTGACTCCCTCCCACATCTATCAACAGGGGAAAATGCCAGATGGTGAGGTTTCTCCATTTTCTGCCTCCCTGTTCTGGACCATTTTCCTTCCTGGGAGGTGGTGGAAGAGGAGGTAGTGGGCGGGGGGTGTGTGGCCTGGGGGAGGTTCTGCATCCTCCTGGTCCCCTCACCCCTTCCTCCTTCCTATTCCTCTCTATTAAACTCTATGTTTCCACTTTGACCCGAAAGTGTGGATAGCAGGGCTTATGATATGATAGCAGGGATTTTTTTTGTTGTCGTTTGTTTTGTTTTTTGACACACACAGAGAGAGAGAGAGAGAGAGAGAGAGAGAGAGATCACCAGCAGGCAGAGAGGCAGGCAGAGAGAGGGGGAAGCAGGCTCCCCATCAAGCAGAGAGCCTGATGCGGGGCCTGATCCCAGGACCCTGAGACCACAACCCGAGCCAAAGGCAGAGGCTCAACCCACTGAGCCCCTGAAAAACATTTTTTAATCAAGAGATTCAACTCTGATAATGGTGGAATTTCAAACATGGATCTGTATAAATCAGGTTGTAGAGTTGAAGCTTTGAAGTTATTTCTGTGTTCTCAGAAATGCAGAAATTAATTCCTGGACACTGATTCCTCCTTAGGGCCACTTCAGCATGTTGTCCTCAAGGACTTAGGGCAAGAGCCTTGTGGGGGGCTATTGGCTTTGAACCTCAGGTTGTAGGGTGCTCCAGGTCCCCGAGTCTGTCCTTTTTCCCCGTGTTCAGTGCACCATCTTCTACATGCTGCTGAGCTCCCACAAGCTGCACAATACCTTGACAGTTTTCCCAGACAGCTGGCTTGAGCTTTCTCTTGTTCTATGTTTTGGTAGCGTTGGGTAGGGCACAATCTGTGGGATCTGTTTGGATTGGCAGTTCTCCCTCTGGACATGGAGCGTATCAAAGCAGCAGACAGGCTGCCTGTCTGAGCCATTTTCCTGACATCAGTGCTACTGCTCTGGCTGCTACCAGGCTACACAGTAATCATGCGAAGAGGGCTGGGAATGGTTGGGCATTAAGTACAAAGGAACAAAGCACTCAGAGGTGTAGAATTTTTTTCACGTTGATTCAGGGAACCAAATAAAGTTGCTGGAGAATAGAATATTCCTGGCTTGTGTGCCCATTGAAATTGGAATCTGTTTTATTGCACTTTTCTGTTCTCTTCCCGTTCACTGGTAGCTCTTTCTCAGGCTCTTTTGCTGATTTCTCTTTGTTTCCAGACTGGGTAAGATTAAAGTCATGGTGCAATCCTTGGTCCTCTCGTCTTCTCTGTCTCACTGAATCCATTGTGGACCTCATCCAGCTTCAGGTTTTTAAGTACCTCAAGTATGTTGATGACTCCCAGAGCTCTCAGCTGCCCTCCAGTCTCATATCTAACTGCCTACTGAATAGTGCCAGCGGGAGGTCACACTCAACATCCCTCCGTTAATTCTGGATCTTCTCCTCACATACCTGTTCCACTTGATCTTCTCTGTCTCAGTGTATGGTATCTTCATTCTTCCCATAGCTCAACCAAAAACACTGGAGTCATTACTGACTCCTCAATTTTTTTTGTAGTCCATATCCAGTTAGTCAGGAAATAGCTAGACCAGGTCTATATTCAAACTGCATCCAAAATCCAGTCACGTCTCACCACCTCCATTGTTACCACACTTATCCAAGTCATCATTATCCCTGCCTTGAAGAGGGTAAGAAGGTTTTACCCTCTTCAAGGCAGGGATAGTGAAGATCTTTCCAGTGGCCGGTTTGTCCCCCTGTGATCTGTCTCCTAACACCACTCTGATCTCATCTCTGACCAGGCTCCCCCCTTTGTGCACTCTGCTCCAGCAACATTAGCCTCTTTGCTGCTTCTGGCACATGTCAGACTTGATCCTACCTCTGAACTTGCACACAGGTTGTTCCCTCTCCCTGGAGTACTTTCCCCCAAACTAAATTTGTGAGTCAGTGGGGTTCAACTCCAAATATTAGATGTGTATATTTGTAGGGATTTTGTGGGAGTCCCCTTTCCCCAGAAGTTTAAATTTTCACTCAGTTTATAATATGTAATTTGGCTGTTGGATGATAGGGTGGATCCAAGAGTTTCTGGTTTCCAGCAATAGAGAAGTGAGAGAACAGGAACCCCAGCCTACTCCCTGGGCTTGAGTAACTAGAAACCACATTGGCTGGCAGATTATGCAGAGGCTCTTAGTGTTCCATGAAGTGAAATTTGTGGCATTTCTTATTGGTTGTATGGGCAGGTTATGTTGCCTCTCCGGATCTTGGTGTCCTCACCTTCAAACTACGGGGATTCAACTTAATGATCTGTTGGGTCCCTTTGTGCACTAAGATTCTATGCAGTCATAAAGCCTAATATTCAAGAACCTGGCCTTTGGAGATCAAACCCAGTTCAAATCCTGGCTCTACGATGGAAAAGATAATCAACTGCAAGCAGGTTATACACTCAGTTTTCTCATTTCTACTCACTTGCAGGCTTTTTATGATGATAAAATGAAATAATATGTAAGAAACCGCCTTGTGCCTGGCATGCAATCATTCAGTGAAGGATGTTGGCTTCCATGACCTTGCATAAGATTCGCTTGGCATTGTTTTCAAAGCACATTTTCTCATGCAAATCTCACAACTGTGGTCAGCTGGGTGGCTGTTGTCACCATTATTTTACCAATGAGAAGAGGGAAGCTCAGAGAAGTCAAGTGATTCACAGAGCTGTTGTGTGATAGAACCGCAGCCTTGCCAGATATGGTGGAGGAAGCAAGAGGTGCATCAGTCAGACATTCAGTGAGGAGATTCTACATGAACTCACTTGCCCAGAAGGACAGACCTTGACTCACAATCACTATGTGAGAAAATTCTCTAGAAATAAGACAAAAGGAAAAGCCAATCGCAAGAGGGATGATTTGTCTGGGGAAGAGAAAATACTTTCTTCTTCTTGGACAGTGAAATGGCCTCCTCCCTTCGTTCTGTTGTTCTGTGGTCCTGTGACATTGCAGTATCAGATGCTGTTAATGTCACCATGGGACTCTCATTATCCCATCAGTTTCTGCTTTGGGGCTCCTGTTCTCCCACAGAATGTTATTTTTTTTTTTGAGAAATTATTTTTTAGGAGAGTATATCTTTAATGTTCTTAACACACACACACATATTGTTATTTTGTGAGGAGATGGAAGTGTTAACTAACCTTATTGTGGAATCATGTCATAATGTATATATGCATCTAATCATCAGGTTGTATATCTTAAATTTACACAATGTTGTGTACCAATTAGATCTCAATGAAGCTGGGAAACAGTTAAAAATATAAAAAATTATTCCTTTGTTTTCTATTCAATAAAGTAATACATGCTTATTGCAGAAATATTGAAAAATACAGAACTGTACAAAGAAGAAAACACTAATCTCAGAAATTATCACTATTACCATTTCCTACATTTCATTCCAGATTTCTTTCTAGGGGTATAGATAGACATCAATTTTATTTAATCATTATCCTAAAATGTTTTGTTTTATAGTCCTCATTTTGCACTTAAAAATCTTTGTATGAGGGGCACCTGGGTGGCTCAGTGCGTTAAGTGTCTGCTTTCAGCTCAGGTCCTAATCCTGGAGGCCCAGGATTGAGTCCTGAGTCAGGCTCCCTGCTCACCCAGGAGTCTGCTTCTTGCTTTGCCCCTCGCCTTGCTTTCTCTCTCTCTCGCTCACTCTCTCTGTTAAATAAATAAATAAATAAAATCTTTTAAAAATCTTTATATGAGAATTTCTTTGTGTCATTAAAATGGTTGGAAAACATTATAGCTTAAAATGGATGATTGATGGTTCATTATACACAAATACCAAAACCCATGTCACAGTGTTGGACATGAAGTCTTTCCAATATTTCACTTCCATAAACGATACTTGATGAAAATTTCACATGTAACCTTTGTCCACATCTTGTATTATCTCCTCGACACAGTGTTTCCCATGTAAGAAGGCAGCAAGGATTAATCCACCTTGGCAGCCGCCAAGCAACAACCCTTTGCAAGGGCCTGGTGCTGCCAGTAGGTGTCAGCTTGGCCTTGTGTTTTCTCCTCTTACTGCTTTTCCTCAGGAGTGTTTTTTTGAAGGCCAGGGACGGAATAAATGTGTGAGTCAATGGAGTTCAAATTTAGATATTAAAATCTCCCACAAGAGACACAAATCAGCAGTGCCTGAGGGCTGCAGACCTGGCTATTTTGCTCTCTGCTGGTTTGATTTCATCCAGCCCAGCAGCATCTTTGCTGCTGACCTACTCTGAAAAAGTGTTCAATTTGGATCGCTGGCAAAACTCCATCCTTCAGACTCTCTAGGGAAAAAACCACACATAAATGTAAAACAAAACAAAACAACAACAAAAAACTACTGCTTATTGAATGCTTTCTCAAAGCATAGAGTAATGAAACATTCACAACAATTTCAGGAAATAAGTGTCATTTCCTTATCTAGATAAGGAAACTGAGGCTCAGAGATCCTAAGTTGGCCAAGGTGCCGCAACTAGTTAATGGCTTATAGCAGCATCTGGCCCAGGTGTATTTATCTCTGAAGCCTGGAATTTTGACAATTTTCCTATACTTTTTAAGAATATAGCTTCTGAGGCCCTGCCCTAAACCTATTGGACCAGAACATATGGGAACAGGACCCTAGCATTTGCATGTAAACACCTTCTTGGAAGATTTATATGGGCATTTGAGAGACCCATTTCATCTGTCCTATGACCAGCTGAACCAACTGGAGGTCATGACTAAGAGAGTCTGTGGATCTTGGTGGTCTGAGTCTGGAGTCACTAGTCTGATCCCCACTTTATGTCAGCTGCAAAGGTCTTGAAATACTCTAAGGTTCACTTGGCCCACAACATATAATATGTTTTGAGAGCTTTGTTGCTTCAGCAACCACTTTCTTTCTTTTGCCAAAAAAAGATTCTCTGAAACTCTTCATTCCTTAGCAGACCAGCAGTGTGGCTTATGGACCGGGCCTGTGCTTCCAAGCCAGACAGGCCTGGCTTTGCATTAGCTGCTCTACTGACAATCTCTTTGATCCTGGCCAGATGATCTAAGCTCAAAGTCTCAGTATCTTCCTCCCCAAAATGGGTATAGTCACACCCACATCATAGAGTTGACATAAATACTAAATAAGTTATTAACGGTAAAAGTGAGACATTCAGCAATTGTCTCATAATAGATGATTAGGAAATGCAAAAATGCATTTGATTAAATAATAGGGAGAGAGAAAAAGTTATTTTAAACGTAGAAAACTGTCTTTTTTCTAGCTACTTAAAAGCAAATTTACTGAGATACATTTACATATATATCATAAAGTTCCTCCATTGTAAGCATACAGTTTGATGATTTTAGTCAATTTATTGAGTTGAGCACCACTGCCACAATCCAGTTTTAGAATATTTCCATCACCCCAAAGGGTTCCCCCCTGCCTGTTCATATTCATTCATCATTTACCCCCAGACCCAGGCAGCCACTGATCTATTGTCTGTCTCCTTAGATTTTCCATGTCTTGATATTTCATATAAATGGGATCCTACCATATGCAGAAATACCTTAGTGCCTTGCACACTGTTGGTGGGATGTAAATTTGGGCAGCCATTATAGAAAAGGGTATGGAGTTTCCTTAAAATATTAAAAATAGAGTTACAGTGTGATCCAGTGATTTCACCTTTGGACATGTATCGAAATGGTATCTGCCCCACCCTCTCATATTAATTGTGTCATTATTAACAATAACCAAGACATGGAAAC
The DNA here is from genome assembly GCF_002288905.1 of Enhydra lutris kenyoni. NCBI lineage: Eukaryota > Metazoa > Chordata > Mammalia > Carnivora > Mustelidae > Enhydra > Enhydra lutris. The sequence goes on from NW_019154143.1 coordinate 4,730,409, forward strand.
TAAGTATCTATCAGTGGCTGAATGGATAAAGAAAATGTGATATACAGTTGATCCTTGAGCACCATAGGGTTGAACATGGATTTTTTTTGGGGGGGGTATGGTACTATAAATGTATTTTCTCTTATGATTTTCTTAGTAACATTTTCTTTTCTCTAGCTTACTTAATTATAAGAATACAGTATGTGGTACATCGAACATGTAAAATATGTGTTAATCAACTGTTTGCATTGTTGGTAGGTCTTCTAGTCAAACTAAGCTATTAGCAGTTATATTTTGGGGGACCCAAAAGTTACATACTGATTTTTGACTATGCAGGGATCGGTGCCCCTAAACCCCACCCACGTTGCTCAAGAGTCAACTGTATAACCTTCATTCTATGAGTTTGGCTTTTTCAATTCCACATATAGTGAAATAATAGGGTACTTGGCTTTCTCTTCTGACTTATTTCACTTAGTATAATGCTCTCAAAGTCCACCCCATGTTGTTGCAAATGGTAATATCCCTCTCTTTAATGGCTGAATAATATTCATATATATGGATATATATATATAATATATGAATATATATACCCCACACCTTCCTTATCCATTCATCAGTCAGTGGACAATTAGAGAGGATATAGCTCAGTGGTAGAACCTTTGACTGCATCAGTCAGTGGATACTGAGATTGTTTTCACGTTTTGGATATGGTGAATAATGTTGCAATGAACTTGGGAGTGCAGATATATTTTGATATCCAGTTTTCATGTCCTTGGATAGATATCTAGCTGTAAGATTCCTGGGTCGTATAGTAATTCTATGTTAATTTTTTGAGGACTCTCCATGCCATTTTCCATATTAGCTATACCAATTTACATTCCGACCGACAAGAAAAGGGTTCCCTTTTCTCTTCACACTTGTCCACCTTAGTTATCTCTTGTCTTTTAGATAATGGCCACTTTATTTTCAAGCCTGGTTAAACTTATTTTTACTTCACCATAACTTCAGTATTGTTCATTAAACATATTTAACATAATTCATATTTTATATTTGATAATTCGAATGCCCACATTAATTGTGGATATGAATGAGTGTTTTTTTCTATCAACTCTCAATTATATTGGTTTGTTTTCATGTTTTTTTAAAAATTTTATATTTGTTGGTGATTTTTAAGTTATGAGCTCATGTCCCTGAGAACTTTTAGTTGTACAAATTCTTTGAGGACCAGATTATGTTGCATTCCTTCAGGAAGGATTTATACCTCGTTCTTCTGTGTGACTAAGTGGCACTACCAGTTTGGGATGACTTTAAATTTGCAACTTGGATGTGTTTTGACCATGTGCATACTACAAATTCCAGTCCAAACCCAACTGGGAATCAGTTTATGGATATAAATTCTCAGCAAATATACTTTTTTCCCCTTTAGGTCCGTAACTAAGAGTCAAGGTTTTTTATGGTCTATCTTTGTGAGTTATTGCTTTTCTTTCTCTGAGAATATCATCTCATAAGGGCTCATCCTTTATCAGGAGTCCTTTATCTGGCATCTCATTTTGGTCAGGGCATAAGCTTCATTGCTGCTGGCTCATTGAAACTCAAGTTCTATGTTATCAGAGATCAGTAGATCCCAGGGGGCCGTTGTTGGCTTCAATGTCTAGTTATGTTGCTAGATTTGTAATTTTTTTAAAAGCAACTTTGACCATGAAGAATTTCCATCAACTTTCTTGCCAGCTCAGCTGTTAAGCATTTCAAGAAATGCTTTGTATATTTTCTTAGCATTATTAAGTGCCTTTTATTAGGGGAAATTTTCACGATACCCAGTCCTATATTGCCAGAAAGAGAGGTTTTGGAGGGTTCGTCTTTTCAATATACAGAAGAAAGTGAGTTTGATTTTAGAATTGAATCCTTTTGGAATTTTCCTTTTTTAAGACTTAAATTTATAAAGGAGTTTAATTTGAGGATTTTAATTTCCCTCTAGAAATCTTATAGTAAGCAGACTTAAATTTATACATAGGGCATTTAGCATACAATCATTGGAGTGTTTTTATGATGTTATTTTTGTGTTTTTGCAGAACTGCTGATAAGATATTTTGGACAGTGTGAATGGACGAATTTGAAATGGAAAATAGAACAAGGAGTGCATGTTCAACCTAGGATGAAGAGTGGCATTGGGATCAATTTCATTGATGGAACCTCTAGGGCCTATTTTAGAGTCTTCTGGGGCAAAGCTGTCACTGTTGAACGCAGCCTCTATTGATAATGGAGGTGCTAATTTGCTCTCCATCTGCTTTACTCCTTTGTCACTCTCCATAAATTCGCAACTCCAGGAGAGGAGAGTGTGGTTTATTGGAGCCTTTCAAGCCCCAGCAATTTTTTCTTTTTTTCTTAAATTAAAAGATTTTATTTATTTATTTATATATTTATTTATTTAACAGAGACAGAGAGAGCACAAGCAGGGGGAGGCGGCAGGCAGAGGGAAAGGGAGAAACAGGCTTCCCGTTGAGCAGGGAACCTGTTGTGGGACTCGATTCCAGATGAGCCCAAGACAGATGCTTAACTGACTGAGCCACCCAGATGTCCCCAATAATGTTTTTTCATATGTATATCACCCACCAATATAATAACATTGGATAAGAATAAGTCCCCTTTTATTATTCAGTTAGTACCCAATGCCCTGGATGTTGGAAATGGCTTCCTCTTCATCTCACCCCCCTATTTCCAAGTCTCAGATTTAAATCTTTAAACTGAGAGGAAACCTTTAGCACCCCAAGTCAATGGCTTATTCCTGCCAGAAACTGTCTAGTAGTATCCTTTCAATAAAATAAGATCCAAATATAATCAGCTTGAAGAGTGATGTCAGCAATGACCAGGTCAGTCTTGAACTTAGAGCAAAGGAGTTGAAGTATGTCTCTTTTGATAGCAGGTAAAGATTCTGGATGCCTCTCTCCTCATAAACTCTCCTTAAATACTCCTTCCGGCAAGCACTTCCTTGTCTGAGGCTCATAAGGATAAAAACAACAATGGGTAACACATTGCTTAACGATTTTTTGCTCTATCTGACTTGCCAAGAAGGAAAGAAGATTTAATGGAGTAATTAGGATTGCTGGGAAGACGGTTTGATGTCTTCACTGTGATCAAGTGGAATGAAGCAGTCTTTCTTCCTGAGAGTATAGCAGTGGTGAAGCCCATTGGCATTCACCTGCCTTGGCCTAGAATCCTGTCCTTGAGACCTAATTGCTCTATGAAAATGCTGGAGGAGCTACTTGTGTGGATGGCTATTACTGTTTGTAGATGAGAAAACAGACCCTGAGAAGTTGGGTGGGATAAAATCTGTAAGGTACTTATCAAACACTCAATAAATTGGAGCTGCAAGGAAATTTTTTTCACTCCAGAATGTAATCTCTCATCAAGTAAGTCCATTACCAACAGTCTTACTGGTGTCTGGAAAAGACCCATACCAAATCCAGAAAGAGGTACAAAAAAGACATTTACATAGGGTTTTGTTGTCCTGTTCCAAGTCACACGAATTCACTGTTTGTGGGTTTATTAAGAAATTAAAATTAAGAATGACTTATCATTTATTTATTTATTTGATAGAGAGAGATCACAAGCAGGCAGAGAGGCAGGCAGAGAGAGAGAGGGGGAAGCAGGCTCCCTGCTGGGAGAGAGCCCAATGTGGGGCTCAATCCCAGGACCCTGAGATCGTGACCTGAGCCAAAGGCAGAGGCTTTAACCCACTGAGCTACCCAGGCACCCCCGACTTAGCATTCTTGACGCATCTCTTCATTTCTACCTGGTCTAACACCAGAGCCTTAAATATTATTTATTTAATGCGTGGCTATTTTACTATTATTTCAGTTGGTGCACACCCATATCATTCTGAAATTTAAGGTTTGCTCTTCTTTAGTTTATCATTGGCTGCAAATATGTATTATCTGTTGGCAAAGCATCTATTCTGACCATCTCTATACTTTGCTAACCTGCTAACCTTTGCTATGAAGGGTTGGGAAGGGTTTTGTGTTAAGTGAGAGAAGAGTAATAGGGCCTGAAAAGGATTCCGCATAGCCCAGGGCTATGATACCTCTTGAATATCTCCAGGCTTCCTTATATTACTGCTGAAGTAACTCAAGGTTTTATAGTTTACTGATACCGTATACACTATTATATAAGCCAGTCATGTTCAAAGTGAGGATCTCAAGATGTTCTATGTGAAAACAAACAACCCCCCCTATTATTTATATTTAGCTGTTAATTTTATCCTTTAAAAATTCCAAGTTTAATATGGTTAAATGTATAGTATACATGTTTATGATTTATAAGTAATATACATATACAGTGAGTACCTACAAAAGTTTTTTTTTTCCTTAACTGAAACAATTTGGAGACCATTGGTATTGATCATATTTGCAAATTTAATATTTATCAGCTCTAATATACTGTTTTTTATTTTTTATTTATTTATTTATATTTTTAAATATTTTATTTATTTATTTAACAGAGAGATCACAAATAGGCAGAGAGGCAGGCAGAGAGAGGGGGGAAGCAGGCTCCCCGCTGAGCAGAGAGCCTGATGTGGGACGTGATCCCAGGATCCTGAGATCTTGATCCAAACTGAAGACAGAAGTTTAATCCACTGAGCCACCCAGGTGCCCCAGATCTAATATACTGTTGATAAAAGCAAAACTAACCTTTAGTAACAAGGTTCTCAGAGTTTAAGCATCATTTATATCCACTAATAGCTGAATTTCTACTACTTAAATTTGTAAATTTTGTTTTTTGTAAAATCACGTCCAGAATATGTCTAAATTATTTGGTGGGAATACTGAATGAAACATAAGTAGAAATGAGCTAGGATAAGATCCCTTGAGAAATATAGGCTAATTTTCTAGGGCAGAAGTACATTTGGCTTCTTTCTGCAAATAAAGTACCCCAGGGTGGGATGAAATGTGTTTCTAAGAAATTCACAAAAAACTTTCAAATTTGTCACCTCCTAGTTCAAAAATAGACATTCACTTCAACGTCTACCTTGGTTTTTAAGATGCGAAAGAGGGGCTCCTGGGTGGCTCATTCTCTGTCAAATAAACAAACAAAATCTTTTTAAAAAAATTGCAGAAGGGGGATTCTCTCAGATAGCTTTTGGGTGGGAAAGGGAAGCCTCAAGTGAGACTAAAGGTGATTTCCTTCAGAGAGAAAAAAATAATAGGATTCACAGGAAGAAACCAGCCACAAAAAGGAAGCAGAAGAACTGAGGTATGATCCTTCTTGTGAAATTTTAAAGTGCTCTGCAAGTAGTCTGACCTGTGAGAGAGAATTCAAGATGGCTGCTGAATTCAAGATGGCTGCTGAATCTGAGAGATTCATTCTCTCAGAGTTCTGGAGGCTTGGAAGTCTGAAATCAAAGTGCTGGCAGAGTCATGATCCTTCCGAACCTTCCGGGGAGAGATCCTTTGTTGGTTCTTTTGCTTTTTAAAAAAGATTTTGTTTGTTTGTTTATTTATTTATTTTAAAATTTATTTATGTTGGGGGAGGGCAGTGGGAGAAAGAGAGAATCTCAGGCAGACTCCCCACTAAATGTGGAGGTAGATTTCAGGAGCCTGAGACCACCACCTATTGAGCCCCCCAGCTGCCCCCTTTGTTGCTTCCTGAAGCTTCTGGTAGCTCCAAATGTTCCTTGGTTTATGGTGGTGTCACTCCAATCTGTCTCTGTTGCTATCTTCCCTCAGGGTCTCTGTTCAAATGTCACTCCTCTTACAAAGACGGCCGTTGTAGTGGATTAGGGGGCCACTCTGCTCCACTATGACTTCATTTTAACTAGTTCTATCTACAGTGATCCTATTTCTAAGTAAAGTCATTCTGAGGTACTGGGGATTAAGACTTCAACATATCTTTTTTGGGGGGAGGGGTGGGGCACAATTCAACACATAATAGCTGTTAAATTTCCTAAAGTTTCTTAGGAGGAAAGAAGGATGCATCACCCATGATACCTGATTTCCAGGCTGTGGGTGGGAGGTGGTCTACAAAGGTATGAGAATGGAGTGGGGTAGCTATGTTAGATATTCCAAGTCAGGACATAAACTTGAAGACCTGGAAAAATTAGACCTGTGAGGAATTAGGGAAGAGAGAATGTGCCCACATCTGACAGTAACTATTACATTGACATTAAATTGAGTATTTTTGTGAATTAAACTTGTAGAGTCCTTGAAGTTTTGTTTGCAAGTGGGTGAGTGGGTGTTGCTGGTTATGGGAACTCACCCTCCCCACCACCACCAGAGCCACACTGGCTATCCAGTCTGTTTGATGTGTGCTCCATTCTGACAGAGACCATTTCAGTTGTTAAATCTTTTAAATACCACCCCTAAGAATCTTTATTTAAATAAACCATTACTCTAAGCAGTGAGGAAGAGTCAGCATAGACATATTTTTGAAAACATTAGTGGTAAGAGGAAGGTTACAATAGCTTGATGGGAGAGAAAGGTAAATTTATTTTATTTGTAAAGTTTATTAACTTTTTAATTTAATTTGTAAATGATGTCATTTGAATGTATTGTCCATCTGGAGGGCTTGAGGCGTTGCTGTTGGAAGGAGAGTTTGGGATCAGGCACACCCATACTGGGTTAACACCAAAAGGGAGCTAAGTGTTCCTGTTCAGAAAATTATTTTACCCCAGGACTGACCTTTCCCAGAGTGTCCTCTAGGCTCTGAGTCAGGGTGGCTGGGATGAGTGTCCTAGTTCATGGATGCTCTCTGAATTTGGAATCCATCCTGGCCATCTGGCAGGCAAGGATATGGCTGTTTTCTCCTCATGGGGACTCTGGCAATTGGGCAGGCACATACATCCCATCGCCAGAGGCGAGCAACTTGGGAGAGGCCAGGGCCATTTTAATTTCCTTCCTTTTCTTCTATTCTCTAATGGCCAACTGACCTATTTTCCAATGAGAATAATGATCCATTGACTTGCTTAAATAGTATTTTTACCAGTGTAACTTCATCTAAGAGCTTTATGCTTCCGGGTTATTTTAAAACTTATTTTAAAATTACACCTACTACATCTTTTCCTAACTTTTTTTAAGAAAGATTTTTTTATTTATTTGACAGACAGAGATCACAAGTAGGCAGAGAGGCAGGCAGAGAGAGAGAGAGGAAGGGAAGCAGGCTCCCTGCTGAGCAGAGAACCCAATGCAGCACTCGATCCCAGGACCCTGAGACCATGACCTGAGTCAAAGGCAGAGGCTTAACCCACTGAGCCACCCAGGAGCCCCCATCTTTTCCTAACTTTGAGCTTAACTTGTTCTGAGTTTGTTCTCTGGTTCTTTGAGATGTAAAGTTTGGCTGTTTGAGACCTTTCTTTCTTTCTTTCTTTCTTTCTTTCTTTCTTTCTTTCTTTCTAATATAGGAATATATTGCTATAAAATTCACTCAGAAATGTTTCTGCTACATCTTGTAAGTTTTGGTGTGCTGTGCTTTCATTTTCATTTGAATCAAGATATATTTATTTTAAGTAAGCTCCATGCCCAGCGTGGAGCCCAAGGCAGAGATTGAATTTATGACCCTGAGACTGAGACTTGAGCTGAGGTCAAGAGTCAAATGCTTAACCAACTGAGCCACCCAGGTGTCCCAGAATCAAGATATTTTTTATATCCTTGTTAATTTCTTTTTTTGACCTATTGATTGTTCGGGAATATGTTGTCTAATCCCTACATATTTGTGAATTTTCCCGTTTTCTTCTTAGAAATAACTTCTGGTTTCATACTATTGCTATTTCTGGACTTCTCTTAGAGGGAATCACTGCACATATCACTGTCCATTTGGTGTGTCTGTGGGAGGAGGGAAGTTCAGGAGCTTCCAATGCTGTCATCTTGCTTCCTGTTAACTTCTAAATCTATCTTATTTTTTTTTAATTGCGAAATGAATACATTGCAATTAGGAAAAAAGTTGAAGATTAAAAAATAGAAAACAGTTACCTGAAGTATTACTACCCACAGAAAACTTTGATTAATAGTTTAGTGTATTTCTTGCCAGATTCCTCTCTTTGCATTGTTAACATAGTTGTGAACATAGCGCATACACAAACGTTCTTCCTGCCCCACAAACTTTGTTATAGTATAAACACTTCCCATGTTATAGCAAGTTCTTTATAAACACTTAAATGGCTGCATAATATTCCATTGTGGGAGTGTATGGAGGTTTATGTATTTTTGCTATCAGTTGGGAACTCTGCCAAGGACATCTTTGTGCAGTGTGGATGAGATAGAGAACTTGAAAGCAACATATACATCTGTATTGAGAGGCAATATTCTCTAAGGGACATACCAATTTGGGGATGGAGCCCACATGTGGAAGTCTAGTTCCTTAGCTCCTTTTGAGTTAATGTCTCACAGGGTTCTGATCAGGCCTGGGAAGGGATCTGGGGATGAATTAAGGTGGGAGACAGTAAAGGGACACTAAAGACTGTTAGCTAGTTTCCCTTGGGGCCACACAAACACTGTGTCTTGTGACTCTTGCTCCCATAAGGCTGGAGGTGAGATTTCATTAGCCCCTGATTTCCTTGATGCCTCTTTATAGAGAAGCTTGACTTGATATTTGGCCGCTTAACAGTGAAATATTTTGGACTGATAAAAGAAATCGAAGAAGACACAAATAAATGGAAAGGTGCGCCATATTTAGGGATCAAGTTAATATTGTTAAGATGTCCATACTACCCAGTGCCATCTACAGATTGAATGCAATCCCTATCAAAATTCCAGTGGCATTTTTTAATAGAAATAGAAAAAAACCCTAAAGTTTGTATGGAACTAGAAAAGACCTAGAATTGCTAAACTAATTTTGAGAAGGAAATAAAAAGCTAGAGGCATCACACTTCCTGATTTCAAACTGTATTACAAAGCTACAGTAATCGGAAAAGTATGGTACTGGCATAAAGACAGACGCACAGAACAGTGTAACATAATAGAGAGGCCAGAAATAAACCTGTGCATATATGGTTAACTAATGTTTGACAGAGGAGCCAAGAATACTCAGTGGGGAAAGCATAATCTTCAATAAATGGTGCTGGGAAAACTGGATAGTCTCATACAAAAGGATGAAAATGGACTGCTACATTACACCACACACACACAGAAAATCAATTCAAAATGGATGAAAGAGTTGACAAGAGACCTGAAACCATGAAACTCCTAGAACAAAATATAGGGAAGAAGCTCCTTAACTTTGCAGTGTTATTTACAATACCAGGATATGGAAACAACCTAAGTGCTCATTGATGGATGATAAAAAAGATACATGTCATGGAATATTATTCAGTCATCAAAAAAGGAAATCTTGGGGTGCCTGGGTGGCTCAGTGGGTTAAAGCCTCTGCCTTCGGCTCAGGTCATGATCCCGGGGTCCTGGGATGGAGCCCCGCATCAGGCTTTCTGCTCAGCGGGGAGCCTGCTTCCCTTCCTCTTTCTGCCTGCCTCTCTGACTACTTGTGATCTGTCAAATAAATAAAATCTTTAAAAAAAAAAAAAAGAAATTTTGACATTTGTGATAACATCATGGACCTTGAAGGCATTATGTTAAGTGAAATAAGCCAGGCAGAAACAGCAAATAATATAGGATCTCATTTACATATGGAATCTAAAACACTGGACTCACCAAAACAGAGAGTAGAATGGTGGTTGCATGGTGCTGAGAGGTGGAGGAAATGGGGCGATGTTTGGTCAGGGTGTAGAAACTTTCAGTTATGAGATGACTAAGTTCTAGGGATCTGATGGACAGCATGGCGACTGTAGTTAACGACACTGTATTAGATACTTGAGAGTTGCTATGAGACTAGAGTTTTAATGTCACCATAACAACAACCACAACAAAATGGTAGTTATGTGAGATGAAGGATGTGTTAACTAACCTTACTGTGGTCAACATTTTGGAATCCATAGGTACATCAAATTGTTACACTGTACATCTTAAATGTACACAATGTTATATGTTAATTTTGTCTCAATAAAGCTGGGGGAAAAAACCCAACAACTTGTGAAATGTCTGGATGGATTGCCCAGACCACCCTCAAAGTCTGAATATCTCCTGTAGTTTCTTTACTCCGACTGAAGGAAGAGCTTGCAGAGTTATTCTAAGAGATCACCACTAGGAGATGCACAAGATTCAGAGAAGTTAGAAAGCTGAGCTCCGTGATTTGCGTTCCACATTTATCAGAGCTTTGCGGGTTTCTTTTGTTCTAAATCCAGAGAATTCAGGGCAAAATGTCCTTTCCTCAGATCCCCATTGACTCCCCAAAGAGAAAAAAAAAAGAATTTTGCCCTTCGTTTTACCTGGTAAAATAAACTGAAGGAGCTGGCAATCCAAACTCCCTGTGTTAGGTTAATAATAATATGTGTAGCATTGGGTTTCTTTCAGGGATACCTGAACCTGCATTCACCATCCTGTTTCCCTAGAGTATGGGGATGATGGCCATGCAAATGGTTAACGTTTATTGTGTTTCTACTTCCCACCACGTTAACAACTTTATACTTTTTTTCAAATGGAATTCCCAGGCACATTGTTTCAACTCATTAACACAACAATGTGATTATCCCAGTTGTGCCAGTAAGGCAATGCAAACGTAGAGAGGTCACGGGAGGTCACCTCTCTGGGAAGTGGCCGAGTTGAGATTTAGACTCAGAGTGTCCAACCCCAGAGCTTCACGTCTGACCCCTTTGCTCTAAATGGGTTAAACTGTAAACTTGACAGCTTGACAGATTGGGATCCATCTGACAGAGGTCAGACCAGTGAAAAGGACTTGTCCAGGTCCTAGCTGGCTCAGGAAGAAGTCTAAACTAGGTGTTCCTTATCCTGGTCCAAGAGTGTCTCCTTACTCTATCTGGCAGCTTAAGCGTCTGCAAAAGGCCCTGAGGAGGAAGGAGGAAGAGGACTTTGCTGGAAATGAGCAGAGGGGATCTTAACATAGGAAACAGTGGAAGGCTGCTAGGTGGCAGACTCTTTTCACCCCAGGCCCTCGTAGTCTGTGGCCACCTTGACCATGGCTTGGCTCATGGGGGTGAGTGGAGATTGCCTGTGTTCCGGGTGCTGGGTAGAGCAAGCTGGGATGGATCAGGCAGATGAAATAAAAGTACTACGTCACCGTCTTTAATTCCCCCGGGTTTGGAACTGTCTGGTCAGCTCTGTTGACGGTGGGAGGCAGCACTTCCTCCCTGAAAGAAACAGGTATCTGGGGCTTCTTCTGCCACTCTTGCTTTGTTTGGTCCATAGCACTGTTGAGATACAAAGCCAAAGGATCTTACGATCATATTTCTGTGTATGACTTTGCTTTTGCTCTGTTCAGGCTTCTATCCCTTAGCCACTTGTCTTTGAGAGAGAGGTTCATAGCTCTCACTCAGGCAACCTCTCCACTTTTCCACCCCTAGCCCATCTTTGTCGTTATCAGTAGCTGCCTTTGCATGGAAGCTTTGCTCTACAGTGATCCAGGACTTCAGAACTTGGTAGGGCTGTGGAGGCCTTCTCCTGCTGTGGGTTAAGTTACTGTCCCCAGGAGTCTCTTTCTGCAACATATAGCGCCAAACCACAGGGAGACATGGCACAGCTACCTCCCTGGGAGGGGCCGAGGGGCCAGACCAGCTAGTTGAAATTCTTGGAAATGGGATAAATGGATACTTTCTGACAGATAGGAGTGGGTTCTCAGGGGACAAGGAGGTGTGTGTGTGTGGGGTGGGGGAAGGGGGCAGAAGCTCCAAGTACTTCTATCCCAAAGACATGCTATAAATGATAAATGAGAAATCCAGGCTCTAAATCTTCCTTCCTTCCTTCCTTCCTTCCTTTCTTTCTTTCTTTCCTTCCTTCCTTTTTTTTTCTTCCCCTAATAGCCCCGTAGTTACGCAGCCATGTCTGGCAATCATGTCAGTGGTTTTGGTGGCCCCCTTCAGTAACCTAGGCTAAAAGAATATTGGACCGTGAGTTGATAGTAAAGCTAAAATTAGAATAGAGCTGGCTCCACTGGTGTAGGAGCCGTCTGGTCATCAGTGTCCTTTTCTGAAAATTAGAGGTTTGGACAAGAGGAGCTTTTGGAAGTTTTAAGACTCCCATTAATTCTAATATATTCTATTTGGGGGGAAAAAAGTTGGAATTTCAATGGACACTTTGGACACAATGATAATTTTTTTTAAGATGATTCATTTTAGAGAGAGAGAGAGAGTGTGTGTGTATGCAAGCTGGGGCAGGGAGGGGCAGAGGGAGAGAATCTTCAGGCTGACTCCCCCATGAGCATGGAGCCAGACCTGGGACATGGGGTTCAATCTCATGACCCTAAGATCATGACTTGAGCTGAAACCAAAAATGGATGCTCAACTGACTGAGCCACCCAGGGACCCCAATGATAACAATCTTTAAAAAACACAATGTGAGGAAAAGTGCTGGGGTGGGTCCTTAATCTCCTGGGTTGTCATGGATGCAAATAGTGAGACTCTTGTCAAGGTCACCTATGTGGTGTGACCCACTGTAGGGTTTTTAAGCTGAATCCACATAGAATATTCTTCAGACTTGTGTGGTAATTGCACAAAGCTGACCATTTATAACCTGCTGGGGCTTGCTTGTGTGTCTTAAACACTCTTAAGACAAATAAATTGTCCCAGTGGTCTCCATTTGGTGCCCCTCCCCCCTTTTTTCATCCCTGTGTACAGAGCTGAACTGAGCTGGCTGCTGGCTTTTGGTGCAAACATAATGGTCTAATTGTCCCCTCAAGCCAGGGACAGGCTATGGAGCACACCCAGAGCCCTGTGGGAACCCACAGAAGGGAGGTGGCTATTTTGACATTAAGTCTATAGTGGAGACAAGTTAACGACCCTGCCTGGGGCATTCCAGAGTTTATTTAATGATAAAATTGGCCCTGAATTCTCCACTGGGGCTTGTAAGTTCTGTGCAGTGCACGATGGGGTGAGAATGTAGTTAAACACACATCCTAAAGGCATCTGAGCTTGTGAGGAAATGGCAAATCCCCTCCGTGATTTGAAAATACCATTTACGAAATTGTGCCAAAAGATTTTTTTCCCTAATCCAGCTCCCATAAAACAGGAAAACAAAATGGTAGCTTCATCTATGACTACACTTGTCAAAACAACTGATTAGAGAGTGACACATTCACTGCTGGTGTCATGTGGATAAAGAAAATGCAGTTACCCCATCGAATCACACACACACACACACACACACACACACACACACATGCACGTTTTACTGAATTCAGTCAAATTGATTCATTACTGATGTAGCCTAAATGTTCCATTGGCTTGAAACCCAGTCAGTAAATGGGATGTGAAAAGTCTTTCATAAAGCAATACGCAGTCCTCAACCATCAGCTTCCTAACACTATGACTCTGGCAGCTGTTGTGTTCTTAGTGTTGTTGGAGTTGGTGACAAACGCAAGTCAGGTGTTGCCAAGGGGATGGGGCTGTTGCTAGGAGGACATCTCTAAGCCCGAGGACAGACTCCTGGGGTGTTAATAAGCCCAGATGACGACGGGAAATTGAGAAGAATGGCGATGTCAGCATCAGGGCTAACACCTTGTATTGATGGACCTTTCCTTCCAGGCCTGGCATTTGGCAGATGTTCTCTCATTAACTAATTAGTTAAGTTAATTAAGGTGCTTTGGGAAGAAAGGAAGGTGGGGGCCAGAGGCTGTTGGTATTCATTTCATTTTCTGTTCCTTTGGTTTGATAAGGACAGGAGGTATGATGAATAAGTGGCCGGGGAGAGCACATATCAGAGTGGGAAAGGCTGTGTCTCTCTCCCTCCCTTGTGGATGTTTCCCTTGGTTAGACTTGTGCATAAAGCAAGTGTGGGTGGTTGACTCTGGAATCCCAGGGTGCGCTCTGCAGAGGAAAAGTTCACTCTGAGAGTGGTGAGAGCATTGGTGGGGACAAGGAAGTCTTGAAAAGGAAGTGTGAAACGTGTATGTGAGGACCCAACTATTTTGAAATGCGGAAAGACACTACTTTGAAAACCTAGATCATTCTACGAAGCTAGCAGTGATTGGGCAAAGGCGTTAGGGATCGGAGGTAGTTTGGGCAAATGATGGAGCAGGGCAGGCCTACAGAGAAAAGGGAAACAGGAAGGGACAGGAAGCAGAAAGATCGCTGAAAGGGTGGGGAAACAAGAAGTGAGAGAAGAATGTATGCACCAGGAGTGAACCCCATTGTAAACCATGGGCTTTAGCTAATAATAACATAGTGATATTGGCTTATCAGTTGTCACAAACAGGCCACACTAATGCAAAATGTCGGTAACTGGAAACCGGGGAGACGGGTGTATGGGGATTTTCTGTACTTTCCTCCATTTTTCTATAAACCTAAGACTTTCCCCCAAAATAAAGTCTATTGATTTAAAAAAAGAAAGAGAGAGAGAGAGAGAGAGAGAGAGAGAGAAGAATGTCATTGGAAAGCTGAGCAAAGGGCCCCAATGCGAGAGCTAACAAGTTAAGTCTTTAGTTGAGGTAAAGGTAGAAAAAGGAAGAGAAATTTCAGAATGCACTGGAAAGAGAGTGAGACCTACCCAGAGAGTCAGGAGAGGAAACATTAAGAGTTAGTCAGGATCTCCTCAGGATCCAGGAAGTGGAGGTGCCCTCAGAGCACTTGGATATGGCATAGAATTCTCTGAGCCTGGATGGGAGCTAGACCTAAGGAGAAGGAGAAGGGGCGGGGTGGGGAGGTTCAGTTAATAACAATAATGACCCTAGTGACCATCGCTTACTAAGTATTTTCTACACTGTGCTAAGCATTATCTTCCGTTCATAATAACCCACCACAGTGGGCACCGTTTTAAAAACATCTCCACTTCTAGAATAGAGAAGCTGAGGCTCAGGGAGGAACTTGTCTAGGGTCACACAGCTCACAAGTGTCAGGGCCAGGATTTGGAACCAAGACAATTAACACCCCAGGCTGGCTCTTAACCACTGGGGTTTATTTCCTGAGATTGGTTCTCTGAATAGTTTCCTGCTTCAAGAGCAGTACTTTAAAACACCTAGTTAAGGTGGTTAACTATCATGAAACAGTACTTTTTTGGAGTGTGTACATATACAAGCAGGGCAGGGGGAGGGGCAGAGAGGGAGAATCTCAAGCAGACCCCTTGCTGAGCAGAGCCCAACTTGGGGCTCAGTCTCACCACCCTGAGATCATGACCTGAGCAGAAACCAAGAGTTTCACACTTAACCGAGTACGCCACCAGGCCCCCCATGAAGTAATACTCTTAATATTTTGCCTCCGTGACTAGTTTCTGCTACACCACACACTCCCTTACTCTACAAAAAACTTTGTTTGTCTGATAACATGTGTTGACTGTGCTGGAGAGAAACACAAGCTGAGCCATGCTGTCGGGGAAAAAGGCAAGGGCAGCAACCTTCTTTTTTTCCTTAATACAAAAATCCATCTCTGTTTGTTATAACTAATTTAGAAATGATAAGCACAAAAAATAGATGCATGGTTGTTATTTCTCACTTCAAAGGGACAATAGGGATCCTTCCAGAACTATGGGCCATTGAGTGTAGTGCAACAGATTTTCTGAACCATGCCATGTGCTAAATACAGGTGCAGGTGCTAAGGAAGGAACAATAAACCCGACCTGGGCCCTGTTTTAAAGGAGCTCATGGTCAGGGCACCTGGGTGGTACAGTCAGTTAAGTGTCCCACTCTTGCTCTCGGTTCAGGTCTCGATCTCAGGGTTGCAAGATGGAGCCCTGTGTTGGGCTCAGCAGAGAGTCCGCTTGAGATTCCCTCTCCCTCTCCTTCTGTCCTTCCTGCTTGTGTTCTCTCACTCTCTCTCAAATAAGTGAAAAAAAAAAAAATCTTTTAAAAAAAGTAAAGGAGGTCATGACCATGACAGCTCTGTGAAATCAAAGAGCTCTACCCTGTGTGAGAAATAAACTTGAAACTGTTGAATACCCATAACCATCCAGTTCATACCACCCTCGGCTCCAAGTAGTTCCTAGGGCTGGAGGCACCACATCTCCTAGAAGACACTGTGATACTGAGTCTCAGTGGCTGAGTCTTCCCCCTGAGCCAATATCCTGTTGGTGTTTACACTGTGTGAAAATGGCCCAGATGAGGAAA
The DNA here is from genome assembly GCF_002288905.1 of Enhydra lutris kenyoni. Lineage (NCBI taxonomy): Eukaryota > Metazoa > Chordata > Mammalia > Carnivora > Mustelidae > Enhydra > Enhydra lutris. The sequence continues at coordinate 4,746,474 of NW_019154143.1, forward strand.
TCAAAGCTGCGTGCAAAACCAAACCCACACGCGCTCTCAGAATCACGCAAAGCTCACACTACATTCTTGGCTGCCTCCAGCCTTTGAGAGATGTCAGGAAGAAAGATATTTAAGCACTGATGGATTCAACCTCAAATAACTCTGGATCCAGAGTCCCTGTTCTGTGCCAGATATGACGATGACAGGCTGGGGCCTTGGGGAGCCAGCAGGGCTTGGCTCGCCCAGCTATGGAGCTCCTAGGTGGGCGGGGCTCAGCTTAGCTCCCCGCCTTCCGTAGAGGCCCAAATGAATGATCATAAACCCAAGGTGACTCAAGGCGTAGCATCCTTCAAAGACTTAGCGACGTGTATGTAATCTTTCCTTCGGAGTTCACAGGAACCACGAACTGGACAGGACTGACAGGTGCGATCAGCAGCCCCACACCCAGCTGCCAGGCACAGGGGCGTGCAAACAAGATGATTTGTAAGTACACATTGCACACGCATAGTGTTATCCGAGGCTGGGATGGTTGCTAACTTCTCCCGAGTCTTCACCTGCAGTTGAAAAGTACGTTGCACATCTCAGGTAATCCATTTAGCAAATGTTATGCACCTGCAATGTGTCAGACACAGTTCTAGGTACTGGAGATACAATGCACTAAAGTGTAAGCCATTGTCTATGTCAGTCGTATTTCGGTAAAATGATTTTTTTAAATGTAAGTCATTGAGGAGCTTACATTTGTGTATGTGTGAGAGAGAGGAGTGGGATGGAGAAAATTAAAGAAAGGCAAGAGGGGAAGAGGACTGCTGTGTGTAGGTAGGGATGAGGTCTCAATTTTCAACAGGGAGGGACTGATGGAGGGATGGAGTCAGTCATGGGATTCCTTGTGAAGGAGCATTCTGGGCAGAGGGAAGAGTAAAGGGCAAAGACTAGGAAGCAGGGTACTTTCAGCAAATTCAAGAAATACCCAGGAGGGCATTGTGTGGGGGCAGAGCGAGGAAGGGGCAGATGGAGGGAGATGAGCTCAGAGAGGCCACGCAAAGCCAATGCAATGAGGGAGACGGGGAGCGACTGCAAGGTTTGGGTGGGGAACAACACAGTCTGACTTCTGTTTTTGGAGGGTGATTCTGGATGCTCTGCTGAGAAGAGACTCTAGGCAGCCAAGTGTAGAAGTAAGGAGATCAGACAGAGGCTATTTCAACCACTCAAATGCAGATGATGATGGTTTGGATGAAGATGGTGAGAGCGGAGGTGGTAACAATTAGTTGGACTCTGGATAGGTTCTGTAAGTCGTGTCAAAATGATTTCACAGAAGAGCGCATGTAGGACATTAGAGAAAGAGAGGAGTCAAGCATCTGTGCTCCAGGAAGGGTGAAATTGCCATGGACTGATATGGGGAAGAATGGGGAAGAGCAAATCCCAGAAGCATAGTTCTAGGACATATGCGTTTGAGTTGTTTATTAGACCCGGGAGGGGAGATGGTTACTTTATACAAGCCTGGTGTTCAGAGGACAGGTCTGGGCTAGAACTAAGCTGTCCTTTGCCAGAGACAGTGGGTATTTACAGCCTCAGGCCTGGGTGAGGTCACCGTAGCGGTGAGTGTAAATAAAGAGGAGAAGGCAGAGTGGTGTTCTGGGGCTTGCTCCTCACTCCAGCCAGTCGGGGGGTGGGGCAGGGGGCGTGGGAGGGGGGGTAAGGCTGTCATACAGCTGTGGAGTTAGTTGTTCCACAGGAATAAGAATGTTCAGCTTTTATCATCTTGAAAAAATGGTTATTTCAGCCCAGAATGTCAGAATCATCTGGGGCATTAAAAGATCATTTCAAGTGGAACTACTTTGTTTTGGAGATGAAGCAGCAGCCCTAGAGCAGAGAAGTGAAATACTCCCTGTAGATAAATAAGGTCTTCTGTGGCTCCTAGCTGTAGAGGTGGTGTGTGTGTGTGTGTGTGTGTGTGTGTGTGTGTGTGTGTGCGTGTGTGTGATGGCAAAGATGGAGGTGTTCCTCGTGTGTTGGGTGCCTTCTCCCAATTGCTGAGCCAGTAAGTGAGCCTGCCTTTCCTGAGATGTGGATGTGGACCCCTCCAAGAGCCATGGGATCTGTGAAATGGAGGCTAGGCTATGGAGGAGCTAAGATGGGATAACCTCCCCCCACTCCTTTTCTTTGCCTTTTCTTTCCGTGTGTGTGTGTGTGTGTGTGTGTGTGTGTGTGTGTGTGTGTGTGTTTAAACCTAAGTAGGCAGGTTCTGAGAAGTTAGCATGAGCACCATCACCCTTTCTCAGAGACCAGAGGGCCAACCTGGTGGCAGGTAAGGGTGGAAGTTACCATTGTGTCCTGGGACAATAGTGGTGGGGGATGGGGCTGGGAGGCAGGCAGGGACGACAAGACAGACAGGTCACCAGCTTGCTTTCATCCCTTCCTCTCTTTCTTTGGAAGGACTTGTGCTCTTAGATCTTATAACAAGTTATCTTTAGAAGATGATTAGGTCTCCTATCTTAAATACTCATGTGGGGTTATTATATTCCTGTGTTGGTTCTTCTAGAACCAGAAGTCTCAAGTCTGTGCACTTGAGACTTTATGTCCTCCAGGCCAGAATGAAAGTCTTTGTAATGGTGTGGGTGTGGGGGAAGAGGGTGGTTGGTAGGGTCAGATACTGTGGAGATTAATAAGACCATGGGCTATGGACACAAAACAGTTAGTTTTAGATTTCGGCTCTGCCATTTATTAGCTGTGAGATCTTGGGCAAGTCATGTACCCTTGAGCCTGGCTTTCCTGTGAAGGGTTGCTGGGGAGATGAAATGAGATCATGTATGTTTAAGACATAGCATGGTGCCTGGTACATTACATGTAATGAATTAATGATGGAAGTAATGAAGCTTCTGGCTGCCTAGGTGCTGGGGTTGTAGCCTGATCTTCAGCTAGCATGCACGCTGGGTATTGAGTGCAGGACCCTGTATGGACAGGTTGTTGCTCATGGTCTGGAGGATTCAAGAGAAACATGAATCTTATCTAGGGCCTTCAAAGATGGGTAGAATGGTCTTTTTCAGCCAGAATACAGAAACCCACTAAAACAATTCTAAATCATTAATTTTTTTTTAGCAATCAATTCATTTTGAAAAATGCATATAAGCAAGAAATTACACATTCCTTGCTTGAACTAGTCAGCTATCTATTTTGAAGAATCTTTAAATAGAAAATATTTGGATCACATTTTTAACAGAAGCCCTCAAAGTGTAAGCTATTAATTTAGTTCTGACTTTCACTGCCTGAGAGATTCAGGAAAAGAGAAGATTTATTGTTTTGAATATTTTAGTCAGGGCAAAAAAAAATGGGCTTTTGATATTTTTAGTGGTCTCTTTAGAATTTCTAAGGCAGAAGATTTTTATGAGGAATTTATTTCCCCAATTTTATCAATAGGTTGTAAAACAAAAATCCTTAAACAGTGAAAGCGTTCCTGAACTCAGTAAACCCCATCATCAGCTGCTAGAACAGTGACAATGACAATGGAGTTAAATATATCAAAACTGTTGCAACACAAAGTGAATTTTGCCCCCTGGGGAGCTTGCAGCTGGTTTATTTCAAGTATACTGAGATTCGAAACATTCCATAGAAGTCAGTTTAAATCGCCCTTGTTCATTTTCCTAAGTGTACATGTTTGCACGTTTGTCTCTGTGGTTGCTGTTAGTGTTAAGATTCATAGCTAATTCCTCTGCCAGCATCAGGGGAGGCCTGAGCTCTGTGTCTTTGAGCTTGTATTTGTGATGTTAATGGACTAAACACCCCAATTAAGAGGCAGGGATTGCAGAATGGATCAAAGTGCGAGCCACAACTCCATGACTAGGAGAGATGAACTTGACCTATTATGGTACAGATGATGAAAAGAAATGGATGGAACAAGGCGTGCCTTAACATCAGCACGTGAATGTTGAGGTGGCTGAATTAACATCAGGTAGACTAGACTTCAAAGAAAAAAAAAAGAGTGTTGCCAGAGATAAAAAAGGAATAATAAGGAAAACAAAACAAACATAAATGTGTATGTGCATAAAAACAGAGCCACAAAATACAAGAAGCAATTAAAGAGAGATAATTCCAGAATTTTGGTGGGAGATTCCTGTCTCTCAGGAAATGATAAAGACAACTAGCCAAATATCAGTAAAGATATAGAGGGTCAGAACACATTATCAACTGTCTTAACCTAATTAACAATTAGGAGACCTCCTCACTCAACAACTGCAGAATAAACATTCATTTTAGTCTAGAGTACACATTTGTTTTATTGTATATGGTATATCCACCACTATATACCGCATTGGGGCCATATAAGAAGCCTTGATACATTTATAAGGATCGAAATAGTACATTCTCTGACCCCGATGAAGTTAATTAGAAGTCAGTTAACTTTGGGTGAATCCCAAGTATTTTGCAACTAAAAAACATATTCTAAGATATTATTGGGTCAAAGAAGAAGTCACAAAATAAATCAGAATATATTTTTAACTCACTGATAAGGAAAGTACAATATATTAAAATTTGTGGGGTGCAACTAAAGAAGGTTGTACAGGGACATTTGCAGCTTTAAATGCTTACAGTAGAAAAGGAAAAAGAACAGGGTTCTAAGGTACCACCTGAAGATGCTAGAAAAAGAAGAACAAAGTAAATCCAAAGTAGATGAAAGAAAGAAAATAATTATGGCCAGAACAAGTATCAGTGAAACAGAGAAAAATGTTCCCAAAGTAGGTTCTCTGAAAAGATCAACAAAATGAATAAACTCTTGGTTAAACGGATGAAGGAAAAACCATAAATTACCAGTATTGAGAGTACAAGAGAGTTATCACTGTAGATCTTTACAGATATTAAAAAGATAATGTGAGAAGATTGTGAACAAATGTATATCAAAAATGAGAAAATTTGGGTGAAATAGACAAAGTCCTTAAGGTATACAACTAAAATTGATATAAGATGAAACAGAAAATCTGGATAGCCTATCTAATGAAATTGAACTCATTATCAAAAACCTCCATACAATGGAAACTTCAGGCTCAGATGGTTTTACTGGTAAATTCTGTAGAATATTCAAACAGAATAATAGCCCAAACTCTTTCAAAGTAGAGGAGAAGAGTACATTTTTCAGCCCATTTTTTGGAGCTGGCATAAGCCTGATACCAAACCTGACAAAAAGAATTAAAAATAAAATCCAGACCACTATCCCTCATAAGTCTACTTGCAAGATTCTTTAGAAAGACTTAGTAAGGGGTGCTTGGGTGGCTCAGTGTGTTAGACTTCTGCTTTTGGCTGGCTCAGGTCATGATCTCAGGGTCCTGGGATGGAGCTTCTGCAGAGAGTTCTCTGCTCAGCAGGGGTCCTGCTCCCACCCCCCTCTGCCTGCCTCTCTGTCTACTTGTGATCTCTCTCTCTGTCAAATAAATAAGTAAAAAAAAAAAATGTTAAAAAAAAAGAGTAAATTGAATGCAGTGTTATATAAAAAAGAATAATACATTTTTTTTTTGTAGAAATTGAAATGCTGATTCTAAAATGTAGGTAGAAATGCAAATGACTTAAAAAAGCTAAAAGAATTAAAAAAAACAAAGTTCGAGGACTTGTACTACCTAATTTTAAAACTTACTACAAAGGTAGAGTAATTAACGCAATGATATTTGTGAAAAGATAGTCGTTAAGATCAATAGAAGCAAAATAGATTGAGAAGGGAACAGAGATCAGAAATAGTCCCCCACATGGATGTTCAGTTGATTTTTGACAAATGATGCTGGAGTAACTGATTTCCATATGAAAAGAGAAAACATCAGCCCTTATCTTTCTCCATACACAAAATTAATTCAAAATTAATCAAAGACCTAACTGTAAAAGCTAATACTATAAAAATTTTAAAAGAAAATGTGGGAGAAAAAAAGTTTTGACTTTGGATAGGCAAGAATTTCTTAGATACAACACATGAGGCACAAACAACAAAAGAAAAAAAAGCTAAATTGGATTTCATTAAAATGGAAAACTTCTGTTCATCCAGAGTCACCATTAAGAACATAAAAATGCAGATGATGGAATGGGAGAAAATATTAGCAGCATATATACCTGACAAATGACTCAATTCCAGAATATATACAGAATTCTTCCTACCACTGAATAAGACATATAATTCAGTTTTAAAAACGAGCAAAAGATCTGCACATGTAAATATAAAATGGTTCAATTATTTTGGAAGAGTATAACCGTTTTTTTTTAAGTTAAACATGCACTTACTCTACAAATCAGCATACCTCTCTCTCCTAGGCATTTATCCAAGAGAAATAAAAACTGACATGCACAGAAAGATTTGTACACAAATGTTCATAGCATCATTATTCATGATGGTCCAAAGCTGAAAACAACCCAAATGCCCATCAATATTTGCTGATTGGACTAACAAAATGTGATGTGTCAAGGTGATGAAAAATTACTTGGTAATTAAAAAGAATGAACTACTGATAGATGTAGTAACATTGAAGAATTTCAAGTCATTATGCTGAGGGAAAAAAGCCAAACACAGGAGTGCATACTATATGATTCCATATATATAAGATTCCAGAAAAGGTAAACAAATCTATGGTGATGAAAAGCACACCAGTGGAGGCTGAGGTGGAGAGAAGGAAGAATCTTTTGAGGGTGATGGAAATGTTTTGTATTTCTATTGTAGTGATGGTTTCATATGTGTATATAGTTGTCAAAAGTCATCCATTCTCAATTTTAAATAGATGTCATTTATAGTATTTAAATTATAGTTCCACAGATTGATTTTAAAAGAGAAAATCTTTAATGATACTTAAATAATCCTTTAAATAATATTTCATTTTCTACCATTGACACTATAGAATTCCATGTTAAAATAAGGCTGATGAATTAAACTAAGGAATCACCATTTCTGCAGCATTATAATAGAAACCCCAGCATTAATTTAGAATCTCTGGAGTTTAAAAAAGAGAAAATATGTTAGTGATTTAAACTAATTGATTTTTCATATCCTGAGAATAAAGGTTAAATACCCTGCAATGGATTATTTGCAGAGAAATGTTTCTAAATAGTATTTGAAAATCTTCTCTTATGTCTCTAAAAGAAATAAAATCATAAAAATAAATTCTTTAATGTCTTTAAACATAAAATGTGAGAATTTTAAACACTGAGTCACAATAACAGTTTTTGTTTGTTTTTGATGCTAGAACACATAGTTAAGTTTAGTCTATAGCTTCAAAATATTTAGGCTCAAATTCAAACCTGATTTAAGTCATTTTAAAATCTACTTGTTGAGAAATTATATTTTATGTTACATAATTAAATTAAGCACTTATGTTACTTGTTAAATGGTGAAAAGATGGATGTTTTCCTTGATTTATGTAAATATTAAATATAGTAATAAAATCAATTTAATACAACTTTAGTAATATACTGATCTAAATGAAATATGTATAATAAAGAATTTGGCTAGTTTTTGTCCCCTTTCTGGGGAAGAAACCTCCATACCCTTGGAATTTCTGGAATGAAAGGAGTGTCTAGGTTATTCATGATGGGACCCTCAGACAATCCCCAGTAGTTTATAATAATGAGATGACACACAACAGGGGCTGGTCACCCAGAAATGTCACCTGTCTGATTAAAGGGTTGCGTTTTGAGCTACATGATATCAGCCCAACCTCCGTATCAGTCCAAGTTCTGGAGAGAGGCAGGGGACTGGAGAATGAATCACATGGCCAATGATTCATTTGCTTGGAATAATAAAGTGAAAAAATAAAAACTCAGGTGAGCTTCCCTCGTTGGCAATATCCTTGGAGTATTACTACACTTTGATGCCAGGAGGACAATTTATCCCCAGGATGATGTATGCTTCACTGTTGGAACCCTCCCAGACTTATCTTTAGGGATCTCTGCCTTTGGCTGGTTCTAATTTCTATCCTTTTGCCACAATAAAACTGGAAGTATAGTGCTTTCCTGAGTTCTGTGAGTCGCTCTAATGGATTAGAGCCTGAGGGGGTTTGTGGGGACCCCCAAATTTGTAGCCAGCTGGTTTGAAATGAGCCTGGCCTTGGGGGACACCCAAACTCACAGCTGGTGTCTTAAGAGAGGGCTGTCTTCTGGAGAACTGTGTTCTCAGATTTTGTAGCTCGGAAAGTTCATTGTAAATATTTTAACTTAAAAGCTTTGATATAAAATGAAAAAATCATATAATGATTTTTGAAAAGTCCTAGGAGAAGGCCTTGAGATAGCATGCTCATTATTATATGAAAAGGGTTTGGAAGCGAAAATTTATGCAGGGGGCACGTGTAACGACTACTTGGGGACAAGCAGATTCTCTGTGACCCAGATGTGCTGCTACTTCCTCTTGGATGGATTTTTTTTTTTTTTTGGTAGATATTCATATTATTTTATGACTGTGGTGGTCACGTGCTATTTTAGTTTATTACCCCCTTCTTTTTTGTAATAGTCTCCAAATTCTGTTCAGAGTTCACTCCTCTCCATGTTCCCAACCCCTCATCTATACATACCTTTTTTTCTGGGACAAATGACCACAACCAACCTCAGATCCAGGGTGTGCCACTTTGGTTTAAACCAGATCAGCACATCCCTTTTCCCTGATCACAGTAATCACTCATGTGACCCATTTTGGCCCAATTAGCTATGGAGAGACATTCTCTAGGGGGCCTCTGGGAAAGAAATTTTCTTGAAATTTCAAAAAGCCCATCTGACAAGATGCTCTTTTCCTGCTGGATGTTAATAAGAAAGCAAACAGCTCTGAAAGCCTTTGGCATCCATCTTCTAGCCACAGAATGACCCCTTAGGATGAAGAAGACTCTGAAGAAGGCAGTTTGGTAGTAATGTTGAATTGCTAGATCAAACCTCACCTGAAGTTCATATGACCTCTGAAATTTTAAGTTACATGGGTCAATGCATTCCTTTTACTTTTCCAGTCAATGTGGATGGACGTTTTCTGATAGTTGTATCATTTTTCTGATACAACACCAGAGCAATGGAAATAAAGCTTCCAAAGCCTCCCTTCATGGAGATGAGTGGCAAATCCAGGAGTACCAGATATATGAGGCAAGGTAACAGCAAGAAGAGGGGTTCAAGATGCATGAACAGATCAGTGAACCCTGGATGAAAGAGAAAATTCAGAGAACAAAGAAGAACTCTATTCTTAAAAGAATTCCATTTTCTATCTTTGGAAAAAAATTATCCAATGTATACTGCATTCATTTTAAAAAGGTATAGGCAGCTATAAGAAAGTAACTATCAGAGATAGGAAGGTTTTTGAAAATTGAAAAATAGGGTTGCCAAAGCAAAACCAAAAAAATTCAATGGAAGACATGAGGACTGAAACAAAGTCAACTGAAGACTGAAATAGAGATCTAGGGATGAGAATGGGATTAGGTGGGAAGAACGGGGATTTTCCTTTTTATATATTTCTATATATTGAATCTCTTTTTTATTTTTTTTAAAGATTTTATTTATTCATTTGACAGACAGAGATCACAAGTAGGCAGAGAGGCAGACAGAGAGAGAGGGGGAAGCAGGCTCCCCGCTGAGCAGAGAGCCAGATGCAGGGCTCGATTCCAGGACCTTGGGATCATGACCTGAGCCGAAGGCAGAGGCTTTAACCCACTGAGCCACCCAGGCGTCCCTGAATCTCTTTTTTAAAGAGAAAATACTAGTTGAGTAAAAGAAAAAAGAAAAGAATTTTTAAAAATTGACCCAATAATTCTTCTGTTGGTAGTTACTTTCAAAAATTAGTTTTAAGGGGCGCCTGGGTGGCTCAGTGGGTTAAGCCGCTGCCTTCGGCTCAGGTCATGATCCCAGGTCCTGGGTTCGAGCCCCACATCGGGCTTTCTGCTCAGCAGGGAGCCTGCTTCCTCCTCTCTCTCTGCCTGCCTCTCTGCTTACTTGTGATTTCTCTCTGTCAAATAAATAAATAAAATCTTTAAAAAAAATTAGTTTTAAGGAGGTCACTCTAGATGCAGATAAAAATGTGAACAAAAGGATTTAATAATCTTAGTAGTTGTAATAGCAAAATATTAGAAGCAACCTAAATATTGAACAACAGCAAAGTGGTTTAATAAATTGGTCGGCATCCATATGTCATGCTCTTACTAAGAAATCATGTTTTTATAGAATATATCTACCTGGGGGGAGAAAAATGCAAGGTATGTTGATAAAAACGGAATAACAAATAAGTGTTCCCAAATATAATCAAATGTTCATTGTGATTATATCTGGAGGACATTGGCCTTTACTTCTTTATTCTCTACACTTTTTATATTTAAAATCTATCACTAACTTACTTAGAAAATGCTCTTACAAAAGAAAAGGGGAGAATGTGGTAGCAAAGAGAATATGGTTGGAGTCTACATGGTGGTTCTGTCTTGTTCCCTGGGGTAGATAGTTCACTGAATCCCTGGGCTGGGCTAGGTAGAAGCTCTAGAAGGAAGAAGATTTTGCTTTCTGCAACAGAAGGTATGTCTGCTGTTTTGTAGGTTTGGGGTTTGGTTTTGGCTTTGTTTGTTTGTTTGTTTGTTTGTTTTGGTTTCATTCAGAGCAACATTGCCATGTATCCGCTCAAATAAATCATCTTTATCTTGACCAACTTGTGCTCGCTTCGGCAGCACATATACTATATCTTGACCAACTTGTTTAGTAGGAATAAAATTTTTATGCATACACACATATACACACACACAAAATATTCTTGTATTTTCCAGCCAACCAGTGTTGAGAAGTGTTAAATTTTTCTCCTTTATTTTAGCCCACATCTGGAAGTTTGAAAGAATGCAGGTACCAGATCATTTTGTAAAAATACAGTAATTTGTTTTTGATCTGGATTTTGTAAAATTTTAATTAATTGGTGGTTTCTCACACTGTAGTTGTTTTTACAGATGAAAGGGGATTTTTTATCCATTGAATTAAAAAGCAGTTTCTTTTTCATTTTCATGAGTTGCTATTTGATGTTTGCAGTGTCCTTGTAATGCATAGGCACAGCGTTCATTTTTCCCCAAAGTTACTTGATTAGAATAATAATATTATTCCTTATAGTTGCTCCCCTCTTTCTTCCATGTAATCAATGAAGAGATCACAGTAATTTTGAGAAGTCCATTGAAACAGGACATTCATTTATTTGAAACTGGTTTTTAATGTGAGAATTCAGGGCCACTCAACACGCATATGGAGCTTTATTTTCTTTGCAAATCCATTTGATAAATCACCACTTTATGTTTAATTACAGGAGCTTTCATCCACTCTGCCTCTCCTGGTTTTCACAAGCTCAGTTTAGTGTAGTAGAAAAAACATGGCTTTGGGGGCAGGCTGGCTTCAGCTGGAATTCTGGCTTCACTGTGTCTACACCATATGATTCTGGAAAAGTTACTTCTCTGAGCCTCTATTTGTCTGTAAAAAGAGGATAATATTAAGGACTAAGAGGAAACAAAAATACAAACTAGTAAAAAACCTGGATCTGAGTTGATTAACTATTTCTAATTACATATACTTTGCTACGACTATTGTTTTTCCATATTAGGGGCTTGGTATTCCATTTCACTGGATTAGAAATTGGGAGGCCTTAGATCTCATCTGTTCTAACACTGGTGGTCTGAAATGGCTCTGAGCCTGTTTTCCTTTCTGTAATATGGGGAGGTTGGGGGAGATCATTAAAGCTCCTCTCAGCCCCAAGTGAGAAGTTTGAGTGAGAATCTTTTACTTTACAGTGTCACCTATGTGCCAGGCATTGTGGCCAAGTCAGAAGCAGGATTGGGTCAGACTGACCTGTGGAATTAGCAATATATACTACTTTTAATGAGTATCTTTGCGGTTGGAGGCTGATTCATCTTCCAGCCATCTTTGGAAGTTGGGCAGGGGGCACTTCTTAATGTTTCAATGATCATGGACTAGGCAGGGAATGAGATTTAATCATATCTCTGGGGTTGCTTGGAGCCCAAGAGTCTTGTGGGGAAAACACATCAACTCTCCATTTTTGGAGTTTTGATGTGTGCTGAACTTAAAGGTACTTAAAGGGTCTGTAGGAAGCCAGAGTGAAGAGGACAAAACCCTGATTAAAAAAATCATTGTGGGGTGCCTGGGTGGCTCAGTGGGTTAAGCCTCTGCCTTTGGCTTGGGTCGTGATCTCAGGGTCCTGGGATTGAGCCCCATGTTGGGCTCTCTGCTCAGCGGGGAGCCTGCTTCCTCCTCTCTCTCTGCCTGCTTGTGATCTCTGTCAAATGAATAAATAAAATCTTAAAAAAGAAAAAAATCATTGTGTGTGAGGAGGAGTTTTGGCAAGTTGGACCAATCTGGGAAGCAGGGCCTAACTATTAGAGTTTAGAGATGATATACTTATCAGCCCAGACACAGCCTTTACTCTCCAAGTATACCTACACCACCACCATCCCCTTCCCCACCCTGAGGTATGCACCCTACAGAGATTAGGGCTGTGGTGCCAAGGAGAGAACCAGAGGGACCAAGCAGCTCTGTGTGGGACTCCCCTTCTGCAGGAGCTCTTTTGAGAAGCAGATGTTCCCGCAAGTGGCTGGAGAGGGAGAAGAACATCCCAGCTTGGTGGTTTAGAGACCAGTTGGCCTTGAGTGGGTAGTGGCCTACAGGTGATGGAGTGACAGCAGGGCTGGACAGAAGAGGTCAGGTAGAAACCATGATCATAAATGTGACACCCCGGCCCTGCTCCTAAGGAGAATCAGTCCAAGGATCCACCATCTAGTGGCCATGAAGGTGACAGTTCTGTGAATTTTGGGGGCTGGCTGGGGAAAGTACTTGCCCCCAAAAGCTGGATTTCTGCATGTGTATATGAGGCAGTGGTGGTGATGGTGGTGGTTTGAGATTGCATGTGGAGATTTAGGTCTTACTTGTAAGCTTCCGGTACTCATTGGTTGGTCTAGCTTGGGATGTACTAGTTGCCCCAGGGTTTAGAATCATGACTTCCTGTGGTTACTTTCTAGTTTATCTTTTCTCTGGCAAGTACATGTTGCCTGCTAGATGTGAAAGCTGGCAATGAGTGCTGTGGAAGGTATTGTCCTGCCTTTGGCTACTCATTGTCCACACTGCCTGGTCTCACGATCATTCTTCCCCGTGAGAGACACTGCTTCTAGGGGCGAACTTAGATATTCCTCCACAGACAGCATGAGTGGTAGACTAGAGCAGTTCTACAATGTTATTTTTATTGCGAAACATATCATTTTTTCTTTGAGACAAATTAAACAACTAGATAAGCAAAGAAAAAAGAGGAAATAAAATTCTTCCATGTAGGGCTAATTTTTGTCAATTTGGTATAAACTCTTATAGTCTTCTTTTTATGCATATTTATTTTTTCAACAAACATCGAGTCTACTGCATTTGCAAAGATGAATCACTCTGTATATGTCCATTTTGTAATTTGCTTTTTCACTGAACAGTACACTGTGAATAACTTTTCATGGATAGACATAAAATCACTCCTCAGTTGGGTCCTGCAAATCGCCTAACACTTTTTCTTGGGGATACTCTCTTTAATTAAAACTCAAGATCCAGGGGGTGCCTGGTGGCTCAGTGAGTTAGGAGTCCAACTCTTGATTTCAACTCAGGTCTTGATCTCAGGGTCATGAGTTCAAGCCCCATGTTGGACTCCATGTTGGGCATGGAGCCTACTTAAACACACACACACACACACACACACACACACACACACACACACACCCTCATGTTCCATGCACACATCCTTCCTCTCCATCTCTAAATTTCCTTATTCCAAGAAGCCCATTTGTTAAGAATTATGAACAGAAGGATTGAAAAAAAGAGAAATCTTTCTTTCCATTTAAGAAGCACATAAAAATGCTCTGAATGTATATTTGACATTATCATCTGCTTCACAGATTTCTTTGGCTGGTATCCATTTTAATTGTTGTGCTCTCTGCCACATGGACTTGACGAAACTCTCAGCTTGCCTTCACTGGAGAGGTGGCGCAGAAGAGAGCTGGCAGGGAGTGGAAGCAGGGAGTGGGGGCAAGGAGGGGAGGTTAGAGCGACCACCACTTGTTCCTGGTCTGGGGATGGGGGCTCAGGTGAATGCCAGCATTGCTTCAGTGAGGAATCACACACTTAGAAGATGGACCTTCAGGACAAATTTGCTTTTTCCTTTAGACCAAACCACATGGAGGCTCTTCTTTTTGAGGGACACTGTCTTCCGCAGAATATTGATAGATTTCACATATAACAAAAATGGTTCCTCTCATCAAGCTAATTTGGGAAATACTGTATTTTAGTTAAGCATGTTGCTTCTATGCAGTACTTTCCAGAGCATTCAGCCTGCTAATACGGATGGTGACTCTCCAAGAGAGGGAAGTAGTCAAGTTTTCTTAAGCTCACAGACCCTTTTTCAACATTGGATGTACACATATGAACAACCTTGGAAAATGCTAGCCTTAGAAATAGAGTTCTTTACTGATATGGAAGTCAGGAAAAAAAACAAAAAAGGAGTTTCATTGTTCTCCTTTGGATGGAGATGTTCTCTTGTGATCTGCCTTTCTAGGAGGTACCTCGGTCAAAAGCTACCTTCTAATTGGGAGGGGTGTGTGCGACAGAAATCATTCTTGGGGATTTTAAGTGAGAAACTCTAAGCCGAGATGCTTTCCTGAACAATCTCTGAGTAAAGTCAGTTCTCTCCTTACTTCGCTTGCTTACAAAGTTTGCAAAATAACAGGTGCTTGCTGAGAAATAAAGAACGTTTTTATAAGTCTCTGTTCCTTCCTTCTTCTAGCCTTCAAACTTTTCTCCTTTATGGGGTCTGTCATCTTGGAATGAGACCCGCGCAGCCTTCCTTCCTAAAGCTAGCTCAAGGGCTCTCCAATTGCCCTCCCACCCAACTCTCTCTTCCTGGAGCCAGTGATTTATTGCCGGAGACTGAGTTGGGGAAAGTCCTAATGAGCCCCGGGCTGTGCTTGGAGCTGCCTTAAACCACAACTATTCTTATCAAAAAAACTTACTAGAAAACCAAGACCCCAGAAGAGGACCTCTCATGGAGGAGTGGTGGGTGTTTAAAAGAAGAGGCGGGGTGGCATTCCTGGTTATCTATAAATTAAAACAAACAAAGGAAAAATCACATCCAACTGTAGCTGGTTGCTCCTGTAAGAGAAGGAGCATAATTCAAAGAGGTTTATGTATTTTGGCGGAGGCTGGGGTGTGTGTGGGAGTTTAAAAGCATAGAAAAACATGACAAGGAATCAGCTCCAGCCGCTGGCCAGCTTGTGCTTCCTCACTCCTTCCAGCTAATGTGGCTTGAGCCAATTGTTTTTCCTTCCATCTTTATCCCCATTTGATCTCTCCCATGTCTGAGACACCAGGGGGTGTTGAAAGAAGGACCGCATGTGTCCGTGATAACATCTTACATTTCATAATTAGGAACCGTTTCAAAGCACAGTTGTGTAGTATATTCTGTCTTGTTCTTCCACCGAGCCTGTGAACAAGCATAGGATTTATCCCCATTGTATAGATGAGGAATTGAAACAGAGAGAGAAGCCTGAAATCATCACGTGGGGGTTCACGGAAGCGCCAGGAGGGGACTCTGCGTTCCCAGAACAGGGGTGGGGTGGGGGTGTTGAGGCTTTTCTGATCTTGCTCAGGCCCTCTGGGTCCCATGCTGGCCTCTGGGCCTTGACATCTCAATGAAAAGGGACTAACCTTTGGTCCCAATCGTCCACTTAGGTTGGATCTAGATCATGAATAGTGTTTATTAGAAAACTTCTTTTGAGTCACCTATCAGCACCAGGGCTGGAGTTGAGATTGTGAAAAATAAATAAAAATGAGCCAAATGAGACCAGGCAAAGGCCGTTGATCCAGAGCTGGCTATCACAAGAGACTCAGCCACCATCCGGTGCGTTTGGCGGAGACTCCAAGGCAGGCAGAGGTGTGGAAAAGCTTTGTAGTGGAAAAAAGGGACGGCTTTAGGTATGCCCTGATTGGAGGCTGTGGGTGTGGGGAAGCTTAGGTGGGCTGGCATCCCGTTGATTAGTGAGGGGTCCATATTTGACTTTCTCTGGTTGGTCCTATGCTGGAAGCGAAAGCAAAAATAAGAGAAACTGTAGGTCATTAATCAAGTCATGGCCATTTGGACAGATGGCCACAGGGGTTCTTTTTTGGTGTCCTGAGCTGGTTATGGTAGATGGTAGGTTGTTTTTCTGGGCAGGTTGCTGCAGGTTGTGGGTCACAGGTCTGTTTTTATATATTGTCTGGCTAATGTCCGTTCCCCATCTTCATTTTCTCAGGAGAGAGGGAGGTGAAGGAACAGGGAGGGGATCTGGGAAGAGCATGGAAGTGAGGGCTTGTCACCACCTGGGACTTACAAAAGCTCTGCCCCTACCTTTTGAGCTGGGCACTGTTGAGTGTTGTTAGGAGACACAAAAGAAAGTGGTAAGAATTAACCTTGTCGTCTCGGTATCCTTCCTCTTGGCCAAGTTTGTTTCGTTTGGAATTTTTAGTTCCTGCTGTTTGCGAATAACTTGAGTGCAGTGAACTGCTTCTCCTATTCCCCAGGTAGTGAACTTTTAGATGTTATTAACAGTGTAGACCCGAATCTCGGCCACCTGGTCCTGGATAGTTTGGGTATTTCTTGGTTTGATTCTGGTTCCGTTTTCACTGAGGAAATGGGGACAATTTCTAATAGGAGGCAAATAAGAAAGAAACTTTGAAGAATGGATAGGTTTCTGTTCCGAGTAAGTTAAAAGTGTACTTGAAAGCTGAACATATAAGGTAAAATAGATTGTATTCATAGAATGACAAATGACTTGTTTTCAGAGTAACATTGTATGCAGTAAGATTGGAGGGACTTTGAATGTCATTCTCAGGAGCTTTGGATTTTATTGGTCTGGGAAGTCTTAATGTTTTTGAATAGGGTTTGAAATGAATTGTGTACTTAGGAGAACTACTCTGGCAGAAAGGTATTTGTTAACTGAAAAACAAGGCAAGGTTGAAAGTGGGGAAACTAGTCTTTTACGTTTTCAACAATGTAGAAAGAAGTTTGAACAGAAGTCATCGCATCTTTTGGAAAGCAACTGTCATTATACTCCAAATTAAGTGTTTCTGGTCATCCAACTCTCACATGTGCGTGAATCATGAACCTGTTCTAGATCTTATGTTAGGTTTCTGAACCTATTCCTCAGGCTTAGCTGTGAGCTCTCATGGAGCCATCAACAGCCAAACGTAAAGTAGAGCAAGCGAGATGGAGAGGAAGGGCTATGGGGCTGAAGGCAGAAGAACCAGTTGAAGGAGCAAGGAGGGACAGCTTCTTCATTTATTTAGCAAAGGGCCCAAGGGCATAGGGTGGATTGGTACAGCAAAATGAGGGGAGAAACAAAATTATTTTATCATGATATGTCTTAAAGAATGGTGGGTGATTAGTTTAAAAATACTTAAAATTATGCAAAGATTTGACTGCATTTGTGTTGATCTAAAATCCTGGTTTCAGGGATGAACATCTAATATTAGGTTATTTACTTGTGAATGTTCTAAAAGCCTTCAAATTTGTGCATAATCTCTGATCCAATTCATAAATTAATCTTACTGAAATAATCAGAGGAGTTTCCAAAGCTGTGTGCCTGAGGATTTTTTCACATTATTTATAATAGTGAAAATAGACATGAGGAAATAATTAAATACATAAAGATCTATTTAAGTTATGGTATATTATGCAGCCTTAAAAATGATATGACTGGGGCACCTGGGTAGCTCGGTGGGTTAAGCCTCTGCCTTCGGCTCAGGTCATGGTCTCAGGGTCCTGGGATCGAGCCCCGCATTGGGCTCTCTGCTCAGCAGGGAGCCTGCTTCCCCCCCCTCTCTCTGCCTGCCTCTCTGCCTACTTGTGATCTCTCTCTGTGTCAAATAAATAAATAAAATCTTTAAAAAAAATGATATGACTATATGTTGACTTGGAAAGACAACCATGGTATGGTGTGGAAGTTTTAAAGAAAGAGAGTATCCAAACTATGCATATATTATGTTTCCCTTTTAGTGAGAATATATTCAGTTTTATATGTATATTTCTTTTCCAGATTTTTTTTTCATAATAACATTGTATATGCAATGCTCTTGTGTATAAACATTGTATAT
The DNA here is from genome assembly GCF_002288905.1 of Enhydra lutris kenyoni. Classification (NCBI taxonomy): domain Eukaryota; kingdom Metazoa; phylum Chordata; class Mammalia; order Carnivora; family Mustelidae; genus Enhydra; species Enhydra lutris. Next base: position 4,764,564 of record NW_019154143.1, read on the forward strand.
GTCATTACTATATACATATATACAATGTGTGTTGTTTTTTTTTTTAAAGATTTTATTTATTTATTTGACAGAGATCACAAGTAGGCAGAGAGGCAGGCAGAGAGAGAGGAGGAAGCAGGCTCCCTGCGGAGCAGAGAACCCGATGTGGGGCTCGATCCCAGGACCCTGGGATCATGACCTGAGCCGAAGGCAGAGGCCTTAACCCACTGAGCCACCCAGGCGCCCCACAATGTGTGTGCTTATCTATAGTATAAACATCTGGAAACTTCTAACTGTGGTTTTATCTAGGTGTTTGATATGGCTTCTTTATTTTCTTCTTTAAATATTTCTGCATTTTCTGAGCATTTTTTTTTTGCCCCAAGAAAATAGAAATTCATTCAAAAAGTTTACTTCTGTAAAAAGAAATGAGGTGATTTGACCCTACTGGAACATCACTGGCATAAAAATAAGTGATATTTACACTCTTTCACATATATATATGTATGTATGTATATAGTTGCAAATACACAAATATTTATAAATTATAATTTACATATAGCATGTGTTTATATATGTAGTGTATGTTTGGGTTCCAGTAGCTAAATATACACATCTATTTATAAAAAGACTATACATGAATACTGAGGAAACCTAGAACATATATTTTTCTGATGGGGTTAAATTTCTTTTTGTAAGAAGATTGAGTGACTCTGCATAATGGTGTGTTTTTCCTTAGAAATTACAGTTGTTTCCAGGTGGGAAAAATCACTGCCTCAGCTCTCCTTCAATGTGAGCTTTGGAAGGTGGTTGCATAGCAACTGCTTTGGTGTAAATGACTAGTCTTGGTTCTCTGGGGGGATGATATTGATTTATACATAAAACAGTGCATTCAGATCCTTTGCTGGTTATAATAGGATAAAAGAGCTATGCGAGCTGCGACCTTTTAGGAGCCTTTGTAAAAGGACTCGGCGAGATGAAGGGCAAAGTTTGTTCCATTGGAGATGATGGACTGAATTCGGGGCAGTTGTGAACATTGAAATTCAAGGATGCAGATTCCTTAAGAAATGAAATCATTTCTCTCTTTTCTGTCAGCTGTTCCTGAATTCCTATTAGGTACCCGACATTGTACTAGTTATTAGAGATGCAGTAATGATAATATATGAGTTCTACCATCTGGGTGCCTACACGTCAGTGGGGAAGAAAAACATGAAAATTAGTAACTTTGATACTTAATGCTAAGTGATGGAAGTATGTCTGGAAGCATTATGGGACACACAGAAAGGGTAGCTGATGCCACCTGCGGATTGTTGTATAATGACTTCTTGAGCAAGTGACTATGTGCCTTGGTGTCGGGGTACAAAGGTGAATGCTCCTGGCCATAAGGATTTCACAGTCTGACGCGAGAGACAGAAAATAACCCAATCTCATCCAATGTGGTAACTGTTCAGTTAGCATGAGGATTAAAGTATGAGAGTGCACAGGTGGAGACTGGTGAATGATTAATGCCCATTTAATATTCTACTGTTTGCAGAACCTTCAAAGCGTTCATGATCTCATTTGATGTCTATGTACTGGTAGAGTTTATCTCTCTTTTATTGATGGGGAAACTGAGGCTTGGGGAATTAGTGACTTGTCTGCGCTTAGTGTATTAGTAACAACATACCACAGACTGGGTGGGTGGCTTAAACCACAGGCATTTATTTTCTCACAGTTTTGGAGACCAGAAGTCCCAGACTGAAGTTTGGCAAGTCAGTTACCAGTGAGAACCCTTTTCCTGTCTTGTCAATGGCAGTCTTCTCACTGTGTCCTCACACAGCAGAGAGAGAGAGAGAGAGAGAGAAAGAGAGGGTGAGAGAGAGGGAGAAAGCAAGCTCCTTGCTGTCCCTTATAATGACACTAATTCTATTGAACCAGAGCCCACCCTTTTGACCTCATTTAACCTTAGTTAATTCCTTAGAGAACCCATTTCCAACTGTAGCCACATTGGGGGTTGGGACTTTAATATATGAATTTTGGGGGACATTAACATTTAGTCTGTAAACACTTAGGCTGTGATCTTAGGACTTCAGCTTCCAAATCGTGTGTGTGTATGTGTGTGTGTGTGTGTGTATGTGTGTGTGCATGTGCACGGGCACATGTGTATGTCCTATACCACACTAGACGTCAGAGGCATTTTTTTTCAGTCTGATGAATCAGTGACTCCCTTATAACAAGGTGGACATATGCAGTTCTGACATTTTGGATCCCTGGTTATGCTCCCTTCTGCAGGTTGCCTTTAGGACCTCCTGAGATGTGGTCCTTTCTACAGTCCATCAATACTCATTTGGGGCTTGTCACTTGGAAGCTCTAGTTTTATTTATTTATTTTTTTTTTTAAAAAGACTTTATTTATTTATTTGACAGACAGAGATCACAAGTAGGCAGAGAGGCAGGCGGGGGGCGGGGGGAAGCAGGCTCCCCGCTGAGCAGAGAGCCCAATGTGGGGCTCGATCCCAGGACCCTGGGATCACGACTTGAGCTGAAGGCAGAGGCTTTAACCCACTGAGCCACCCAGGTGGCCCGGAAGCTCTAGTTTTAAAGAGGGGTTAGGTGTAGGAGTGTAGATGGATCAGTGCTTATGAGGACTGGGGCTGGGTTGGATAGAGATCAGGACCCAGAGGCTAGTTCTGTTTTAAAGGAGGAAGATGCCTAGGGGAGGTTTCTATTGCCTAGTCTAAGAGGAAACTTCAGTCTGCTCCAAAACCATTTGGAGGAATAGGGTGGTAAAGGTCAGTCAAGGGCAGCAGTGAGGACTACAGGGCTGGGAAAGGGCATTTTTGCCAACAATAGTAGTGCTGCTCCATATTGCATGTCCCATCCTCTCACCCGCGCCTTCTGGAGAGCAAGATGCTTATTCTTGTTTGTGTGGGGCTGGTGTTCCTCCTTCTTGTGAGCTTTGTGATCATTAATCTAGACTTCAGATTACCAGGCCAACAATTAAACAATGTTAGTGCTCTGGGCCCATCCTCAGACATGCTGATTTAACTGGAATATGACTTAGGGCTTCTATTTTTTTTGAAAGCTTCTCAAATGATTGGAGCATGGGGCCAAGGATGGATATCGGACGCCTTCCTTCTGCTCTGCTTTTGAAGGTGTGGGACATACACCACGACTCCCACGTGTCTGACAGCCTGGTCTATTTCAGTGCTCTCCAGACCTGTGGGGTGGACAGGTAGCATGACCTTAAAGATGTAAACCTGGGACTATCTGTGGCCTGTGAGTGGGAAGGCTTCAGTTGGCCAGCAGGAGGCACAGGTAGAAAGAAAAGCCAGCCTTCCTATGAAGAAATCAGGAAGGAATGATTCTCAGTTTCCTGACTGGCTTGGGCAGACACATTTCATTCACTTATTCACTGAACAAATATTAGCTGAACATCCACTTTGCGCAGGGGCTGTTCTGGGGGCTGGGTTAAGAGCTAGCCCTCGGCAAGTGGCAGGGGCTGGTGATGGAAGCAGAGGCAGAGGGTTACTCCTCCGGGGGCCCAGCTTTGAACAGTGGCTTTTTGGAGACGTGTGCATTGTCAAAGCATTGAGGATCTAGAAAAGGTGCCGCCAGGCGTGGTTTTCTTTGCCCACATGACTCACACACGGAAAGAATGAAACTAATTTGTTTTTCCATTTAAAATTAAACCTAGCCAGCATCTGTAATCCTGTTGGGATGAAGGTTTACAAACTATAGAAAAGGGTAATCATGGCAGATTTTTAAACTATGGCTTGGTGACCGGGAAGAAAGAAACAGCTCTAGATGCACGTGTTCCACTCTGGCAAAACTGGCCGCTCGGATGCCCACAGACGTCCGTCCCTCTCTGCGCAGAGACATTCCACGAAAGAAAGCCAGTTGATAGCTCGCATTCTGAGGATTTTTTGAATAGCATTACTAGCATTTTCCATTGTTTTGTTTTAATTCAAGTGGGTTTTTATTTAAGATATAGAGGTCATAAGTTTTATGTCCTTAGGCTTGATTTAAAACCTAGCCATTGACAGAGAGTAAACAGTGGTCTCATTTTCTTGTAACAATAGTTCATGACATTGTGGTAAGAAACTAAACTTGGCAGCTGAACATAACCAAGTGTATGGTCTTTAGAGCTGGATAAACCCAAATATGAGTCCTGATCCTGTCATTTATATCATTGGGATCGAAGACAAGTTACTCAACCATTTTGTGCCTCTGTTTCTTCATCTTTAAAATGGGGAGAGCCATGTGATAAAATAAATACATGCCCAAACAGCATCTAATATGGAACTGTTTTTTTGATGAATATTCTTCTTTCTTTTTGTAATGACAGGATGTTTCCATCTACCACCTCAGGGCCCAGGTTCAAGGAGGCATAGAACACACAAACGATCTTGGTTGATAAACATCTATGGGAGACAAATGGCATGTTTCTTATGTGTGTAAGTTACATTTGATTTTTTTTGGTGAACAATTGAATGGTAGGCAGACACATGGCTTTATGTTGAAATAATAAGGAAAATAATAATCCCTGTCCATAGAGCCTTAACTATGTGCCAGGTACTTTCCACATGTTATCTTATCCTCATAATTTTCAAAGAGAGGTGTTACGATCTCTATTATTAAATAAGGAAACTAGAGAATAGACTAAAGGATAGACAATTTCCCGAAGACCCACAGTCAGTGGCAGAATTAGGATTCCAAGTCGAGGGTGTCAATAAGTCATTGAAAATGGCAGCTGTTTTACCAAGAATATGATTTCTTTTTTTTTTTTAATTTTATTTATTTATTTGACAGACAGAGATCACAAGCAGGCAGAGGCAGGCAGAGAGAGAGCAGGAAGCAGGCTCCCTGCTGAGCAGAGAGCCCGACGCGGGGCTCGATCCCAGGACCCTGGGATCATGACCTGAGCGGAAGGCAAAGGCTTTAACCCACTGAGCCACCCAGGCGCCCCGAGAATATTATTTCTTGACTAAAATCAATCATGAGGTTGGCGTTCCAGCACCAATATACTGGAACTTGCAGAACAAATCACTAAGTGGAATTAGTTCTTGCAAGTCAGGAGTGCTTAACTGTCCGAGAGGGGTATTTCCTAACTGAGGCTTAAGCTGAGTGAATGGAGCAATGTTTCCTAAAGGACCCAGAGTTCTTGGGGACAGTGACATCTGTGATGCAATGACTGATTCCACACTAATAATTTTAATGTTGGCCTTATGGTTCGTTGAGGGGATTGACAATTGTTTCCGTAATTATTTTGCCTTTGTTGGACATTTCGGTTGAGTATGATTTTTTTCATATTATCAATGGACTCTTTTGGCTGCTTTCCTGAATACTTACCCATTTTGGTTTCTTAAACGGTTTTTGCAAGTGTGTCTTTTGGGTGACAGGTACAGTGTTTTGATATTTATGTTCTAATGACACCTAAAGGCCTTAAGACTTACAGTAAGGCTAAGATTCAACCAGTGAATACGTTGAGCAACAACAGAACTTGTACTTTGTAATGATAAAAAGTCTTAATAATTTTTGTGGTCAGTCTAATGGTTTCAACTGATCATTAATATACATAAGCCTAATTCCTATTAAGAGCAGAAAGTTTGGATTCCTTTCAGGTTTCCCTTCATACTTATCTTCAATAATTTAATCTTTGTTTGAGTATCAGTCTGAAGTTGGTATGCTTTCTCCATTTATATGCATTTATCCGGGTCAAAATGTGGTTAAAGTGATGACATACAAAGGCAATTCAGGACTCTTGACCCAGAGCCAGAGGCCTGAATAAACATTCCTGTGTCTGAGATTTTGGGGTTGGAGAAGTTCTTTGGACCTGTCCCCTCAAAATGTCAGAAGCTTATTGCATTTCCAAAAAAGGAGGATGCCTAGAAGTATAGCCTTTGGTGATAAAAAAATACATAGTGATCCTTACATGGATATTTAAGATATCTGGCTTTTAAAAAATTAGGCAGATGAAGGTTAAAAAGTTGGTGGTGGCATTGATGACCAAGAGTGGTTGGTGAGTAAGATCTAAACAATAGTCCTTCATGGAGGCAAGCAAACAAAATCCAAAAGACAATATTGGGGCAGATACTATTAAAAGCACAGCAGCACACTGGGGCACCTGGGTGGCTCAGTGGGTTAAAGCCTCTGCTTTCGGCTCAGGTCATGATCCCACGGTCCTGGGATCGAGCCCCGCATCGGGCTCTCTGCTCAGTGGGGAGCCTGCTTCCTCCTCTCTGCCTGCTTCTCTGCCTACTTATGATCTCTGTCTGTCAAATAAATAAATAAAATCTTAAAAAAAAAAAAAAAGCACAACAGCACACAATTCACAGGGATCAACATAAATATAGCCCAAACCAGGCTCCAGCCCTGCTTACATAATTCCAGAAAAGACCTGGTAAGGGGATTAATTGGCTATAGAAGGTGTCCATGGCCAAGAGGAAATGACAGGGTCAAATGTCCAGGACTCCTCAGATTTCTGGTTTCCTATTTGATTTTATCCCTTGTTGCAAGCAGTAGGATCTGGCAAGATGGACACAAAAGACTCTGAGAGTCAACTTTCAGAAGAACTGCAGAAAAAGCAAGGCCTCTCTGTTAATAATCCTCTGTGTTTTAGACCACAGTGTGAGGCTTTGGAAGTAGGAGAGCAGGAGGAGGCTAATTCAGGAATCTTGGCCCAAGATCAGTTTTAGGGAGTTTTGCATAAAAGTATTTACTTTTGGAAGATAATATTAGCTCACTCATTTCCTATGGAAACTGAAAAATAAACACCTACTTAAAAATAAACGCATATACATACTTAATTTCTACTTGCCTCGTGAGTGAGAAAGGTATGTGTGCCTATGCACGCACGTGTGTGCTTCTTTGTGGCCATGTTTCAACTTATTTCATGCCGACCGCCAAGTAGACACAGATGGATGGATTTTGATCAGGGTAAAGGCAGTCTGCCCATTATCTGCCAGGGTGGGACTCGCGCCTTCCAGCGGGTAGGCCTCCCTGAAGTTCGGCAATGTCTGTCAGCATTCCGACGAAGCAAGATTGATGTGTTTTGAGGTGGAATTATTTTTCAAAGTCTGCTGGGGCTAGCTCCTGGTCTAGTGCCATGTCTTACATAATATTGTATATCATGAACCTTCACTGAGAAAGAAACAACAGGCCCATGTTTCTGAAGGGCTCTTTGGCTTAGGACAAACCCGATTACCCAGGCACCATTGGTAAGATTCTTTTTCCAGTAGCCTTAGCGTGAGTCCACGGTGCAGAAAAGAGGAATGTGTGGTGCTTGTGGGTTTAGCAGTTTGTCTGTCACCACTCCTGTGCAAGAGCCAGGCTGTCTCACGGGTGATTAATTCAATGCCACTCTTCTAAGGGCAGTGGGGAGTCACTTACTGCTTGTGGTTAGTCGGTCTCTGAAGTAAAGGAAGGTGTGCTGATTTCTAGGTAGGAGCGGTGAGCCCTGCCCCCTCCAAAAGGGAAGAGTTCTAGGGTTATTAAAAAGAACTATGGTATCACAGCTCCTTCTTCCATTGACCTTTTTAAAGACAGTTTTAGGCGTACAGAAAATTGAACATATAGTACAGAGAATTTCCATCTTCCTCTCTCCTTCCACTGATTTTGAGCACCGTATTAAGTGTGGTATTGCCAGGGGTGTTGTACTGTTTCTTGTACAGCATATCAAATCACTCCACAGTTTCTGTGGGTCAGAAATTTGGGAAGGGCAGTGGTAGGTGGTTCTGGTGTGGGTCTCACAAGTGACCGAAGTCAGACAGTGGCTGGAGCTGGACCAGCAGGCATCTGTAGGAGCTAGAGTCTGGCTGAGCATCTCTCTCTTTCCACATAGTCTCAGGGTTTCTCCATGTGGTCTCTCCACCTGGGACAATTTAGGCTTCCTCACAGCCCAGTGGCCTCGGGGAGTTGGACTGCTCAGGGCTCTAATGTGAGTGCTCTAATGAGCCAGGGGCGAGTCGCCTCACCTTTTCAAACTAAGCTTGGGGAGTCATGCAGCGTCACTTCTGCCACATTTCTGTTGGCTCCAAGTCGGTCACAAGTGAACTCAGAAATAAGGGGAGGGAACACAGACCCCACTTTTTGATGGGAGGAGTATCAATGTCATTTTGTAGTATAGTGTGTGGGATGCCACCATGTTTGGAAAATGTAATTTGTCATTGATACAGCACTGCTCAAGACAAAAGAATTACAAGAAGGACAATCCAACTGGCCATTGGCCATTTAGGAAGCTCTAGGATCTCAAAATCTTATAAACCAGTTTGAATGGTAAAATATCCATTGGGTCATTCTGTGACATCTAATTTTTAAAAAAATATTTAGAATAGAATAAGTTTTATTGAGGTATAATTTACATTCAATAAAATGTACCTATTTTAAGTATATAGGTCAATAAATTTTGATAAATGTATACAGCTATGTGACAACCACCCTAGTCAAGAAACAGAATATTTCTATAGCGTCCCCAAATTCCTCATTCTTTTGCAGTGAATTCCTGCCATCCTTGGCCCCAGGCAACAACTGACCTGGCTTTCTGTTACTATCAAATTAGTTTTACCTGTTCTAGAGTCTCATGAAATCTTTTTTTTTTCCTGTTTTTTAAAAAATTAACATATAATGTATTACTTGCTTCAAGGGCACAGGTCTGTGAATCATCAGTCTTACACAATTCACAGCTCTCACCATGGCACATACTCTCCTCAGTGTCCATAACCCAGTCACTCTATCCTTCCCCTCTTACCCCCAAGCAACCCTCAGTTTGTTTCCTGGGATGAAGAGTCTCTTATGGTTTGTCTCCCTCCCCAGTCCAATCTTGTTTCATTTTTCCCTCCCTACCCTCCATGACCCCCAATCCTGTCTCTCAAATTCCTCATATCAGAAAGATCATATCTTATGAAATCTTATATAATCCTTTGTCCGCGTATTTTTGAGATTCATCCACTTTGTTGTCTGTATCAACATAATTGCTGCATATTACTCTATTGCATGTATATTCTACAATTTGTTCATTCATTTTCTAGTTGATAGACATTTGGGTTGTTTACCGTTATGGGTTATAATGAATAAAGCTGCTATGAACATCCATGTACAAATTTTCAAGTGGACATACATTTTTATTTCTCTTGGGTTAATACCTAGGAGTGAAATTGCTGGGTCATATGGGAAGTTTATTATAAGTTGAACTTTATAAAAACTGCCATTCTGTTTTCCAGAGTGGTTGTTTCATTCTCTCAAACAATTTATGAGAGTCCCAGTGGCTCCAGATCCTTACCAAACGTGATGCTTTCCATCTTTAGTTTTAGATAATTTAGTGGTGTGCAGAGGCTTAAATATGCATTTTCCTGATGACAATCAAAGATGTAGAGCATCATTTGGTGCATTTAGTGGACATTTGTATATTTTCTTTTGTAAACTGTCCATTAAAAAAATCATTTTGGTCTTCTTCCTAATGGTAGGTGTTTTAAAAATATTCTTGATACAAGATCTTCAGGAGGTATGTGTATCGTGAATATTTTCTCCCAATCTGGATTATCTTTTTATTCCTGAATGGAATTCTTGGACTAGAAGTCTTTAATTTTGATAAAGTTTAATTTATATTTTTTTCTTCTTTTGTGCTTTTTGTCGGCTCTAAAAGAATCTTTACCTAGCCACAAGAAAATAATGATTTTCTCAATATGTCTTTTTCTGTAAGTTTTATGTTTTAGCTTCTATTTCTATGATCAGTTTTGAGTTAGTTTTTAGGTATTGTGTGAGTTTCCATCTGTTATCATTTTCCTTCAGCCTGAAAAATTTCTTTTTACATTTATTTAGTGTAGGTCTGCTGTTCTTAAATCTTCCCAGCCTGTGTTTATCTCAAAATTGCTTCATTTTGCTTTTAGTTTTGAATAATACTTTTGATAGATGTAGAATTATAGATTTACTTTTTTTCTTCCTTTCCATACTTTTAAGAATGTCATTCAACTGTCTTTTTGGCTTACTTTGTTTCTGATATGAAGTCAGTGACTTCCTTATCTTCATCTTTCTGTATCAAATGTGTCTTTTTTTCCCCTCTGGCTACTTTTAGTATTTTCTATTTCCAATTTTCAGTAATTGTAATACGAGGTACCTAAATGTGTTTTTCTTTTTCTTTGTGTTTATACTGTGTGAGCTGTGTTGATACTCTTGAATGTGTAGATTTATATTTTTCATCAAATTTGGAGAACTTTTGGCCATTATTTCATATAGTTTCTATTTGTATGTCTTCACATTCACTGATCTTTTCTGGTGTTTAAGCTGCTGTTAACCACATTCAGAACAATTTTCATTTCAGATAATGTATTTCTCAGCTCTAGAAGCTGCATTGGTTCTCTTTTATACGTTCAATTTCTCTGTTTTTCTTTGTTTATATTTTTCTTTAAATCTTTGAACATATGTAAATATCACTTTAAAAAGTTAGTGAATTCTGTCATCTCTGTAATTTCTGTGTATGTTTCTATTGAGTGATTTTTTTTTTTTCTGGCTACAGGTCCCATTTTCTTGTTTCTTAACAGTTATTTTTGATAAGCTACTAGACATTGTGAATATTACATTGTTGGGTGGATTTTGGTATCTTCTTTTAAAGATTGTTGGACTTTATTTTGGCAGACAGTTAAGCTACCTATAGACCAGCTTTGATACTTTTGAAGTTTGTTGAAGTTTGTTGAAGCTTTTGAAGTTTGTTTTTAGTGCAGGTCTACAGTGGCCTCACTCAAGTTTAGCCCTAATGCCTCCAGTGTCTCCTCTAAATGCCCTGTTTGTTCAATGAAATTTCTCCACCACAGCTGGTTAGAACTTGGATGACTCCCAGCCCCATATGAGTTCTGGGAATTGTTCAGTTTACAGCTCCTTGTTAGTTGTTCTTTCACTCGTCGTTATTCTTTGACTGGTTTCGTGGTGTCTTACCACACATATGCAGAACTGGATATTCTGCCAAAGACTCAAAGGGCCACCTATGCAGATTTCTGGAACTCTTTCTCTGTGTAACTCTCTCCTCTCTGGTACTGTGCTTTGCAAATTCAAGTTGCCTTAGCTTCTCCAAATTCTGATATTATTTCTGATTTGACGGGGTCCTGGGTTCTACTTTTACACATTCTAGTCTCCAGATAGAAAGCCAGGGTGTTTTTAGGACTTATTTGCTTCCTTTCTTTCAGGGATCAAGTCCTGTGTTGTCTGCAAGTCATGTTTGAAAAGAGTTATTTTATATATTTTGCCCTTTCAAAAAGGTAGTTTATAGTGGGAAAGCAAGTGTATTTCCAGTTACTATATGATATACTGGAAGTAAAAGTTATGAAACTGGATTTTGAGGCAAAATGGAATAATCTTTTTCCATTACTTTTTGTAAGCATACATAATTTTATCTGATGACTGGTTAACTGAAAAAAAAATCCTCTTAGCTCAATTTTTAGAAAATAAAAATTTCCAATGGGAGAACTAGACTCTTAGAGTTGAATTAATTTGATGTGAACTTTGCCTACTGGATAGGAGTTTGAAATGATTTGGTAGGAAACTTGGCTTCGTTCTCTTTTAACAAATACCAAAATATTCTTCATTTTCTCAGTCACTGTGTTCTTGTCTTTAGAAAATGAATTCAAAAGAGCTGGAAGAGAGGTTCATTAGGTCAGGAGGGATTGTGCTTCTCTGAACTGCCTGTTACAGTACACAAAACACATTGCATACATTTTCAGACACCCACTAGTGTGGTATATGAGGAAGGTCTCTCATCACTATCTTGGCTAACATTGTGGTTTTATGTTCCCAGAGTTTGGAAGCTGTGACTTGGGAAAAGCCACAGTACCTGGCTGACAAACCAATTGACATAAATGTGCTAACCATATACTGGCAGGTGGCCTGGTCTACTAGCTGGCTTCTGGGAACTGATAAACACAGAGGCCTCACAGACAGATCACCACTATCTCCAGCCTCTGAATGTTCTGGAATCAGAATCTGGAGCAAGTTCATTGCTCTCTATTTTTACTGGAAGGGGACCAAAGAAAATGCCAAAAGCTTTTTCTGTGTCTAATACCCACTATACAATGCAACACTGTTTGTCAGGCTGTTGGGCTCTTTATCTGGGTGAGCCTTGAAAGTTAAACATACATATATACATTATCTACCTATCTGAATATATGCATGCTATAGGTATATATATTATCTTTTTAGTTTGTATAATGTTTTAATATACAGATGAGGTTAGTGGAAGATAGTTTCTCAATTTCCTATAATATAGAGATAATATTAATTCTTGCTGCAAGGGATAGGATGATACAATGGATTAATGCTTGTAAATAACTTAGTGTGAGTATGTAGTACAATATGCTTTTACTACTGTTATTATGTATTATAGGTGCAAACTAATGCTCTTGATTACCCTAAAACTTTATAGAGCTTGGCCCTTCTCTGGCCTTACTTTGGCTTTTTTTGTGGTATTTATCTGCAAATTCTATTTAGCATATATTTTAGGAAACACATTTTGATGGTTGAGGTCACAGATCTACCTGAGTGTTCAGATTTATCTGCCAACACCAAGAAGAGAACTGAGGTAAGAGAATTCAAGTTAAATTGTGGTCATTTACAGGCATTGGGTGGAGAAGCGGACTTTTCATTTTGTAGGTGTAATTCTCTTGTCTGAGACTGGGATCCACATGTGAGAGGTAAGAGTGGAAATGTAAAATGTTGAGTGAGAAAGACATGAAAACAGAAAGGCATTGTAGAAGACAACAAGTCTGTTTTAAATGGAACTGAGAAGTATACCAGTATCATGCTTATCACTTGACTCTTGAGTCTGAGCCCCAAATCCACAATTCTATATTGTGCTCTCTGTTGCTGAGGTTCAAGCTCTGCCAAATAGCCATCCCAGACTCTGGCCAGTTGACTTCTATTGGGTTCTGTTTTTAGCTTTCACCAGAGGGAGAATGGAAGTTATGAGTTGAGGAATAAAGACCTTGTTTCAATTGGTCTTGTCAGTGTTGCCTTGACTCTGGAAGTTGACTCTTGTCTTTGGCTTTGGGCTTTGTCAGAACTAGCAATATCTTACCTGCTCAGAGATATCATTGGTGGCCAGGTGTTCCCCTTTTCCCAGTGCCATGGACTCCTCTGATCTTTGAGATTCTATCAGGAGCTGAGAAGTACTACTCCTTCGGAGGACTAAGCCCCATTTTAATGAGTATCCCTATTCTGAACTCGCAGGTTTTAATAATCCCAACCTCCTCCCTTTTTCTTCAACTAGTCATAGGTGTTGTAGATTCTTCCTTTAGTTACCACGTCTAGGTTCTCAGTTCTTGCCTTTATTCTTTCATTTCTCCAATAGCTGTGAAATCAATTCCATACATTAAACATCTCATGTAATTCTCTCTTTCTTTCCTTCCTTCCATGGATAGACTGTTTCTAATAGGAATAGTCCTATTAAACAAACTATAAATGGTGGAATTCTTGGATGGTTGTTTGGTTTTGACCTTGGTCTTGAATGTAGCACTGACCTCTTTTCCAAAGAAAAATGGGATACTCTTAATCCACTGTGTTCAGTGTCAAAATCCCTAAATTATAAAATTCCCATTCAAGTTCCTTGGGGGAGAAAGTGACTGTTGCACTTGACTGTTACATTGTACTAATAATGACTGCAAGGACTGTGGCATGAGATGGCTTTTTCAGTCTACACTGGAAGAATAACAAAAAGAAAGTGACAAGCTCAGGATTAAAAATCTCAGTCTAAGTCTCAGTCAGAGAACCAGAAAAATTCTATGGTTGTCCTATAAAAGACCATTATATTTATTATAGTTGTGGAACAAATATTATTGAAAACCAAATCCCAAATTTAATTATGTGGATTGCAGAATTACAATGTCAATTAAAATTAGACTCACCAAATTTCTTATGTGAAAGTTAGGGATGTGGTTGGGAAGCAGTGGGGGCCCTGAGAATTGGAATGAAGATATTCTAGGTGAACTCAGAAAAAGCTGAAGTTTTTTAATCCCTCTCTAGTGTCCTTGACTCTACCTTGCTAGCAGAATGGGCTCTTCCTCCCAAGTTTGAATTGATCTCTCCTTTGCTTGAAAACTCTGTTTAATCTCACTCAAACCCTGTTGTTCAAGACCCACTTTTCATTGCTTCTAGACTTACAGTTAGAGTCAGAGCCCATCATATATAGGAGTACAAGTGTGAATCTGACCTGGGAAGATATAGCCTTACTCCAGAATGCATGAGCTGGTTAATTTATATCATCTAGAACCTGGGGAGTACGGTGTATGTGGGAATAAATCCTTGGTGTATTAAATCAAGGAGAACAGAATATAATGGGTGGTCAGGCTGAATTTATTGAAATGGATGAGTTTACCAGAGATTCTGGCTTTATAGTATTCACTAACTGAAGAGTGTGCTTAATTGACCGACTGAAACTTGGACTAAACATACATTCTATGAGGCTGAGATGTCAGAACTGTGGCATAGTGTAGGGCAGGGGTCAATGGATTGTGGTCCGTAGGGCAAATCTGTAAGCCAAGAATGAGTTTTATATATATATATATATATATATATATATTTTTTTTTTTTTT
>NW_019154143.1:4779190-4875930 GCF_002288905.1 Enhydra lutris kenyoni
TTTTTTTTTTTTTTTTTTTTTTTTTAAAGATTTTATTTATTTAGTCAGAGAGAGAGGGGGAAGCAGGCTCCCTGCCGAGCGGAGAGCCCGATGCGGGGCTCGATCCCATGACCCTGAGATCATGGCCTGAGCAGAAGGCAGAGGTTTTAACCCACTGAGCCACCCAGGCACCCCAATATTTTGAAGGGTTATAAATAGAAGAAGGGTTATAAGTAGAGGAAGAAGGGCTCAGGAGGAGAGTGGAGGGAGCAGATCAGGAGAGAGAAATACACAGCTTGCAATGCCTAAACCATGTGCTGTCTGGACTTTCACAGGAAAAGTTCAGGACAGCTGACATGGAGAAAGGAATCAGCAGTTTAAGGTGGAAGGGATAATGGCGTAGTTTTATCATGTGCAAACTCATTTTGACATCATCTTGGTGTGCCAACAGTAATGGTGTATGTGGGCTCAGGCCAAATGTAACTGGGGAGAAGTTGTTTCCCTTTACTCCTCAGTGTTTGTGTGGAAGGGAGAAGAATGATATACAAGACTCCTCCTTGCCCGTACCCCTGGTCGTTGGTATGCTTGGAAGATGGGAGACATGGGATGTTAAAAACCAGTGAGCCTTTGGATAAGGACTGGTTATCTGTTGGGTCTTTTCTTCCTTTGGGAGACCTGCTTCCTGGGAGGCTAGGGGAAAGGGAGATTCAGACATTACTGGGACCCATCCTTCAAAATATCTTGTACAGACTGAACTAAAATTTCCTAAGATAAAGGCATTATGCATGCTTCCGTACACCTCCTTAATTAATAGTGAGGCTGACAAAGTGATTGCTCATTGGGTGCTTGGTTTCCATGGTTCCCACAGATTCTTTTTGAGAGAAATTCCATTCCTTTTCTAGCTTACCTTTTCCAACTCACACACTGTTAAAAAAGCAATGTTTGTAGTTCCTGCCACTCCAGTGTCAACGAAAGAATTTATTTTATAATGTGTATGAACTGGCAGCTTCTCGGGGTTGGGGGGTGGTGGGAAGCATTGTTGTCAGAATGAAGTCATCTGTTTGGTGAGCAAAACCTCAAGTATCATTCAAGGGGCGGGAACCCAGTGCCCTCTGTACCGCTCAGCCCTTTGGCATACAGAGCCATTGTCAAAACCTGTTTCCAAAGCAACTGGATTGTCTTCTGAAATTACTTGGCAGTTCCTTGCTCTAAGGGTCTGGAGTTACTCCTTTCAAGGGCTTTATTTTAAGGCAGCTTGTCCCTAATGGAAACCAAGATCACTGCCAGCTAAAGAATTTAGCAATACCCTAAAGTGGGCTCACCTAATAAATTTTTATAGTCTATAGGCTAAGGTGTGTGTTCGGGGGTTGGGCTCTATTCGATGCTCCTATCATCTCAGAAATATGCTGATGGTCAAAACAGCACCTGGCCTTTGGGTTATTTTCAGAATAATATTGTATCTGGATATAAAATGCTGAGAAGATAGCTTTTGAGGGTAATCCTCCCAGGCATTTACCCAAACCGAATGTGGAGCGATGCATTGTATACTCTGTTTTCTGACTGGCACAGCTGGGTCTGGGGGAAGAGAAAGCTAGGCCTCTCTTGACTTCTTAAGTCTTTACTTTTTGAAAAAAATTCTTAAAAAAAAAATACCCACAATAAAAGCTTAATTTAAAAATGGATGTCTAGGCTGAAGTGCTGGGTCAAAACTAACAAAAGTGGAATTTAATATAAGTGTAAAAATCCCGTGATTAGGTTAAAAAAATCAGTTTCCTAAATAACTACCAGGTGGAGAAGCACTCAGTTTTACAGTCATAGGGAATCTTTTTTTATTAAAGAAAACCGACTTGTATACCCCTTCTTCTACCGACTTCCCTGCTGACCACCCCCACCCCCCCAAGCCTCTCTTGGGCTATGTGCAAAGAATAATTTAAATCTCATTTAAAAAAAAGATTAAACAGAATCCTTCATTGTTGAATGGATCCATTAATTAAAAGCAAAAGAGTAAGAGAATTTTAACCATACAGCTGAACTAACAAAACTTGATATTTAGGCTATTAAAACTTAAAATCCAGGTCAGTCATTGAAAATAAAATTGGACATATACATAAAGTAAAACACCACTGAGAAAAGGCAACTGGCTATCCTGAGAAAAGAAGGCATGGGGGGCCCACGGACAATCCTCTATGAGCTGAGGATGTTGGATAAACTTAGGTCTCCTGATTAAACCCAGGCTGGTTTGGGCATCTGTGGGGGAGGAAAGGGGAACACTGGGTTCCATTAGGTTACGGGACAAGGGCTGCAGCCTGACGGATCTAGAAGGGGCCTTTCAAGGGCGGTGGTACACTCCAGCTTCAAAGCACCTTCACCTTCATTGTTTCTCTGGCTCCTTCTGTTGCACACGTGCGGTCACTGAAGGACTGAGTGAAGGAAGTGCTTTGAGTCCCAGAGCCAGTGAGCCTCGGGGCGAGGGCTGCTCTCCTCTACCCCCTGCTTTTTTGTATCAATGCTCTCCCCTACGAGACTGCATCCTTCAAGAGATTAGTATTTTATCTGGCAAATGTTAGCCCTAACTTAACATTTTATGTGCCATCATTCCACCTTGAATTAAACTTGGCTGTGGGTCTAAAACGGCGTTCAGCACCTCACTCTACAGGCTCTCTTCTTCTCCGGGTTGCTCTGTGAGTGGCCCATTATGTCATCTGGGTCTCTGATTCTTGCTTCTTTGCGGTTCCTCTTGTTTGCAGGTAGGCTGGGAGTTGGCAGTCTGGGCTGGTGTTTTGGGATTGCTGAGGCTTTGCTGCTCCTTGTTTAACGATTGGAGCCTGGGATACTCTTTCTAGAAAGCAAGGGGACCCACAGAAGCTGTCACTTCTCAGCAAAAGGCCCCAGTCTTTCCAGACATTTGCCAGAAATTCTCATGGGTACTGAGCTCGAGGGACCTTTGCCTTTTTAACTCCTCTTCCTTTCTTCTCATAATCACCCCCTCTTTCCCTGTCATCGCTCACAAGTCTGACTAATCCAGAATATTCTCTCATCTTTGTATACTTGGCAGCACTGGCTTATTAAGGAATACTCGTACTCCAGCTTTTTAGGTGGGTTTGGGGTTCTCAGCCATATATCCTCACCACTGGTCTTGATGCGGATTCCCATGATGTCATTTCTGGCCCCTGCTGGGGCAAATCTCAGCCTGTCAAACCAGTCCTGCTGGGTCCCAGTCTCCTTTACCTAATTACTCCCATCAACACTGAGCTTCACTCCCACCTCTCCCCACTTTGGCCATATGTCCTTCCATATCTCTGGGCTGCAGAAACTTAACAGTAGGGCAGAAATTGCACGGATTCCGTTTACTCAACCATACAGTACTAACATGTATTCATTAAGTGCCTTGTTGAGCCTAGTGGTATGTACATAAAGGGGCCTGATTTAATGATGTGAAAATAATAATCCCTTATGTTTTATGACAGTTAATGCTGTCCTACCCATGATCTCTTTTAACACAACCACTCCGGCCATTTATGATTCAGAAGATGTGCAAGACCTGGCAGACCTAGGACCCTGCCTGCAAGGGGAACACCAAGTCTTCTGGGCAAAGGAACTACACAGAGGACCTCAAGGACCAAATTAAAGGCTTTTGGCATTTTCTTTGCCTCTGAATTTGAGTTAAAACACCATTGGAAGGAACTGGGGGTTGGAGGACAAAAGCAAGAGTCATCCCCTCCCTCAATTTAGGACCACGAGAAGGTGACTTTGAGGAAGAGGAACAAGTGTGGCATGGTTTAAAGCATTGTTTAATGATCCAGGGTTGGTCCTATGTCAAATAGCCAAAGAGTCAAACACTTAGACTCTTGCTACACTCAAAAAACGATCTTACTCATTACGACTCCTTAGTGAGATGTTAATAAGGAAGACACAACAAAGAGGCATCCATGGTCAAAAGAATTTAGGAAGTGAGATATCCTTGACACACATTAGCATACCAACAGCTCTGAGAAGTCCTGTGAAGGAAACTTTTAAACCTTGTTTGAACCAGGGTTTCCCAAAAGTATTGGATCTTGGAACCGCTCTGGGGAGGAGCGCCTGTGAACACTTGTGTACCTCCGGTAGAGTTCTCTCAAATTCATCTTGAGAAGTGCTGAATTTGACTAAATTTTGTAACAGAGGGAGATGTAATAATGAAAGAAACAGTCTTAGGGATGAGGAGGAAATAGGACAGCGCCTATGAGGAGAGGCAGAAGGACTGGACTGGACAAGGTAGTCAAGGCCTTGCCGTTGTTGGCATGGGGAGGATCTCACTGTCCTTGCTGTCTCACTGTGAGTCTTTGGGGAAAGGTGGATTGTTTTTTTCTTCCGGTCAAAGCACCTTTATTTTAGGGAGAATGTCAGAAGATTCTAGGGTTGTTTCCTGGTACACTTTGAAACTGGGGTCTCTGGATTCAAAACTGTACTCTTGATTTCTTTGCTGCACAGATAGCCAGGAAACAGATACTTGTTACAAATTGCATTGTTGACCCTTTGCCTACTTTTAGGAACCCTTTTCCAATTTTTGCATGATTTTCCCTGGAGGAGGTTTGGGATCAGGCTGCTGCCAACCTACCCATGATATGTACCTAGAGCTGCTATTTCTGGAATTTCTTGACCATATAAAAATATGTGAAATGTTTTTTTCCTTGTCAAAATATAAGACCTGGTCTTAGTGAGATTTTAATCATAAACTGATTTTGCTTGGAAAGGCCCCAATATTTGCTCTGTTTTTAAGGACAGACTTTAAGGTTCAGTTCTGGGGCTTTAGCACATGTTCTTCAACAAATAACTTGATGTATTTGAACGGTGCTCCTAAATTTCTGAAACAGCACTAAAGGATGTTATTTTTTGGTGTGGCTGGGAATGAAAATACCCTGTTAAACTTTTGAACCATCTGTCCCTGTGCCTAACTAGCTGGGCAGATCAGGAGAGAGAATGCCGTCGTCGTCTTCTTTTTTTTTTTTTTTGGAAGGGGATGGTACCAAGTGAAGTATTTTCTCAACAGAGTTTTGCTTTACTTGAAGAAGTTTATTAGACAAGACTACTCTTTAGGCAGTAATAAAGATTCTTTAAGGACCAAATATTTACACTTTGAACTAGCTGTAGAAATATTTACTGATTTCTGTGACTTTAGCTTAGATCCTCTTACTCATTGTATTCAAGTCGTGCTTTTGCTCAGAGGAATGAAGTTTGAGGCAATTTATGAAATATATAAATAACTTATGTGATGGGAAATATTTTAAAATTGTGAGACAGTTTTTCTATTAAGAAAGGGATAACTCAAATCTGAGGCTGGTTTTAAACTTCAGACTAAATTTTTGGGGGTAAGAAAGATACTTTAAAAAATATGCTTTCATTGAATTATCTCTGTGACTCTTTAGATAAAGGTTAGGACTTCAAGGAAGGGTTCTGGAACATTTAACAGCTGAGGTCTATTTTCATTATCTTTGATTTGAATTCATTGCTTTGAGTTTGCCAGTTTTTTGCTGTTGTTTTTACATGGGTAAATGAAGGGCATTCTAGCCCTCAGTGTTTTGATGTTTTTATTAGATAAAGTTGAAAATCACTTATTCATGCCAATTCCGTATGCTCTGGAGCTTTGAATGAAAGTCTGCAATATCCCAGTCATACAACACCTCAAGAAGGACTTATATAAAGAAGGAAGTTTCATTTGGTGTATGTTTGGCTGACATATTGCAGTTCTGAAAACTTGTATGGACAAGCATTTTGAAAAGATTACTCCACCAATTTAAAAGTGATTCTATAACATCTGGGAACTCAGTGTACATTTCAAGAAAAATACTGCTGGCTTTGTCCTCATGCTCAAGTCACACGTTAAGCAATGAAACCCAGAGATGTCCTCCTGAGCTGTCACTATTGATTCTTCAACTGTCCCATCTCTCTTTTATGTTTCAGGGCAATGATGGCATATGAATGAAATTAGAATTTCATGTAGTATAGGCTTTAATGAAAAAATATAATAACATTCTTCTAATCTCTTTTTGTCCAAGGATCAGTATCTTTGGTTGGGTTCCTTCAAAACCAGAATTCCCAAATCTTCAGTACAATTACACGTTAAAAACAAAAGGGGACCTGGGTGGTGTAGTTGGTGAAGAGTCTGACTCTTAATTTCAGCTCAGGTTATGATCTCAGGGTTGTGAGATTGAGCCCCATGTTGGGAGTAGAGGGGGGAACTGGTGCTCAATGGGAGTCTGGTTGAGATTTTTCCCTCTCCTTTTGCTCCTCCCCCACCCAGCACATGTGCTCTCTCTCTCGCTCTCTCTCAAATAAATATTAAAGCAAAACAAAACAAAACAAAAAGCAAAGTGATCTCAGAGTCCTTCTGATTCATCCTACTTTGGATAATTTTGTAAACTGTCTCAGACTGTTATTTTATGGAGTAATTTTCTGATATAGCAGTAATTGGGTGGAATTTCAGGGTTTATAGACTACTGTTGATTTATGTCATTAAGACAACAACAACAAACAGGTTGCTCTGTAGGTAATTAGAAAATTTCCTGGTTAGCATGTAGGGTGATCCATTGTGAAGTAGAAGCATAGTTCTGGTCCCTCTTTGTGTTGAAAGAACAAATGAGGGGCACCTGGGTGGCTCAGTTGGTGAAGCATCTGCCTTCCATTCATGTCATGATCCTGGGGTCCTGGGATCAAGTCCCACATGGGGCTCCCTGCTCAGCCGAGAGCATACTTCTCCCTCTCCTTCTGCCACTCTCCCTACTTTTGCTCCCTCTCTCTAACAAATAAATAAATGAAATCTTAAAAAAAAAAAAAAGAGAGAGAGAACAATTGAACAGGTAGGAAGCTAATCAAAAGCTTCCCTCTGACAGAGCCAAGCTATGGAGACACTTACTTAAACTCTATAAATGTAAATTTGAAGAGAAACAGTCCTGTTATTTTGTCATATACAACACATTTCGGTGTCTCAATGTCCTGTTTCTTCCACCATCCCTTAATCCAGACCCTCATTACCTTGTACCAAAGCCACTAGTACAACTTCCTAGCTGGTCTCCTGTTTCTAGTCCCATGTATATCCCAGTCCAGTGGCTCTGGCTGGCTAAAAAATATTCCTAAAATGTCAAGTTCATCCTGTAAATCCTTTTGCAAGGATCTGCAGTGGTGCCCCACTGTTGCCCTCATCAAACTGGAACACCTTATCCCATGCAGCCACATGAGGCTCTTAGGTAGATCAGCTGACAATGGCCCCAGGCTCTTCTCATGCTCCCTCCACCCTTTGTTTTGGTTAATTTTTTTAAAAATATTTTATTTATTTATTTGATAGGTTGAGAGAGAGAGAGAGAGAGAGAGAGCGCACGTGCGAAAGAGAGCACGAAGGGGGGGCAGGTGGGAGGGTGGGGAAAAGAGAGAGGGAGAAGCAGAACCTGCTGAACAGGGAGTCTGATAAGGGGTTTGATCTCAGATCCTGAGATCATGAGCTGAGCCAAAGGCAGATGCTAAATTAACTGAGCCACTGAGGTGCTCCTGTTTTGGTTGAATTTTAACCCATCAAGCAATTTGACAGTATGTACTGGGTCTTAAAATTTTTCCCATTCTTCTGGAAATAATTCTTCATATAGAGAAATGTTTAATGTGAAAAGATGGCCATTATAGTTATTTATATAATTACTAGTTAGAACCAAAATATTCAGTAAGGGAGGGAAAAGTATGGCACGTTTATAAAATACAGAAAATAAAAATGATGTGTACAGATTTGTTAACATAAAATACTTATCGGGGTGCCTGGGTGGCTCAGCGGGTTAAGCATCCAACTCTTGATTTCATCTCGGGTCATGATCTCAGGGTCCTGGGCTTGAACCCTGAGATGGGCTCTGCGCTGAGCATGGAGCCTGCTTAAGATTGTTTCTCTCGGGTGCCTGGGTGGCTCAGTGGGTTAAGCCGCTGCCTTCGGCTCAGGTCATGATCTCAGGGTCCTGGGATCAAGTCCCGCATCGGGCTCTCTGCTCAGCAGGGAGCCTGCTTCCCTCTCTCTCTGCCTGCCTCTGTCTACTTGTGATCTCTCTCTGTCAAATAAATAAATAAAATCTTTAAAAAAAAAAAAAAAAGATTGTTTCTCTCCCTCTGCCTCTCCCTCTGCCCTTTCCATCCTCTCCTTTGTGTGCATCCATCCATGTGCTTACTCTCTTTCTCAAAAAACAAAAAGAAAAAAAGGAAAATACTTATGTTTCAATAAAAGAGAAAAAAAAACCCTAAACTCTATGTCCAGTATGAACTCAACTATTTAAATTTTTTTTTTTTTAAAAAGCTTCCTAGAAATCCATATTCCAAAACTGTCAAGAGAGGTTATGAGTGGTGGGATTGGGGGCTACTTTTAATTTTTTTTAACTTCTTTTGTGTTGTCAATATTTTAATAAAAAAATTCACTCATTTAAAAATTTTGTGTCTTCAATGATTTTTCCGATGATACAGGTATAAACCATACCCACTGTTAAAATTTCAGACAATACAGAAGTATATCCATTTTTTTTTTAGATTTTATTTATTTATTTGACAGAGAGAGAGATCACAGGTAGGTAGAGAGGCAGGCAGAGAGAGGGGGAAGCAGGCTCCCTGCTGAGCAGAGAGCCTGATGTGGGGCTTGATCCCAGGACCCTGAGATCACGACCTGAGCTGAAGGCAGAGGCTTAACCCACTGAGCCACCCAGGCGCCCCAGTATATCCATTTCTGAGAAAGTGAAAATCACCTATAGTTTCAGTAAAAACAACAACAACAACAACAACAAAAAACATCCCAAAAAACAACAACAAAAAAACCCCCACTGCGCAATAACTACTATATTTCTCAGGTTTGCTCTGGTGACAAATGACACCCAATCACGGTGGCTTACCCAGCAAACATTTTTTTTCCTTGCAGGTTACAGGGAGGCTGTGGGTTGGCTGTCACGTGTCCCCAGGTTCTGGGATGTGTTCCACATGTCATCTCATCCCAGATCTCTGGCTAAAGAAGCAGCCCTGCTCTGAGATGTCCTTGTCCTCACAGCAGAGGGGAAGAGCGAGAGGCTGAACCAAAACCACAGCGTCACATTTAAAGCATTAGCTTGGACAAAGGGCGCATCCCCTCATAGTTCATTGTTCAGCACAAGTCCCTTGGCCAAACCCAATATTACTGTGGCAGGGACATGCACCCCATCCAGGGCAGGAGGGAAGACTTATCTACCATTGCCTCCAGCAACATTTTGCTGTATACATCCTTTCTGACTTTTCAATAGGCAAGGGCTTGTGTGTGCACATATAAACTTTCTAAAAATGGGATGATTCATGCTCTAAAATTACTTGCCTAAATTCTTTTTTTTTTTTTTGATGGACAGCTTTCTAAGTGAATATATGTATTCTTACATCTGCATTTTGCTTGGCTACATAATATTCCACTTTATAGCTCTGCATGGACATCTGTGTTCATAGATCTTTGAACATATCATTAAGATCCATTAGTACAAGTAGCATCGGTGGGCCATTTGGATCTCACATTCTCAAGGCTTTTGGTGAATGTTCAGTTTACACTCCTGCTAAAAGTGACAATCTTCACTTAAAAATATATTGACTCTTTAAGACCAAGCTTAACTTCAACTTTTCAGAACTTGTTTTCCTAGTAACTCCAGCTAGAATTAATGTAATGCCTTGAATTTTGTATTTAATATGCACAGTTGTGTGTGTGTGTTTGCGTTGTAATCTCAATTACAGTATAAATTTTGGAAGGGCAAGGACTAGACCTTGGATTATTTTTATTCCTCAAAAGAAGCTGCTTTATTCCCCCGCCTATCCTACCTCAGTCCTCTGGGTTCTGGTCCCTCTGCCTCCCCACTCCGTGTTCAGGCAGGTAGGGTAATTCACATTCCCACAGACCAGGTACAGGGGAGGGGATGGGGATGGTAACACATGGGCAGAAAGAGGACAAGCCTTTCTCGATTTTGTTCTTAAAATGCTAAAGCCTAGAGATGAGAGAGGATTCGCAGGCCTAAAAGCAACAAAGGAGAGAGTGGGATTTCTTTCCCAATTTAGGGAATGATTCCTTGGACCGGAGAGGGCAGTGCAGGGAGCCCTCTGGGGGTTGTCCCCTGCCTCCTGAAAGCAGTGCCAGGAGGGGCCTCACTCTGGCAGCCGTGGGCAGAAACGGCCCTCAGACAGTCTTTGTTTCCTGTATGCTTTTATATTTTTACTGATTTATTTTATTTTAAAGAATTCATCAGCATTTCGAGCCCTGCAGATTTACTGGGTGACATTCCTACGTGGAAACTCTCCATAGGGTTGGGACAGTCCCATTCCCTTCAGAGGGGGCCCACGTGCTCCCGGGCCATTACAGTTGCCTTGGCTCTGGAATGTCCTCTGCCACCTGACTTGGCGGTTAGGCCAGGTCTACACAGCATCTCAGAAACATCCTGTGCCCCAGGTGTGGATTAGAAACAGCAGAGCTCTCCTGGGCAGCTCAGCTTCCTGTGTTGGGACAGTTCCTGTAATGATCAGGAAGCCTCTCTCATAGCTCTTGGCTGAACCCTGGGGAGGAGGCGGGACCCAGAGGTAATGGGGGCTGTTTCCTGTCAGCTCTTTGAGGCTGTTTTTGGAAAGATGAGCTCTGTCATCTCATGCACGGTTGAGCTTGTATATCAAGCTTCATACCTTGTTCACACTTTAAAAATTCATTAAATGTTTAGTGCGTGCTTACTGAGAACAGACACTGATGATAGGTACTTCCAACATAGCTGAGAATAAGAGACTCCTTTCCTTGTGGAGTTTATGTCCCCCCAGAAAGACAGCCCTCATCTCACTTGACTTATCAAAAGCATTTGATGAAGTTAATGGTTCCCTTTTTCTTTCTATCTTTTTTTAAAAAATTAATTTATTTATTTAAGAGAGACAGAGCATGAGCAGGTAGGGGTAAGGGGCAGAGGGAGAGAGAGGGGAAACAGACTCCCTGTTAAGCCAGGCTTGATCTGAGAATCCTGAGATGACGACCTGAGCTGAAACCAAGAGTCGGTGGCTTAACCAACTGAACCACCCAGGTGCCCCATTGGTTCCCTCTTTCTTTTTTCTTTTCTTTTCTTTTTTTTTTTTTTTTTTTTTTTTTTTTCCTCTTTTTTTTCACGCTTTCTTTTTTTTTTTCTTTTCTTTTCTTTTTTTTTTTTTTTTTTTTTGGTTCCCTCTTTCTTAGAACACTTTCTGTATTTGGCTTCCAGAACATACACACTCCTGGTTATCCTCTCATCGGCGGCTCTTTCTTGACTCCTTCGCTGGCTTCACCTAGTCTTTCTCACCTCCTACCTTTGGAGAACCCAGAACTCAGCTCTCCATGCCTCTCTCCTTTTATTATACCTACTTTCTTCGGGTTATTATTTAGTCTCCTAATTTTAAATAGCACCTGTATGCTAATGACTTTCACATTTGTATCTTTAGCCCAGATTACTGCACTGACATCGAGATTTCGGTTGTCTCCTCAGCCTCCTCACCGGGCTGTCTAATGAGTGTCTCCAGCTTGCTGTGACCCTGGTCTTCTCTAGAAGACTGGCTTGTCCTGAAGACTTTCTCATCTCAACTAGAGACACTCCATCGGCTCAGTTGCTCAGACTAAATAACATGGAGTCATTCTTGAAGATCTTCTTACAAATACCATGTCCAACCTTTCTACAAATGTTTAGACTCTTCTTTTAAGATATATCCAGAATCCAGCCACATCTCAACACATCCCCAGCTACCAGTCTGGCCCAAGCTACTGTTGACTCTCACCTGGACTCTGAGAGTAGCCTCCAGCTGCTCTTCCTGCTTTTGTCCTTGTCTCTCTACACCCTGTTATCCATACAGTCCTCAGAGTGATGCTGTTAACACGTAACTTATATCATGTCTGAAACTCTAAGACCTCAATGGCTTTCTATTTATTTCAGAGTAACTGCTGAGGGATGACCCTTGTGGCCCTGTGTTATCTGGCCCCAAGTTACCTCTGATCTCATGGCTGGTCACTCACCCCTTCCCTCACCTGCTCTCATATATGGGCTCCTTACCCTTCTGCAGGACCTTACCTTGGTTGTCCTTTTTCCTGAAATCCTCTTGCCTCACATATAGTAACTTCTCAGGGAGGCCTTCCTGACTACTATATTTATAATTGGGATAACCCACTCTACACAACCACCTAGCTCCCTTCCTTGACTAGTGTTTCCTGCAGCACTTAATGATACCTAAATCCTAGTATTTACTTACTTATTTTATTAATTATCTGACTCCCTCCACTAAAATGTGAGCTTCCTGAAGCAGAATTGTTGTTTTTCTTTCTTCTGCATCCCCAGTACCCACATTGTGCTCAATAAATGTTTGTTGAATGAATAAATAAGTGGGTGAATCTCAGAGAGTGTTGTACCTGAATTGAAAAGTCAGTGATAGAGAGAAGGTATTTTTGTTTATTTCACACTCATTTACTGAGGTTTTGCTATCCATGGGGCACTGTGATCATTACTGCAGAAATAAGAAAATATAAGACCGTCCTTCCTTCATTCCAAGTCCATGTGGGGCCAAGGCCCTGATTATTCAGAATTGGATCTAGAGGCCAAGCCCGGTTTATCTAGGTTATGATGCTGTGGGACAAGTTTCTCCATTTTTTTCCTTTTAAAAATTTCAGGAACTGTGTCAAGGGTTTTTGGAAGCTATTTTCCAAAACTAGATTTCATGGAAATTTTCCATCTACCTAAGGGAGCTAGAGATCAGAAATGAGAAAGAGACAAATGTTTAATAAACCAATTTTACTCTCAGAATGTTACATAACCGCTTTGTTGGCTAGACTTAAGAATGAAGTTTGGGGATTATTTTTTGACATAAATGTATCCTTATGAGCTCATTTCTCTGTCTCTGGGATAATAGAGATGTGGCTAAATTGCACTTTTTGGTAAGGGGCAGGGCAGGTGTATTCAAATTTGAAATGTAAAAGGAACCTCCTACTCTCATAATAGCTCCGAGTCAAACGCAGCGTTGGGTAGCCGTAAAACGGTTGACTAAGAATTATTGGGTTCAAATATGTTTCCCAATATTGTTTTAAAGGAATCTGGGAAAAGCCAGAAACCTGACAGGGAAAATAGAGAACTCATCCAGATTCACAAGGGACTTCGTCATTGGTGAGATCAAGGTTCTCAGTCAGATAAAAATTGTGTCCTCGGAGGTCCATAATCTTTATGAAAATGACATAGTGTCCTAAATACCTTTCTAGGATGTTGAAAGGGTCATGTCACAAACTGCATGGTGCTGAAAGCATTGCGTGATAGCATGAGTAGCATGGAGAAATGTACTTTTTGCCAGGAAAAGAGACAGCTATTGCGGGAGGAGAAACAGGGTTCTTATGTCCATCTTCTATGCTAAGAAACTTGAGATGAGAATTTTGCATAAACATAACAAACAAATCAGAGACACACAGAGAAGAAACACAGTTTTCTTTCTCTCCATCCCTCCCTTCTGCTTTCTCTTTTTGGGGTGAGCCACTGGCACTCGCCTTTTCCATAATTGTATACCAGAGATTCTCTGGCATTTAACAGGAAAATAGAAAGCTTCAGAAGACCCAGGTAGAGGTTTGGTGAAAAAGAATAACAAAGGCTTTAATCTTAGACCCTGGGAGGTGTCTCGCCTCTGTAAGTAGAAGCAGATTTGATATGATTCCTTTAATTAAAACCATCTGATGCACAAAACCCCTTCTCAGTTGCCCTGAATAACTTATTTTCCAACTCTGTCTTCAAACAGTTTGTCTTCCAATAAAGCATGTTATCGTTTGTTCAGA
Organism: Enhydra lutris kenyoni; assembly: GCF_002288905.1. Classification (NCBI taxonomy): domain Eukaryota; kingdom Metazoa; phylum Chordata; class Mammalia; order Carnivora; family Mustelidae; genus Enhydra; species Enhydra lutris. The sequence goes on from NW_019154143.1 coordinate 4,792,971, forward strand.
AGACTGATAACCCAAGAGTTGTGAATAATGGAAAAATGACAAAACTTGCTCTACACAGTCAGTTGGCAAAGGAAGGAGAAATAACAGCTGCCCCACTGTGGTAACATATATTTTTAAACTGATGTGTAAGTCAGGATGGATGCCAAGTCACAGATTTTCTTCAATAATCTCAAGATGGCTCAAGGCCATGCAGATAAGAGTTCGTTGGTGGTTTTCTTCTGCCCCACAGCCTTTGACTTTGGAAAGATACTGGGCAGGGGAAAGGGTGCTTCTAGAACTAAAGTTGCTGAGGGTCCCGGACCCTCCTATGTAAATGCCACTGGAACCAGACAGTGATGTTATTACAAACACATTTTTGTCAGCTATCCAGCGTCAACCTCTGATTTCAGGTAGGCGCCGATTTATGGGGGGCAAAAAAACCAATGGTATCTTAAGAAGTTGACTTGTCAATCAAATTTTGGTAAATCAGAACAAATATTCAATGCAGTAATAGAACTTACTCTTTACAGGACTCTGGATAATCATTTTGCAAGATAAGGAATTTTTTGGAGGAGCATCTTGGTGCAGGTGACTGAAGTTGGAGTCTCAGTTCTCCTTTCTGGCACTGTGAGGGTTGATAAGGGGTTTAAACTTGAGGAACCTGTATTCTCGTCTATAAAATAAACACCATACAGTCTTATTAGGGAGGGTCTATCAAAATGAGATCATGGATATATAAGTGACTTGTTGATTTTGTTTATTTTTATTAAAGTTATGAAGTTGGAAAAATACAGAGACTAACCTGAGATATCCATGCATCAACCACTAGATTTAAAAATTTATCTATCTATCTATTTATTTATTTATTTAGAAAGTCAGGGGGAGGGGCAGAGGGAGAGAGACAATCTCAAGCAGACTCCATGCTGAGCCCAACCTGGGGCTTGATCTCATGACCTTGATATCATGACCTGAGCCAAAATCAAGAACCTGACGTTTAACTGACTGAACCACCTAGATGCTCCCCAACCACAAGATTTAAAAAATTAGTAACATTTGCCTAATTTTCCTCTTTTCTTTTTTTAGAAACAAAATATTAGCAATGCACGTGATGGCTCCTTATCACTTTGGTTACCTTCCTTCACAGAGTTAACCGCTATCCTGAAATTGGCTTGTATTTTTTCCATTTGTGCTCTTTATATTTATTCTCTATGTATGTGTTTCTCAACAATATAAAGTATTGTTTTACAAACTTCACATATTTATAAATCAGCTAGTTTTACATCTTTCTGCAATTACCTTTCACGGAATATTGACTCTGAGATTCAGCCATGTTGAAACATGCACAAGTAGTTTTATTCATTTAAGCTGCTGTCATGTCCTACTCGTGTCCTCTTATATGTCATTATTCATTTCCTCAGTGATGAATTTTGAGCTTGCTTCTAAGTTTTTGCTGTTCCAATAAGGTTTCAATGGACATCCTTGAATATCTCTTCTTGGGCCTGTGTAGGATTTTTTTAGGGGTGTTGCATCTAGAAATAAAGTTCTGGGCCTTAGGAATGTGCCTTTTCAGTTTTGCTAGATACTTATAGTAGAATTGCTCATCAAAGTATTGGTAACTGCCACATAGGAAAGTTCCAGTTTCTCCATTTCCTCCTCAAAAATTAGTAGTTTAGATGTCTTGTTTTCCTGAAGTGCTATCTCACATCAACTTGCATTTTTTTAAAAGACTTTATTTATTTATTTGAGAGAGAGAGAGAGAGAGAGAGAGAGCAGGGGGAGCCACAGAAGGAGAGGGAGAAGGAGACTCCTGGCTGACCAGGGAGCCTGATGTGGGGCTGAATCCCAGGACTCCAGGATCATGACCTGAACCAAAAGCAGATGCTTAACCGACTAAGCCACCCAGGCACCCCTCCACTTTCATTTCCTTGATAGTTACTGAGACTGAGGAATTTTTGGTATTTTACTTTTCTCTCTGTGACTTGCCTGTTCATACCATTTACTCATTTTATTATTGTATTCTTCATATTTTTTTAGTATTATGCCCATTTTTTAATTGATGTATGATAAATAGCTTTTCCCAAGTATATGATTTGTGTTTTACCTTAGTTTGTGGTATCTTCTCTCACAAAAATTTATATTTCCAATATAATCAAATGCAATATAATATAAAAAAAAAGAAAATCAATTTTTCCCTTATGATTTGTGCCCTTGGCATTTTCTTTAAGAAACCCATTCATTTCCCTATGTTCACAAAAATATTCTCTCCCTCTTTTTCTCTTTCAAAGTACTAATATTCACATTTGGGTTTTTAATCTGTTTATGAAGGGAGGTTGGAACAGTTGTACTTGTACTATCTTTTGTATATGAACCACTTAACTGCAGCATCATGCATTCCATAGTTGGTCCTTTTCCACTGACTTGTAATGACCCCTCATATACATGCGCTTTTTTTTTTTTCCTTGCCTGGGCTTTCCCTTCCATTTCATTGGCATATTTTCTCTTTTTGGACAAATACCACATTTTCAAGTTAATATAACTTTATTTGTTTTCATACTTGCACATCTTCTTAGTCGTCAAGAAGTTCTTGGCTTTTTTCTTCTCCATATGACTCTCATTACTTTGTTAAATTCTGCAAAACAGCGTGTGGCAATTTTATAGGGGTTGCATTAAGATTTATAGATAAATATGAGAAAAATGATATCTTAATGATACAGAGTCCTCTTTCTGTTACCATTATGTATTTTTCTATATTTCTCCATTTAACCAGTTTTTTAAGTGTCCTTAATAAAGTTAAAATTTTCTCTAAAATCTTGAATGTCTTTTGTATGTATTACCGTTACTTAATTTTTTTGTTGTTGCTTCTTTGAAGGGATGATTTTTAAAAATCAAAATTTTCTCCTTAGTTCTTGCTTGTAAATGAGATTTTTACTACTTTTTGCATATTTTATCAAGCCACTTTACTGACTTGCTTAAGTTCCAATTATTTGCTGTGTATTTTCTTTTATTTCTGTTTAATTAAATTGTCAGAAAAGAATGACAATTTTTTTCCCTAATCCTTCATTTTTTTTTATTACACTGGCTAGAACCAACAATATTATCATGAGCCAAAAAGGTAATAACAGATATCCTCATCTTGTTCCCAATTTTAAATAAAGTGCTTCTGATATTTCACAATTAAGTATGATGTTCGCTATAATGAAGCACCATGTATTAGATTACGGTTAATTCTTTCTATAGATAGATTGCTAAGAATATGTTTCGCTTTTTAATCATGAACCAATTTCAAAACTTATTGGATATCTTCTTTTTGGCATGTGTTGGGATAAATTTATGGTTTTTCTTCTTTAAACGGTGAGTTATATCAATAGATTACCAATTGAATTATCCTTGCGTATCTGGGATAAACCCTATTTGGTCATAATTAAGCACACACACAATTGGATTTATTTTGTTAGTATTTTATATTTATATCATGAGGGAGATTAGTCAGTCACTTTATTTTTCATACAGCAGTTAGCTAATTTTAGCATTAAGGTTATATTAGTTTTGTAAAATGAGTAGTGGACCTCTCTTTTTTAAACTTTGAATCATTTATACAGAATATGAAGTACCTACTATATGAAGATTTGGTAAATGTTGCTTGAAAGCCTTTTGAGGCTTTTTTCAAGTGTGTGGTTAGATCTTTACTGATCACTTTGAAACTTTATATAGGATTATGTTGATTTTCCATTTTTTTCATTAGTCAGTGCTGATAATTTATATTTTTCTAGAATTTTCCTTCAAGTTTTACATTTATTGGCATACAGTTTTATAAAATATTCTCATAAGCTTTAAGAAAAACTCCATTCTATCCAGTCATATACCCTCTTTCTTTCTTTCCTAACCTATTCCTTTTCCTTTGTTGTCCCTGATCAGTTTTCCAGAGCCTTGTCTTTCCTTTATGTATTTTGTTCCACAAAGAAGGATTTTTGTTTGTTTGTTTTGTTTTGCTGATCAATTGTAAAATGTCTTTGTTTTCTCTTCTATTAAATTCTGCTTTTATTGTTGATCCTTCCTTTAGGCCAGCTCCTTTGCTTTTTTCATTTCTAGAGCTGCCAGGCTCCTAACTCTTTTTTTCTTTCCTACCATGTGCATTGAAAGGTGTATACATTTCCTTTGAAAGGATACTTAGGCTACTTCTCACCAATTTTGTGTTATGTTTTCATTGCTATTCATTTCCAAGGATCAAGAATGTCTTCACTGATTACGAATGATTTGGAAGCATGTGTTTAAATGTCTAAATGCATATTTTCTCCTATCTTTCAGTTTTTGGTTTCTAAGTTTATAGCATTTTATAGTCATTTTAATACTGTTATTTTATGTCTGTTTCAGATTTTTCTCTCTTCTTTTCCCTAGCTCTAGGGTTCCTTACTGACCCTGCTTGTCATGCTTATTGGTTTTCCCTCCCTGCAAATCATTTTCAGGCATTGGTTGAGTTTTTCACTGTGAACTCATCTTCAGTGGGGATGGCTTCACATGGGCTTCCTGTGCCTTTGGCTGTGAAACTTTCTCTATGGGGTATTTTGCATTTGTTTTGACTGGAAGCTTCAGGATTTCAATGGTCCAGGACCTGTTTTTAGGTGAATTTCTCAGCTTGCTATTTCTTTATCACACAGCTAGTATAAATTTTACCTCCACACCCATTTATGTCACAATTTTGGGATTTGACCTTTTACTCATATAAAGTTCCACCTCTCCCTAGAAGCCCTGTGGGTGAGAAGCCATTACTGCCCTGGACTGGTGAGAAGCTACCCTATGGATTTCCTGTTTTGTAGGAGATTCAGTTCTAGCCTCTGCTCTATCATGGGATCAAGAAAATGTCTTATATTTCTGGGTGGACATTGAAACTCCAGTCCCAGCCAGGAGGCCCTTTGGACCACTGAAGCCTTCAGCTTGCATGGTTACGGGTCTAGTGTGGAGTAACTTCATTTTGGTAATTCCTTTTTGAGATCAGCTATATATTCAAAAGTTTAGTTTATATTTTAGAATTTTTAATTTCCTGAGAGTAGGAGAGGATTCACTGTCAGATCAGATAAACTCGTTACAACCTATATGGAACTTTCCAAATGTAAGCTAGAGATACTTCCTATCTTGAATGCAAACTACCATTCCTGAAGTAAGTTATTATTGTAAATAATTGTTTTTATGTAATAGCTTTGCCTAAAGCAGGGTACCCATAATTACTTTAAGTTAACTTCACTTTGAGAGGGGAAATCTCAGTATGAATTACAGTTCTGTTCTAAGATTGTCATAAAGCTTTGGGGGAAAAAAAAAGACAAGTCCTGGCTGCAGGGAGAAAAACGTGACTTCATTCACTGCTGATTTATAGGAATATTTACATTTACATCACTGTTAATTCTCTGGACCAAGATCAATCAGACCCTGCTGGGCAGTGGAAAGCCAAGAAGCTAAAAGTGAGGCGTACAGTTTTATATGTCTAAAATGTTGGATTTTGACATTTTGATAGATTGACAAGATTTGCTCTTGTCTGCTTTTTCACTGAGTTCTAAACATAGAAATGAGCTTTTTTCCCCACATGGAAAATACTAAGAATTTATTTCCCAAAGAACATTATTTTCCTATTCTGGGCCTGATTCTCTCTGACTGGATGGGGTTTTGTCAGCAGTAGATACTTCTGGTGGTTGGTCAGAGTGACAAGAATCCTGAACATTAACTAATTCAAATTAATAAGGATCCTCCTTCCCTTTTTAATTGTTTATTAATGCTAGATTTTTGCTTTGCGTTGTTACAGCAACTAATTTCAAAAAGGAGAGGAACAGCCAGTCAGCTCAGATAATTTCAGAGCTGTTTATTATTTTGTTTTGAAAAGAACTGGGCAGCTTAGAAAAAAATCAGTAATCTGATTATATGAGCTGATACTGCAGGTGTTACCTGAATTTAGGGACTTACTATGACAACAATCTAGTAACAAGTTTGAAAATTCATATGTGTTAGTGGATTTAAAAGACAGAGTCCCTTTAAATAATTGGAAAAAGAAATATAAACAAGATCCTAACTAATAAATATCTAATTGTTCTTCCGAGCTTTTGACACTGGTGAATATTTAGTAGCTGAAAAAAGAGTGACCATTGGGGGTATCTGGGTGGTTCAGTGGGTTAATACTTGGACTCTTGATTTTGGCTCAGGTCGTGATCTCAGGTCAGGATTTCAGGGTTGTGGGATCAAGCCCAACATAGGCTCTGTGCTCAGTGGGGAGTCTGCTTCTCTCCCTCTTCCTCTGTCCCTTCCCCAGTTTTTGCAATTGCTTGCACTCTCTCTCTCTCAAATAAATAAATATATAAATTTTTAAAAAAAGTTTTAAAAGGAAGAGTGACCATTGGCTTTACCTTCTGTTATAAGCTTGTTGTCTGATTGAACTGAAGGACTTTAGAGGAGATTGGGCTGAAGGTGGAGAGGAACTTAATCGATGCTGTGGAGACCAGGATGTGCTCACATTTCTGGAAATGGTCTGTGTGAGGCTGGCCCTGTAGCGTCATCAGAGAATCTTCAATTTTGAGATATGTGGGCATTGACTTCATTCAAGAGATGAACCATCTAGCAATTGGTTCTATTGAGTCTTCTTGACACTTTCTACTTACTTCAGCTTCAATTGTCCTTATTTTTGACCTTTCACTTTGTCTGAGGCTCTTCCTCCCACCCTCCACACTGAATGCACAGTGCACAGCTAGTCAAAAGAACTTTTGATACTTTATTTGCAAGTTGGTGTAGGTGATTTCTATTCCTGAAATAATACTATCATTAGCATTATATAGAAGCTATTTGAAACTCCCCCTCAAAGACACCTATCACAGTGGTTAAGAAGAGAATTAGACCATCTGGGTTCAAATCCCAGCTCTGGCCCCATCCAGGGGTTACCACTGACAAAGCTACATCAGTGTCTCATTGTAAAATGCAGACAATAAACATACCACCCTCTCTGGGTAGTTGGGAGAATATACAGAAAAAGCACATGTGTCCCGCAAAATGAGCATTCATTGTCAGCCTTTGTAATTAAATATGCATATATTCTGCATGGAAACACACTCAGAGTGGCTAAAGGGTAGCTCTTACCAACATACTAATGGTTGAAACCTATTTGCCATTTTTCTGGGAAATAAAATCTTGATTTCTCTCCCGAGAAAGCTGTCTAGATTGATGATTCTGTGGGGGGGGGGGCGGGAAGCAACACAATCTAATAATGCCTGTCCTTTTGGCTATTTCAACCTCTTTAGGAGTGAACCATAGACAACTACATTCAAATTTTAGCTCTAGCTGTGCTTTGCTGATTACTCATCTTTCTAATCCAAAATTTAATGAAAGAAATCTGATTTTCACATCTGGGCAAAGCAAGCTTAAATATCAATTATTTTTATTCATGCTGCCTTGTCCAATTCCTTTAATTGTCTTTACAGTGTCATTGTAATGCCTCCCTCCCTTTCTCTTGCTGTTTGGAACCGAGGCTTTTCCAGTTGGAACTACCCACTGTGACTTGAAATGCTAGCTTTCCAGCTGGGGATGGAGTGTGTGTAAACTGTGGAAAGCCTGCGTTTGTGAATTTCTGGTTTGCATTAGACCATCATGGTTTATTGTTCTGAAGGCTCGTTCTTGGAGGAGGGTCCCCACGCACAAGGCCGTGCAACCTCTCCAGGGCTAGCTGCTGCTTCAAAAAGGCTGTTCACTTGACATTCCAGAGCTTAGAAATCGCCTGGGTAAATCTTTAGATGCGGTTCATCACCATCATGTATCAAATGAGGATAATCTGAATCCCTTGAAAGCATGCATAAAATATGTAATTGCCCTTGAAAATAGGCACAAATAATTTACTGGTAAATATTTGTTTTGCCAGACCACATCCCACTTCCCCAGGCTGCAATTTGTCCTCCACAAACGCTAGTAAAACCCACATTTTTTTTTTTATTGGTTCACTGTGGTCCTAAGTCAATGGCTACTTCTAAAGCTTTTTTTCCCCTGAGTCAAAAAGCAATAAGAAACAGAGTGAAGGATCGTTTATTGAGTCCACCGTTGACTTCCCTGACAGTGGTTTCCATTCCTCTCTGGGCTGATTTGCTGTTGCTCAGACCTCAACTAAACTGTTGGCATTAAGACCCTTTACAGCTGACTTTTTTATATTACCTTTCTCATCATCCTGACTTTTTTTTTCCCCTCTGAAAAAAGGGAAAAAAAAAATGCAGATCTCATGTCAGTTGTCCTTATTTGTAACCTCTTACTTCATCTGAGGATCTTCTCTCCATCTAGCTTTGCATTCTCACCTCTAGCTCTCCCCTGACCTCTGGTTTAAAAATTCCGTGGCCTTTGGTCATCAGGCCTGCATCCCCACTGAGAAGTTGTTATGTCCTCTTTCACTGACCTAGACATTCTGGAGTTTTAAAAATCAATCAGTGTGTTGCAGTGAAGAATGTTCTCGTATATTGCTTTGGATTTCCAGAATTCCCAGTGTGATCACTGGTACCCCCATCCCTGACACAGATGCTTTTTATTTCTTTGGCATCTTATGTTGAAAAAAAATACTTGACTATCCACTTCTGTACATATATGTTTTTCACTGCCTCATCTGGGTCTGGTGTATCTCTGTTTTCAAATGAGTGTTATAGTGCACGTTAAGCATTTTATTATTGAAGGCAATGTCCAGAATAAATTCTCAGTTGTGTTCTCTTTCAGATATAGCATAAAAGCAATATGCTGTCTAGACTTATTATCTTGCCTGCTCATGATCTAAAAATCTAGAGGAAAAGTTGGGCAAAGATAGCAGGAGAAGATGAAGAGGCTGGAAAAACTTTGTCAGAGAAAGTCAAGGATGGGCTGCAGGGATAGGTAGAAGATGCCAAAAGGAAAGAAGGTTTTCCAACGATATGATGTGTCTACGTTTGCTTGTTCATTTCTCTTCCATAGTGTTGTCTCATCAAACTAAATCCTTATGAGAAAAAAAAGCTGGTGTTATTTTGTTTAGGACGGTACCTTATAAGAAGTTTTTTGATTTGTATTTGTGGATATATCAATTCAGTCTTCATGAGATCAGAGTTCTGAAAAGGGTTAATGAATTAATTTGACTGCAGTGTACCTGCTTAGTCTGCTAATGTATAGTAATTTATGAATATTGCAATTTTTCATAGCTATTTAAGAATGGAGAATATTCCAAGCATGTTTAACAAATTCATTATCTGTGAAAAACTGTATGTGTTTAGATGATTACTGGGGAAATAGTATTCTCCATTCCACATGTTTGAAGATGTTTCCTTTAGAGTTTCAATGTGTCACAGAATCTGCCTATAGACCCCAGTCTGCTCACCACTGGTTCTTTGTATCCAGCACGGGTCTTCTTAACTTTACTGTCCTTGGAATTAGAAGAAAAGGAAAGAGGAAGGTAGGCCATATTTAGTTGTCAAGATGGGTATGGTCTCAGGAGGCACTTTGTATTAAACTTCTGAAAAAACATTTTCTATCATGCTCCTGGTAGGGAGTTGGGATAAAGCTAGGGAGTGGGCAAAGCCTTCTGTCGATGTCTGTGGCTGTTGGGGCTTTTGAAAGTCTAGAAATGTGCTATGATCACAAACCTCAATATATTTTTAAAAATTCCTCCATTAATTCCTTCGAAATAGAGGTCCTGAGTGCATCTGCTCGGCAGGCACTGTTTTCAGTGCTGGGGCAGGGTGATGAGGAACACAGTCTGACCTCGTGGGGCTAACGTTCCAGTGGGGGAGACAAATGGTAATAAACAGGGCTGTAGATGTAAACAGCTGGTTCTGTTTGTCTGGAGAACCCCAACTAATACAGAAAGTGAGGAAGACTCTAGTAGAAGGAACCGCATGTGCCAAAGCTCTGAGGTGGGAGCTGGTGTTGGAGGGAAAACAAAATGGATGCTCTCGCTAAAACATGGAGATCTAGTGGCTGAGGGGAGCAGCCGGGCCAGAGTTCCGTGCTGTGAAGGCTTTCCTGCAGAGCTGGCACTTTAAACCATATGTAAATATTAATTCTTTGAATTTGCAGGAGATTCTATTCTTTTAAATACACTCAAACTTCAAAATTTTAAACAATAAAGTATTTATGTATTATACATTCTTCAACTTGTCTTACTACCATGTAAGATTTCTAGAAATCACTTACATGGACTACTAGGTTCATTCTTCTCCCTCTTCTCATCTCTTCCTTTTCCTTTGTAGATAGTGTGGTGCCTCCCTGGGCATTCCCTCTTTTGACCATCAAGTGACTTGTACACTTGAGCCTTTCAGCTGAGTGTTGGGGTCCAGGATTGTACCTCAGATCCACAGTTTATCCACTCGATCACTTTTGTTCCTGATGTCCTTCACGGTGATGTTTAGCTCTGGGGCCCTGGCTTTCTTTTGATAAATGATCCTTCTCTCATTCTGGACTGTCTCAGAGTCTTGGAGATCTGCGCTAAAGGAGCCTTGCCCTTCTTACACTCAGGTGTGGGATGAAGGCATTTGAATCTTGGGCAGGATAGGAGGTGCTGGGCTGATCCAGCCTCATGGTGTCTCCCTGAAGTGACGACCCTCTTTCTTTCTTTTTTTCTTTTTTTAAAGATTTTATTTATTTATTTGACAGACGGAGATCACAGAGAAGCAGGCAGAGAGAGGGGGGGGAAGCAGGCTCCCTGCTGAGCAGAGAGCCCGATGCGGGGCTCGATCCCAGGACTCTGGGATCACGACCTGAGCCGAAGGCAGAGGCTTTAACCCACTGAGCCACCCAGGCGCCCCGAGACGACCCTTCTGAAACCTGGCTTTTCAGTTTTGCCTTTGGTGCTGTAAACCATCCCATATACCCCTAGTAAACTCCTCCCTGAAGTTAGCCAGAAAGAGTTTCTGTGGCTTATAGCCTGAAAAGCCTATGTGAGCTCCAGCATGAAAGGAAAAATGTGGAGAGTTTAGAGATGAGGCAATTTGGGAGCAGGGTTTAAAGAGTGACAGGGAAAGACCCCAAAGAACTTGGAAATAAAGCTATCTTCAGAGAGGACATAGTGGAATGAGAGAGAGAGAGAAGCAGGAACTCATTGGGCTCATGAGTGAGTTTGCTATTGAGGAGTTCCAGAATTTCTCCCAGAATTCCCAGGGAGATGCAGTCTCCGGGAAATCATGTGAATGCTGTGTGGAATGTGGGACCTAATCTGATGTCTCAGGCAGCAAAAAAATGGCTGGTCAATCTGGATTGTGGAAAATGGAAGCCCAATAAAGCAGTGTTATGGCAAACAGGTCCCTGTGGGTGCTATAGTACCCGCAGGGACAGGAACGGGTCTGGTGGTCACAGCCAAAGCCATCATTCCCTTAGGGCCCCAAATGGCCAAACAATTCATTCTCCCGAAGGAACTCCATGGCCATAAAGAAACTTACTATAAAATCTCCATCCCTGTGACTCTGCTTCCGGGTAAGTAGTATGTCAAGTGAGGCCAAAATGAGGATTAAGTCTTGTCCAGCTGATAGGATTCAGTGAAAATTAATATGCTGACAGTTTCGGTTCCTACATGAATCTGGTGGGATTAGCTAATGTGAGCCCATGCTGAGATACTGATAGAATTTCTGAGTTTATTCCTGAGGAGGAGGCTGTAGACTGCGGTGAATTCATTCATTCAAGTAACATTAAGAAGCCAGAACGTCTATGCGTTTCCATAAGGCCACATTTTTTTTTTCTATTTTTATCTTAGGCAAGAAGCCTTTTTAGGAGGGGAGAGACCCAGTGGAATTACAAAGAATCTTAGCTGCAGGGCAGAGAGACTTTGGCAAAAGAAAGACCAGGTAGGAGATTATTGTGCTGCTTCAGGGAAGGCATTAGAGGTCGGAGCTAAGGCAACAGCAGCAGGGAGAGGATGGAAAGCCAGCTGCTGGACTGAACTCGGGTCCTTAGATCTTGATGCCCTATTGATAGACGAGATGAGGGATTGGCTGGGATCGGGGACTAGCTAAAGAATGTCTTATTTGTCATTTTTCTTTCATTAAATAACCTTATCTGAATTCCCACAAACAATGCTGTCAGAGTGAAATCGTGATAGTATGAAACACAGAATCTGAATTAAATTAGTGCTATGTCAGCCCATCACACAGAGCCACGAATTCCCTAAGAGGTTTAGCAACATATTGGGTAAAGTGAAATTAATCCGTTAGAGCCACAAGTTGACATATGCATATGCTATGAATCCATAAACTATACTGTGAACATTAGAAAAGGAAGCTAAAAAATGCAAGCGAACACATCTGTATTCTGTCCTGCAAACAAAGCTCACGATGTCATTTTTCTTCTGCAGAGCCAAAGCAGGAGGAGGCCCTGAAACGCTCACACTTGTTGACCTTCGCAGTCCGACCTGTTGGGGATTACGCCCCCGCCCAAACTTGATGAAGCTTTGCACTCAGGTCACTAATATGATTCACTACCCTAAATTTAGAAAAGGCTGTGATTCTAACAGCAAGTGACAAAAACCAGAGAATTTCGAGTTCTTGTTGGCTGCTCCGGGTTACATTCCCTTCTAGGTGAAGTCAGAGCTGCCAGCGCATTCATGAAAATAACCAGCCTGCGCGGAGAGTAACTGGAAGGGGCTGCAGATAAGAAGTGGCAGAGAACTCAAACTCTCCTTAAACTTTTGGCTTCAGAGTTAAAATATTTGCTTTGTTTTAAATATCTTCACGAGCAAGACCTGCAAGGGGCTTGTGACTTTTCGTGGGCTTGCGTGAAATAAATGGTTGTGTGGTCAGGTGATGAATTTGGGATCGTGACCGTGGCCCATTCTGCCATCCGAGAGCAGGCTTTCAGCTTCAGCCTGGGTGAGACAGTCGCAGATTTGCCAGGAAGTCATAGAATACAGTAGCTCTTAGGGGAGCCTGGAGCCCCAGCCACAGACATTCTGAAAATCAGGCCTCCTTGCTGCATGGAAGGACCAGAAACTGGTCTTGTCTGATTCCTTCGGGCTTATTGATACTTCACTTTTAAGGGTACAAAGAAGGCTTTGTGCTGTTAAGCTGATGGGCTCTGCTGGAGGGAACGTGGATGGCAGGGAATGTGCCAACAAATGGAAAGAGAAAAGAAACTAAAAAGACAGCATAGATACCGCCAAGATATGAAGTGCCATGTTTTTAGTTACTCTACAGGGCCACATCTTTATTGATAGAAATGCCCGCTTTGCTGCTTAAGCTAATGCCTCCCTTCTTCTTTATATTCTCTTCTGATTACCAACCCTACATTTAACATGCTCCAAGCACCAGGATGCTGAATTTTATTGAGAAACATCACACGTGTCTCGATTTGAGATGTAAAAATGATACCTCCTCTCCTGTTTGAACATATAGGTGCAGAGAGCTCATGGGGGTGGGTGGTGGGGTGATTTCCTGGGGGCTCAACTTTTTTGCATTCCATGCTGACTTTTGAGTCCCAGAAATCTTGATGGCCAATCTTTAAACACGAAGCTGGTTCTAATGACTCCGACTGCAAAACTAGTTTTTGCAGAGTCTCTAAAAGCACCTGCAGTTATGGCAATGGTTGCCGACCCCTTCGGCATGACGTTGCTGTGTCAGCAGACTGTCCTGTCGACCTTCTTTTACATCCTCATGGGGTGAGTGTATCACATTTCCAGTAAACATACTCTCTTTGAATACTCTGCTTCTCTAAACTTGCTCCGTACCCGCTCTGCAAACCCACAAATCTTAACATTCCATCTGGCATGCATTGCTGGAATGGTGAGTTTTACTCTGTTGTAGCAAAAATAAATTATATACAGAGATGAAAACTTGGCAGTGTATTTATGGGGTTCTTGAGCACGCCTTAGCACACTGCCTTCACACAGTATTGGCATCTCGGATAAGCTAGAGCAAGCCGCAAGGAGTGCTGTGCCTCGATTTCTCCTTTGGCGAAATCTGAGTGAACGTGGTTTTATGAAAAGAAAAGCATTGTGAGTCCTCTAAAGGCAGCCCTGCTGCAGGTTGGATTTTCCAGGAAACTGATTCTGAGATGGAGATCAGCACACTGGGGGGGTGGGGGGCGGGGGGGGGAAGGGGTACTAGGGAATGTTCTTGGGATCAACAAGTGTGGAAGGAATGGGGACAGGAGGACATGGCAGAGGGAGAGACTGGATGTGGTTCCCTCTGATAAGGGCTCAGCCAACCCTGCAGGAAGCCTTGAGGTGGGCATGGTCCTTCAGAGTTGGGCCAGGTTGGAGTGAAGGAGCAAACTCTTTATCTAGGGTTGACCTGTCCTTGAAGAGAGCCCTAGAAGGTGGCTGTGACTTTGGACGCCATGGCTCTCTTGTGTTGAGGCCATTTCCGGAGAGCAGAGAGCTGTTATCTGGCAATATTCCTAGCAGGTGGGAAACCAGTGTTTCATTCCTGATGTGAGGATCTAGGCTGCACAGCACAATACACGTGACAAAAACCAAGCTCAAAGCAGCATACGTGAATAACTTTGCTTTCTTTTACGGTGGTCAGAGGCTTCCATTGGAGACAGAATTATGGCATACATGGTTACAGGGACAATTCTCTCTTCACCTCCAGCACCAAACCATGAAGGTCCAATATACCCTGATGCTGTCGATCTGGCTCAGAGATGCTAATGTGGAAATTGCTGAAGGATTGTTCTGTGAATTGAGTTGATCTCCTTGCCTTCAACAAGCCTTATCATCTTTATCCACTCAGTACTACATAATTGGGCTGTATATCCTAATATTCAAAGTGGAATATTTATAACACTATGTCTCTTAAGCCGTGGTTTGTCTATGCAAATGTGATCAGTGGTTTAAAAGAGAGCATTGTATTTAGCTGATATATTTCTTAAATCTTATAAGGTAGGACAGTCCTCCTAATCTCTCCCTTTTTATGACCTTAACATTTCGAAGAGGACAGGCCAGTGATCTTGTAGACTGAGCCTCATTCTGGATGTGCCTAATTGGTTCCTCATAATGTTATTTCACTTGTTTCTCTTCAGGGTAAGAAATTAGCGAAGTCCAAAGACTTGATAACATTCAGTTTCAGGGGATGCCTGGGTGGCTCAGTTGGTTAACGCTCTGCCTTCAGCTCAAGTCATGTTCCCAAGGTCCTGGGAAGGAGTCCGGATATCAGGCTCCTTGCTCGGCAGGGAGCCTGCTTGAGCTCTCTCTGACAGGTAAGAACAATTTTGAATATGCTTGTTAAAAAAAAAAAAGTTCAGTTTTAGCATTTTGGTAAGAATACTTAATTATATCTGTTTTGGAAAAGAAGAGTTATAAAACACATTTTGGAGCTTCAAAATACATGAAATAAAAATTGACAGAAGTAAGGGGAAATAGATAATTCTAAGATCATAGTTGGAGATTAAAAACTCTCTCAGTAACTGATAGGAAAATAAAGCAAAAAAAATAATTAAGGTACAGAAGATTTAAATAAGACTATCAACCACTTGACTTAATTGATGATATTTATAAAACCTTATAACCCAATACTGAAAAATAACCATTCTTTTCAGGTATACAATGGTATACTCAAGATCAACGGACCATGTATTGAGCCATAGAGCAAGCCTCAATAATTCAAAAAAGATTGAAATTGTACAGAGTCAACTGTCTGATCATAATGGTATTAAATTAAAAATCAATAATAAAATAAGAAGCCGATAACATTTTAGAAATTAAACAAAACACTTCTAAATAACTTATGAGTAAATTAAATCACAGGAGATATTAGGAAATATTTTAAAATAAAGAAAACAGTAGCATAGCATGTTCAAATTTGTGGGAAGCAGTTATAGAAATGCTTATAGAGAAATATATGTCTTTAAATGCTTATATTTGAATAGAAGGGTCAAAAATCAATAACTGAGATCCACTTTAAAAAGCATAGAAAAAGAAGAGTGAAGTAAATGTAAAGTAAGTAGAAGGAAGGGATTAAAAAAGATAAGAGCAGAAATGATGAAAGGAAAACATAGCAGTTGGAAATGTCATGCACTCTGGAGGAAGGTCTGGAAGTTTCTCATAAAATGAAACCTATTCAACCCTAGGAGCCAGCAATTCCTCCTCTAGGTTTTGATCCAAGAGAAATGAAAAGATATGTTCACAAAAAGCATCTACAAGAATTTTCATAGATGTTTTATCTGTAATAGCCAAAGCCTAGAAAAAATCCAGGTGGAATATTTCTCAGTAATAAAAAGGAATGGACTATTGATACAGGCAACAACACAGATGATTCTCAAAAACGTTATTGAGGGGCACCTGGGTGGCTCAGTGGGTTAAAGTTTTTGCCTTCGGCTCAGGTTCCAGGGTCCTGGGATCGAGCCCTGCATCCATCTGGGGTTCCCTGCTCAGCAGGGAGCCTGCTTCCCTTCCTCCCTCTGCCTGCCTCTCTGCTTGTGATCTCTGTCAAATAAATAAATAAAAATCTTAAAAAAAAAAGTTATTGAGTGGCAGAAGCTAACTCCAAAAAAGTATATGCTGTATAATTCTATTTATATGAAGTTCTAGAAAGGGCAAAACTAATGTATGGTGAAACACCTTCAAGACAGCTGTTGTGTCAGAATGGGAAGCGTGGAAGGGGATTGTTTGGGAAAAGGTCATGAAAGAACTTCCCGGTCATTCTCTTTCTTGATAGGGACTTGGGTTACATAAGTGTATGTATTTGTTAAAACTCAGTAAATGTAATGTAATATTTGTTCATTTCATCGTATGTAAACTTTCTGCCAGAAGAAAACATTGTTCTACTTAATGATTGGCATACAGAATATATAAGGGTAAACTACATTGATACATTTTCTTTGAAATATGTCAAAAAATAGAGTTGGTTTGTAGACAAAGAAGGCATATGGATAGATGTGAACGAGTGTGGTAAAACAAGTATAATAAAAAATTAATGGTACCATCTGAGTGGTGGGTGTAGGAGTTCTTTCAACTTGGCTCTTTGAACCTGTCTCAATACGATGTGGGGGTAAAGACATTTGGGGACAATTGGGAGAAGTTCAATAAAGACTGGATATTAGGTGATATTAGGAAATTTTTGCCAGTTTTCTTTGGCATTTTAGTGGTATTGTGGTTATGCACGGAGCTTTCTCTTAGGATAAGTGAACTAAACTATTGAATAGTGAAGTGTCATGATGTCTGTAGTTCAGTTGGCAATGGTTCAACAAAAATTTTAAAAAGGCAAATGGGGTCCTGTGTTAACCATGGTTGAATCTAGACCGGGATGACTGGGATGTTTATTGCCCTTTTCTTTCATTATAAAATACTGAAAACATAAACAGTAGAAGTAATGAGATATTATATCAAAAGGCAGAGAATAAAAAGAATGGGAAATCTATACCTGGGATATCTGCAATTGCCAGTATTCCTTCCAAGGGCCAACCTTGGGTCAGTGGCCATAGGGATGGATTGCTGGACCTGGTTCAGAAGGCCAGGTCATTAGCACTCTCTTTTTGCCTTCCATCCTACTAGACTTCCCTGGGCTGCTCTTATTTCAGAGTTTGAATGCAAACATCTGTGTGCGTGACCTTGACATTTGGTCCTGATTCTGGACTACATTGTGTATGCATTTGATACCGCATCTTTTCCACCACAAACTAAGATCTGAGTTTTTAGACTCAGTCCGGCCATTGAACCTTAATAACAGAATTTTGCTTTGCTAGACATCCACTACCTGACAACACATGTACTGCCAAAAAGAAACGTAGGACGAAGAGTGGGTGTAACACAGCAAGGTGTGTGGAATTGCTTAGGCAAGCTTTTGTTGTGTGGCGGGAACATGAGAAATGACAGGGAAACGTAGTCTGTGCACACAGCTCTGGGCCTGGGGCTGAGGTGAGGGAGCAGATATTCTCACAAAGGCCAAGGAATCATGACCACAGTGTTGGAAGTGTATCGGGAAGCAGCGTTTGGCTATCTTCTCGATCTGATTTTATCTTTGTGTCTGTGTGTCTGGCTACACTTATGGCTGTGTCGGTTTGTGCCAGGAGCTGGAAGGTCTTTGGAGAAATTATGCTTTGCTTCATTTCAGTGAAAATTCCTCAGCTAACATAATTTCCTATTATGGAATCTAACTCTCAAAGGCTTTCATGGCTGAAAATAGATAAATTTCTAGATAAAAATGTAAATATAGTGAATCTCAGAGTATCTCGAGCTGCCTCCATTTTAACTCTGCACGGTTTTTGAGGAAAACTTGGATGTTCTTTACATTGAATACTCTAGGTTAGTGAGACCCCAAACTAGCTGTCCTCACCAATTTTATGGAGAGCTAATTGAAAATATACATTCCTAGGTCTACCCAAAAAATCTGTAGAATCAGAATCTCTAAGTCATGGGTCCTTGGAAACATTTTTTTTTCTTTTAAACTACCCAAGTCACTTGGATGGGGAGTAGGAAGTTTGTAAACCTGTAGACTGCTTCTTGGACTTTAATGTATCTGTGAATTGCCAGGCTATCTTGTTAAAATGCAGATTCTGATTGAGTAGAAGTCAAGATTCTCTGTATTTTGAACAGAGCTGCTAGTGCTCTGCAGACCGTACTGTGAGTACTGAAACTAGGTTGTATCTCAAAACCTCTTCCCTGAACCTAGAGTCTCGTTTCCTTTCCAGAGAACCTATTTGGCCAGTATTCAGCATGTGACAAACTTGCTTCTTACTTTCTTGCTTGATATCTCTTTGCTTGAGGAAAGACTTGAAAGTTATCAACTGCTTGAACAGTTGATAACTCAGGTTAGGGTGACCGTCTCTATCTGCCCACCAGAGCCCTGGTTTATACCTACTATCCTGGCATAATTATTAAAAGATGCTCTGCCACCTTCACTCTTAGAAATGTCTCCATTTGGAAGATAAATGATAGAGTGGCTCTTTCTCAACTTCAGACATCAAGAAGGATATGGCGTGATGTATAGAATGTAGATTGTGTGCCCCAAATCCTGTGTGGGTTCAAATCCTTCTTCATTATTCCACACTACATCCATGGCCTTAAGCAAGTCAAGCCTCAGTCATCTCATGTGTAAGACTGAAGTGGTTTATTTTTTCCCAAAGATTTATTTATTTATGAGAGAGAGAGAGAGAGAGAGAGAATACAACTGGGGGGGAGAGGCTAGAGAATCCTCAAACAGAGCCCTGCTGAGCATGGATAGGAGGTGGGGCTCCATCGCAGGACCCTGAAGTCCTGACCTGAGCAGAACTCAAGAGCCAGACGCTCAACCTACTGAGCCACCCAGCTGCCTCTGAAGTGGTTTATTATGAAGATTTATAGAACTGATATAGGAAGCTTCTAGCACAGTGACTGGCACATAATGGACAACAATTTGCTTAGGCCCCTATCTCCATATAGTCAATGAAAAGAACATCTACTCTACTTTGGAATGATAAAAATAGAGTACTACCATCAAGTTAGTATCAGAAGAAGCTGCAGTATTAAAATGGCACATCTGCTATACATGTATGTCAGGGCGACCCTCACGAGCCTCCTGCAGAATCTGTCTCTGAACTCTACAGTCCCATATGAGTTGTAGGTTATCATGTACACTTCAGAGTTTGTTGAAAAACCTGAATCCTGAACTAGAGAAAATAAAGGTTTTAACATTTATTGAGTTCCAACTATGTACCAGGTGGAGGGAGTTCCAAACTGGGACAGATCCCTAACAAGGACAAGGAATAGAGAAGTTTGGTCCACCTAGAAACAGAAAGAGGTAACAGATTTCCAATGCAAACCTATATATCCAGTATTTTAGACCTAAAAATCTCACAAAAAGACTTTGATATAACTTCAAACACAGGAAGAGAAGGTAGGTTGAAACAGAGAAAACTTGGTGCCTTGTACCTTACTCAAGTAAAATCCTTATGAAAACAGACGCAGCAAGTAAGGATATTTGAACAAGATATGATCAATAATTGTCTTCTAGAACTCCCATCTGTGAGCTGAGCAGGTTCACCTGAGTAATTTCATTACCCTTGTGGATAACATGACTGAGTATTTCAGGGAATTAGAAATTTTGGGAAACCATTTTG
This sequence comes from Enhydra lutris kenyoni, assembly GCF_002288905.1. NCBI lineage: Eukaryota > Metazoa > Chordata > Mammalia > Carnivora > Mustelidae > Enhydra > Enhydra lutris. The sequence continues at coordinate 4,812,936 of NW_019154143.1, forward strand.
TGATGACAGAGTTTTCATTGTTCAGGAAACAGGCATGTGCTGTACATGCATTATCTTACTGAAAATCCAAAATAACTTCATGGGGTGAATGGTATGATTCTCTCCTTTTACAGGGGAGGAAACAGACATAGGACATTAAATTTCATGGGAAGTCACATGGCAAGTGAGAAATCGAAGTCTGAGTGAGATTCAGACTTGGGTATGTCTAACTCTGAGGTCCTTATTCTTCACCCCCACAGACGGTTTCTGTGTGTTAGTTAATGCTTCCATTCTTTCCACATTTCAAAAATAACTTCTTATTACTCTACAGTCTAGTGTGACCAATTTGGGAACTGGGCTCAGGAACAGGGACCATGTGAGATACATCTAAATATGGAGCAAAGACAGCAGCAACCCACTGCGTTGGCTTGGAGTTGGGCAGTTAGACAAAGTGCATCAATTTATTTTACAACTTTATGGAGGTATCATTATACTCGGAGTGTACAATTTTATCAGTTTTGACAAATGTATACACCCATGAAACCATCACCATAATCAAGTTAACAATTATTTCTCTCTTCCTAAATTTTCCTCCAGCTCCTTTGTAATCCATTCCTCCCTCTGCCAGGATCCATAGGCAACCACTGATCTGCTTTCTGTCACTATGGATTAGTTTACATTTTTTAGAATTTCATGTAAATAGAATCATGCAGTATACACTCCTTGTTGCCGTGCTTTTTTTTACTCGGCATGATGATTCTGAGCTGCATCTGAAATTTCAATTTGTTGAGCATACCAATAGTTTGTTTATTTTTCTTGCTGAGTAGTTTTGCGTTATATGGATATACCGCAAGTTGTTTATCCAGTTACCTGTTGATGGATATTTGGGTTGTTTCCAGTCTTTGTTTATCACAAACAAGGTTGCTATGTACATTTGTGTACAAATCTTAGGGCGGATATGTTTTCATTTCTCTTGGGTAAAAACCTGGGAGTAAGCTAGCAGAGTAGCATGGTGGGAGTACACTGAACTTTTAAAGGAACTGCCAAAATGGTTTCCAAAAATTGTTTTCCAGTTTTATATTTTCAACAGTTCTCCATGCCCTCATCTACACTTGCTACTGTCAGTTTAAAATATATATATATATGTGTGTATATATATATATATATATATATATATATATGCTACTGTATTAGATAGAGAGTGGTATCTCATGATTTTAATTTGCATTTTCCCAATGACTGCTAATTTGAGTATCCTTCCTGTAGGTGTTTTAAGGTAATGTGCTTAAAGTTTTTGCTTATTTTAAAAATTAGATTATCTTCTTGCTATTGAGTGATAAGAATTCTTGTCTGCTATGCTTGGCAAATATTTCCTCCAGGTCTGTGGCTGGCTGCTTTATTGTCTTAGCGGTGGCTTTCAAATAGTAAACATTTTAATTTTGTTAAAGATCAACTTATCGGGGCACCTGGGTGGCTCAGTGGGTTAAGCCTCTGCCTTCGGCTCAGGTCCTGGGATCGAGCCCCGCATCGGGCTCTCTGCTCGGCTCCTCTCTCTCTCTCTCTGCCCACCTCTCTGCCTACTTGTGATCTCTGTGAAATAAATAAAAAATCTAAAAAAAAAAAAAAAATCAACTTATCATTTTTCACCCTCTTATGGCTTGTGCCTCTTGTGTTTTATCTAAGAATATCTTTCTACTTCAAGGTCATAATTCTCTTATGCTTCTTGTAGAAAAATTTAGAGTTTTGGTTTTAAATTCAGGTCTATGATTTATTTTGAGTTAATTTTTATACGTGGTGTGAGAGGGGTCAATAGTAATTTTTTTCTGTATAGTGCATCCAACATCACTTGCTGAAAAGACTTAGCTTTCTCCATTGAATTACCTTGGTATTTTCGTAACAAAATAAATAAATAAACAAATAAAAATCAACAGACCAAATGTGTGTGGGTTTATTTCTGGATTCTCTATTTTCTTCCATAAATGTATATGACTATGTTTTTTTGGTTTTGTTTTGTTTTGTTTTTACCAGTACCACACTCTTTTGATTCCTGTAGCTTCTTAAACATTTTTGAAATCAGGTAGGGTAAGTCTTCCAGCTTTTTTTTTTCTTTTTAAAAAGGTGCCTTGTCTTTGGCTAGTCTAGGTCTTTTGCATTTCCATATACACTTCAGTTTGTTGTCTGCTGGAATTTTGGTTGGTATAGTATGGAACTAGAAATTTTAGAGAAATTTGTAATCTTAATGACATTGAGTCAATCTGTGAATATGGTCTGTTTTTCCATTTATGTATGTTTTCTTTCAGCAGTGTTCTGTAGTTTTCAGCATAGACCTCTTTTATCAGATTTTTCTTTTTAGTATTACTGTAAATGGAATTTTACAAATTTCATTCTTGAATTGATTGCTGATTGTACGTCGGAATATAACACTTTAAAAAATGTCAGCTGTGTGTCTTGCTAAGCTTATTTGTTAGTTCTAGTAGTTATTTTGTAGATTCTCTGAGATTTTCTACATAAACAATTCCATCATGTGCAAATATAATTTTATCTCTTTATTACTTACTCATTATTATTCCTTTCATTTCTTTTTCCTTTTTTCTCCACCTGCCTTTTGTTTATTACTGCAATGGCTTAGATCCCCAGTATAATGTTGAATAGAAGCAATGAAAGTGGGTACCCTTGCTTTGTTACCAATCTCAGGTGGATAACAGTTCAGTCTTTCACCATTAGGTTGATGTCAGCTGTTCTTTTGCATAGAAGCCATTGTGAGTTTGAGAAAGCTCTCTGATATCCCTATTTTGCTGAGGGTTATTTTAATATCTTTAAGTGTTGAATTTCATAAAATGCTCTTTCTCCATCTACTTGAAGCCATCATATAGATTTTCTCCTTTATTCTATTAATATGGTGAATTATGCTTGATTGGTTTTCAAATGCTAGACCAACATTGCTTTCTTGGGATGTATCTTACATGGTCAGATGTATTATCTGTTTCAGATATTATCTGTTGTCAGATATTATTATCTGTTTATATATTGTTGGACTCAATGTGCTAATATTTTGTTAAGAATTTTCTGGGGGCATCTGGGTGGCTCAGTGGGTTAAAGCCTCTGCCTTCAGCTCAGGTCGTGATCCCAGGGTTCTGGGATCGAGCCCTGCATCAGGCTCTCTGCTCAGCAGGGAGCCTGCTTCCCCCCCTCTCTCTTTCTGCCTGCCTCTCTGCCTACTTGTGATCTCTGTCAAATAAATAAATAAAAATCTTTGAAAAAAAAAAAAGAATTTTCTGAACCTATATTCTTTATTTTTAGAGTCTTTCGTAGTTATTTAAAGTTTTTTGAAGAATTTTTTTTCAGTGGAAGGGATGTTCCATGTACCATTGTAAGCCCACTCCAGAGCACATAAAGCCAAAATGTGTCATTTCTTAAAAATTAAAATATTTTCAAGTGGTTCTTGCTGAATGAGAGAATGTGGGCTAGTGATTGCCCAAGGTTTCCAGCTAATCTTCTCAAATATTGGTAAAGAATACACTCTCCTTAAAAAAGATGATATAGGGGTGCCTGGGTGGCTGAGTGGGTTAAAGCCTCTGCCTTCAGCTCAGGTCATGATCTCAGGATCCTGGGATCGAGCCCCACATGGGGCTCTCTGCTCAGCAGGGAGCCTGCTTCCCCTCCTCTCTCTGCCTGCCTCTCTGTCTACTTGTGATCTCTGTCTGTCAAATAAATAAATAAAATCTTTAAAAAGGTGATATAAAATTTTTGTTGTATATATCTTTGCAGGGTACAAATAGGACCATCCTTTACTGGTGTTTAAAATAAAAGACTTGTGCAATCAGACTGTAATATGCTTAGGAAAGGAAAATTTTTTGTTGTTGTCCATTCACGTTTTATGACTAATGAATGTGGAGATCTATAAACTATTTGGCTTCTCCATTTTAGGCTTTCTTTTTCTAAGAGCTCAATCCCGGATTAGCAGAGGAGCTTGATCTGGCAATGAGAACTCGCTAAGCAAGAAGCAGCTCATTGGGCACTAGTGTGCTTGTGGCATTAGGACCAGCAGACTAGGGAGGGGCGACGCTGTCTTCCCCTGGAGATTTTATATAAGGTCCAGCCTTTTTTTGGGGGGAGGGGAGCTCTTACCCAATTATTCTAGTTAGGGATAAAGATATCAGCTAGAGAACCTTGCGTGTTTACTTCCAACAGATGAAAGAGAAGTCTGAAGCAATGTGACCTTTTCAGCTAAGGTGCCGAAGAAGACTTAGGTGGGAATTCAGAGGGTGTGGGAGTAAATGCATGGACTTTGAGTCAGATGACTATGGATATGATTATTGGCTTTATGACTTACAAGGCATGTTTTTGTTCTGGATACTTCCATTTTTTGAGCCTCAGTCTCCTTTGTATCTGCCTATAAAAATTCTTGGATAAAATAAATAAACAATATATATAAAGTCCTTGACATACACTAACAGATGTTAATTCCCTTATTTTTTATAGGTCAGTATTCAAAACATTGAAATAGCATATTCGCTATTTTTTGAGAATTTTTTTTTTTTTAAAGTCCAGACTTCTTGGACAATTTTTCTTCTATTTTTGTGGTTGTGTTTTAAGTTTCCCTCCTTCCCTCTCTCTTTCTCTCTGTCTTGTCGGCTATATGAAGACAGCAAACTCATCTACTTGGCCATACTTGGTTGTATTCCCAGATACTAGCATAGAACTTGGTACATAGTAAGCAATAATATTTATTTCTTAAATAAGCAAATACACGCTGCTTGCAAGTCATTCCTATACAACTTCTGGTCTTTGGAAACTTCTTAATTGCCTTGTTTCCCCACAGAGAGGCCAAGATACCAGAACACATTCCAATCAGCAAAGGCTACGAAAGTGAAGAAATATATACAGATGGCCAGAGGCAGTTCAACTCATTATTCTTTAGCCCAGAAAATAACTCCCCAAACAGAATACTTCTTTTTGATAGGGATATTTTGTCTTGTGGGCTTGCTAATAGTTAAGCTGAAAAAGTCTTAGTAATGAATGTTGTGACTATCAGTTTTTATGAGTTTATTTTGAATGGACAGTGAATTCCTTTTTCTGCTATAAATTTCTTCAGGTTTAGTGTCTATTTAACTTTGTAAAAGCACCTGATGTATAATCCAACCAAAGCTAAAGCCTTATCCGCAAAGATGAGAGCTATTGAGACTCTGGCTATTTAAAATGTTCAAAGAAGGCTTTGAATGACCACACACAAATCGGATCACTACAGGAGGGACTCAAGAATAAAGGATTGCTTGAGTACAGTGATTGGAACCCAGAAGAGTCCTTCTGAGAGGCACACAGGGCTGGTGACAGGAGGTTAATGTAGCTAACTGGTTTCTTGGCTGGCATGTTAAGCCAATTAATGATAAGGTACTCCTACCTGGCAGCTGAATTTTTTTCTTCCCATTTCTTTTTTTCAAGAAATGTGTATTTAAGAAAGAAAGCAATTTAAAAAAAAGGCAATTTAGGTGGGGTTTTTTTGCCATTTGTTCTTAAATTTTTCTTTTTAGAAATAAATGCAAGAATGTTTTTAGAACCATCTGAAAAAAAAAAATGTGTTTCTATTTCCAGGAGGACTCAAACCAGATTTGAGATCATATTAAGTTTAATTGACAGCTCTTCAGCAGAAAGACTGACAATTCAAATCCTCAGTCCTCTCTCCAAGTGGAGTTTTTCTAGAAGATTGTCAAATAAATATGTTTTGGGAAGACAGTAATTAAGTGTGAACAGATGGCCATTTTTAGCTGAGATATTAAGTCTAGGTATTTAATGGAATCATTTGCCTGTTGGGGTCAGTGGGTGTGATGTAGTGTACTGGTTGGCAAGACATCAGGTTTGTCAAAGCTAATTGGGAATGGATGATAAAGATTAGCTTCCTTATATGGTCTTGAGGACGGGGGAAGTGTAAGAGTTAGGAGGATGACGCCACCACACTATCCTATGCCAAAACCTTACACTGCAGCTCTGTAGACTCAAGAATGCCAAAACAGAAATATACGATTTCCAACAAACAACATTGTGGTAGAGTGAAAGGGACCCCGGATACTTGGTTCCACTTACTACCGTGCTCCTTACTGACCTTGTGACCAGGGGCATATGCCTGAATTCCTCTGTGCCCCCAGGGTCCTCATTTTTCAAGGGGAGAAAGGTTGGAATTAAAATTCAGTTTGGTTATTTTCCAAAGCATTGTCCAGCCAGCAAGTTCTTACTAGATCAAAGGATACTTCTGTACCTTTGTGTATTGTGGATACTTTTCTCTCTTCTCCCTAGTTAAGTGCAAAATACTACCCAAAGCTTCCAAATGCCAGTTTCAGGATGTAGCCTTCTTCATATATCTTATGTTTCAAGGATTTGCAAAGCCCTGGATACATGAGCTGCAGATTTCTGGAGAATCCAGGATCTGAGCTCATAGCTAAGAATATGTCATTATGTTCGTTATTATCCCCAATATCTCAAACTCATCATTGTGAAGCACACGTTCCTGTGATCATTGTCAGGAATGATGCTTGTTATTTAACTAATGGATGCTCATGGACTTAGAGGAAGACAGATGGTAGCTTCTCTGAGAAGGAGCAAGAGACTTGGGAGGTGACATCCTGACACAGAGCCCTCCATTTCGGTAGAGGGAAGTCAGGATTGTCAGGGCAATAATCCTACACAGTTGTGGCTGATTCATTCTGGGCACTGGACCACCTCCTCCAGAATATTTGGATGCTTTTCTGTAGCCTGAAGAATTGGCCAGATGGATTACAGGTCTGCCTCGGGTGGTGTTTCTTATGGTTTTAATTAGACCTGAATTGATCCAGTGCATGGCCAGTGCCCAGAATCAGGCAAGGACGAGATGCCTTTCCCACAAGCATTTTCTTCCCTCATAATCAATGTCAAAACACTTCTTGTTTCGTATACAATCCTTCTGGCCAATGAGTGAGTCTTAAATTGAGAAGTTCCTTGCAATTTACTTTAGAACAAGATTTCCCCATTCTATAATCTCATAGCGTCTCCACGGAGCTACTGAATAGCTTAGGTCATGGGATGGATTGCAAAGGGTGTCTAGAAGATGGTAATTGCTATTTGGAAATTCGAGGTGATTGGAAAAACAAATGGAAATATCAAGCTTTCAGAATTATTGTCTACCCAATAGTCATCTACATAAATTTTTCACAGGGACTGTGTGTCAAATGTATCAAGGACAATCAGGTATGGAATGTAAACAGTTGAGAATCTTACCAATTTTAAAAAATTACAGGTAGAGGATAGACAGGTGTGCTTTGGTAGTGAGCTTATATTCAACAATCACATCTTTTAACAATTAACAAAACTAAACATGAATTAAAACTTCAGTGTGAAATTTACGCATGTTCATTTTCATCTTAACTCATGGTTGCTGATTTTAACTCCCATGTATGTTACACGGCTGCCTCCTTGTCTTCCTTGACTACTTTATTTTAAAAACTTCCCATCTAAAAAAGTCCACATCTGCCTAGCACAGGGTGCAATGGGACAATTATGCAGAGACTACAACTTGTGCCTTTTAGTCCTTTATTATTAAAATAATAGAACTGAGTTTTGGCTGGGCATCTGACTGCCCAAGTAGACACTGCCTTTCTCAGACATCCTTGGAAGCAGTTGTGGCCCCATGACTAAGTGTGGGTCAATAGGAAACAAGAGGAATGAAAATAGATCACACGTGGGTCATCTCTCTGATGACGAGATGCCCTGGATATTCTCTATATCTTTCACACAAACTGAAATGTGGACACAGGTTGGTGACCTTCTCCAATCTTATGCATGAAGACACCACCCTAGGGCATAGACAGGGAGATCGAAGCAATCCGGGGTCTTTGAAGCCTTTGTAGATGGGAGTCAATTTCTAGCCTAGGACAGGTCATTTCTGGGAGCAAAAAATATATATATTTTCATTGAGCATCTGATTTCTGATCTCTTCGTTATTAAAATTCAGCGATAACTTCAACCATTCACTCCCTACCCCATCTCCCTATTTCATTTTCTTCATAGCAGTGACCACCAACTTTATCTTACCTGTTTCTTTCCTTGTTTATTGTCTGTCTTCATAATTTCCACAAGAGCAGAAATCTTATGTTAACTTCTCCATCCCCAGTGGCTAGAACAGTGCCTGGCACACAGTAGTACTCCACATATATTTATGAATAAATGAAAGAATGAATGAATTGGTTGTAATTAGGAAAGCAGTATTAGTTATAAGAATACATTTGAGGGTGCCTGGGTGGCTCAGTGGGTTAAAGCCTCTGCCTTCAGCTCAGGTCGTGATCCTGGGGTCCTGGGATCCAGCCCCACATTGGGCTCTCTGCTCGGCAGGGAGCCTTCTTCCTCCTCTCTCTCTGCCTGCTTCTCTGCCTACTTGTGTTCTCTGTCAAATAAATAAATAAAATCTTAAAAAAATACATTTGAATGGATTGTTATGGGCTGCTAATGTCTGTAAGAATGTGGCTTTGGTTTGAGTCACCATCATTATTCTTTGCTGATAAGTCAGATTGTTTCTACCTTGAGCCATACACATCCCAGCTTCCCTGGAAGAGGCCAAAGCCTAGGGCTAGTCTGCAAGTGGCAATTATTTAGCTCTTCTGTTGTTTCAAATGGGATAGTTTGGTGGGATAGCATGAGATGAGAAGAAAGAGGAACGAGGGTGAGCTAAGTGGTAGTTTTTTTGTTTTTTGTTTTTGATTGAAATATAGTGACACACAATATTTTGCTAGAGGTGACACACAACTAATGTATTAGTTCCAGATGTACAACATAGCGATTCAACAAGTCTACATGTCATGCTGCGCTCACCACAAGCGTAGCTACCATCTGCAAAAGTAGGATTCTTATTCTATCTAAAACTTGGGGGTCATGAGTTGGGTGACTTATAATTCAATGGCCAAAATGCACACTTTAGGAGGGCTATGAATAATTTTATCAGGGCAATAAGTACAAATGGGGACGGTTTCAGGCAAACCTGAGCTGTTGCCTCATTAAGTATCCATTCACACAAAAACCTGCCTGCCTTCTTGGAAAGATAGACACCCCATTTGGGAAATGGCACTCTCAAGGATTTAATGAGTGCCAAGCTCCTCAGGAAATACAGAAGTGCTCCTAAATTTTCTCCTGTGCCTGAAGGTTTTGCTGAAATATGAATAGCTCGATGTATCAGCTTCCAGAACGTTTAAAAAACTCCAGATTAAATCCACTTTGATTCATTTAAGAATATGAAATAAAAGTTGACCAGCAGGCTGCAATATGAAAGAAATGATTATTGATTAAGGTTTCAAGATGAGGAAAGGCTTTGGTATGACAGAATTCTTAGAAGATTTGCCTTCAGCCATATTCTAGAGGCAGAAAAGAACACATTTAGGACTTCTATAAGCTGAGAGGAACAGCTGCCAGTTCTTGGGAGGCATACACATTTGAAACAGAGGGTCATGGAAATGTGCAAAATATGTACACAAAAAAGATGTGCTAGAGAGGAAGATAAGGAAACAATTTGCAAAAGGAGAGATGTCACACATGATGAGAAATTTAGTAAGGTATCAAAACCACAGGGATCAGTTATGGGTTATGGTAAAGCCCATGGGATTTTTGGAGTAGATCCTCAGCAGTCTTCAGTGCGAGGTAACGGAGCAGCAGGATTCGTTTGGTCATTGACACATTTATTGATGAACTGGGGGTGGGAGGGGTTTTCCCTTTACTCTACGGTCAGGATCAACATCAACACATTAATGTACTCTGAGACTGGTCACATAGATTCACACTTGGTAGATCACAAGAGTCGTACAAATGAGGAACTTAGCCAAGAGTGATGTTTACAACTAAATCTGTGATAAGAGGAAGCCACAGAATGGTACGATGCCATGGCAACCTTTATTTACCTATCACGCCTGTTCTGGGAGGTTTTATATTTAAAGGAGAGATGCATTCTTTCTTGTGATGAATCAGGACACAATCTGACCCCTCTAGGGCCATATTCTATTCATAAAATGGTGAGATTTTTTATATCTGGACTTTATGGACCAGTGAAATCAGTAAGATCCTTTATCCTGAGTTTCACTGTAATTGGGAATCAGAACAATAAAGCAGATGAGAGTTTACTTGACCTGAAATAATGACGTATCGTTGGGAGAAAATTAGGAAAGGCAGACAAGAGGTTTCTGTTTGAGTAAATCCTGCTTGGTTCCAGGGGAAATGATTCATTTCAGAGTAGTCTCCAGGTTACAGTGGTGCTTACCACAAATAAGAACATGCTTAAAATGCAGATCCCTGGGCCCATTCCCAGAGACTGCGATTCAGCGGAGTCCAGGGTTAGGTGTAGAAAACTGCATTTTTAGTAAGCTTTCCAAGTGATTTTTTGAACAAGTCGTTCTTGGACCACACCTCAAAAAACACTGTCCTGGAAAAACCACCCCAATTACCTGGAACCCTCTGATGGCGCTATAGAGACCAGAGACAGGTTTTTGGAACCTGGTACAGACTCCCGGAGGACAAGCTGCTGCTTTAGTTTTCCACCCCTAATTAATAGAATCTGGAGCCTACAGTAGCTGGCACTCGATTTAGAGCTATTTTAAACAAGACAAAACAAATGATGTGCAGCTGGAAACTGCTACCTTGAAATATAACTTCAGCTGCGACTTGTATTCAGTTTCTTACAGATGTGGCACAGTGACATGCTCTTTCTTTCTAAGCCCATAAGGCTGGAGTGGTGACCAACAAGCATCGGACAAGGGCAGCCTGTTCTGGGGCCCATGTGACCTTGATTATTTCTTAAAGTTATGCCCATGTAAATATGCAACATGACCAGAGCTGAAATGCCTCAGCATTTCCTTCCAACAGAGCGCTTCCATTCCTCTGACTCTAGCACAAAATCATCGTCCATGGTTATACTACTTGTGCGATCTTATTTTTCTTGATGGACAACGGTACAGCGGCCATGTTGCATTAAAATTACATCACAGCAACCTTAACTTTCTTATGCTGGTTTGCTATTTAGTGAAACATGCTGGTGGAGAAAGTTGCAGAGAATGACCGTGGCTTGGTGACTCGTAATTCTCTTGGGGTTTCCTCTTTGCCTGTCACTCACCAAGCGGAACTGCTGCATCTGTCGGTAGACATGTTTATGGAGTGTATTCTTAAACTTTAGCTCACAATTCCTTGCGTGGTGGTTGTTTAAAATTCAGCTTCCTCAGCGTCATATGCAGACATGCTGATTCAGGTCTGGAGTGGAGTTGAAGAATGAGATTTTTTTTTTTTAATTCTTTAAGATTTTATTTATTTTTTGGGGGGGCGCCTGGGTGGCTCAGTGGGTTAAAGCCTCTGCCTTCGGCTCAGGTCATGATCCCAGGGTCCTGGGATCGAGCCCCACATCGGGTTCTCTGCTCCGCAGGGAGCCTGCTTCCCCCTCTCACTGTCTGCCTGCCTCTCTGCCTACTTGTGATCTCTGTCTGTCAAATAAATAAATAAAATCTAAAAAAAAAAAAAAAAGATTTTTTTTTTTTTTTTGATAGAGAAAGATCACAAGTAGGCAAAGAGGCAGGCAGAGAGAGAGAGGAGGAAGCAGCCTCCCTGCTGAGCAGAGAGCCCAATGCGGGACTCAATCCCAGGACCCTGAGATCATGACCTGAGCCCAAGGCAGAGGCTTTAACCCACTGAGCCACCCAGGCACCCAAGCTTTTTTTTTTTTTTTAACCAGACCTATGGATGATTCTGAGGCAGGTGGTCCACAGATTCCACATTGAGTAGATCTTTAGATGAGCACAACAGGGAGATGAAAAGAAGTGGAAATTACGGTCTCTGCAATTGGTGCACATAAATCGAAGAGAGAAGGCAAAGACCTTCAAGGTCAAGGAAGACATGATAATGGCCAACATTTATTGAGTCCTCACTGTGGTCCAAGCCCATGTATTAACTCACTTACTTCTCAGAGGCAGCTTCTGCCACCATCTTTATTTACAATTAAGAAATTGAAGCAGAGAGATTTTAATGACATTGTCTAGAATCACAAAGCTATTAAGTAACAAGGCAGATTTCAGCTGCAGTTCTGCCCCCAAAGCACTTAATTCTAACTGCAACATTGTACAACCTCTCGCTAGTGAGCTTTGCTTTCAGGATCCAAATTGCCAGGCATATAGATGGGTGTGTGTTCAGTGGGTGTGTGTGCAAGCATGAAAATTTTTATGATAAATTCTCAATTTTTAACCAAAAGAATTTATGATTGCATTTGTATTAAAATGTCAAACATGCACTGTAATAAATTCTAGCCAGGCATGACACTCAACCCTGGAAATACAGACTAAAGACCTTCAAGGGATCTTACTGTGTAATGAGAAATAGAGAGCTGGTCACAGTCCAGAACAATGTACTCAGCAACTATAACTTGGTATTGGTGATTGACACAATGGAGTGCCCCATAGGTTTTGTGGAAGCAAGGGGCAGTCGGGGTGGGAATGTTGTGCTGTCCAACCATGGATTGGATCTAGGTTAGACTGATTTAAGAGACTTCATGAAAGAAGTAAGACCTCGGTGGCATTTGAAGAATGTACCATTGAGTTCACGAAAATCTCGGTGCCCACCATGTGCTCCTTCCTCCTTTGAGGAAGCTCTCTGCACGTAGATTTGCCATGCATTAGGTCATGTTACTCTGGAACCCTGGTTGTAACTGCCTAGATCAGGTGCCCAACTCAAAGACAATTGTTTAGAAAGAAGATAACAATCCATTTGTCTGGGGAATAGAAGTGGAAATGAACCTAGGAAGCGATGGACAACTGTGTTTGAGGCCACAACAAGATGTCCCAAACACTGCTACTCAAAGCATGATCCGTGAATACATGCTAATCCACGAAAAGTCTGTTCCAAGTATAGGAAGAGACAAGTCCTGAAATTGAGAGTAAGAGTAGAAACTTCCATACTGATTGAACTTTGCTGGAGCACCCAAGCATGTGCCTAGTGGCTGTGTTAGTTACCTCTTTATGCAAAAAAAAAAAAAAAAAAAAAAAATTATCCCCAAACTTAGAGGCTTTGAACAGCAATAAACATGTATTCTGGACCATCATTTCTGTAGTTGAGGAAGTAAGGATCTGCTTAGCAGGATGTTTCTGTCTACGGCCATACCACCCTGCACGCGCCCGATCTCGTCTGATCTCGGAAGCTAAGCAGGGTCGGGCCTGGTTCGTACTTGGATGGGAGCAGGATGTTTCTGACTTGGGATCGCTCATGAGGCTGCAGCCAACATGTTGGCTGGGGTTGCAGTCATCTGAAGGGTGGATTTTTAAGTTTAAAAGAAAAAAATATAATTTCTGGGGCGCCTGGGTGGCTCAGTGGGTTAAAGCCTCTGCCTTAGGCTCAGGTCATGATCCCAGAGTCCTGGGATCAAGCCCCGCGTTGGGCTCTCTGCTCCACAGGGAGACTACTTCCTCCTTTCTCTCTGCCTACTTGTGATCTCTGTCTGTCAAATAAATAAATAAAATCTTTTAAAAAAATATAATTTCTGACATATTACAAACATTGATATTTCAAAGAAAATTATTACGTTTCTCTTTTAACTGCATTCAGTGGACTCTAAATGACACAACTCTTGGATAATTACCACGTCCAGTTAAAGACACATGAACAAGACTTTTCAACCCTTAGAAATTTCATATTTTTAAAAAACCTATCATCTATCATCTCTTGATGTATCTCTTCTTTAAGTCACTTTTCTATTTCATTTCACCCAGGAAAATTATTAGAAAGCTTATCTTTATTGAAAACCTTTTACCTATCACTTATCATAATTCTCAGCTAGAAAAATATGTATTTAAATTGAAATTTAAAATCATTTTATTTTGTGTGACTTAAGGATCTTTGTGTTAAAAATGTCTGGTCAGAATTGAGTTACCATGGCAAATGTTACTGTTATACAATTGATCAAAATATAATGAATATATTATAGATACATAACTAATAAAGCAAAATTTTCTTGAAATTGCTTCTCTAAATGAGATAGAGCATTTACTTTTTTAGTTCGTGATCCCAATGAATGAAATGACTTATTTCCAAAATCAGGAGTTCAGCATTAATTTTTTATTTTTTAAAAGATTTTATTTATTTGACAGAGAGAGACACAGCAAGAGAAGGAACACAAGCAGGGAGAGTGGGAGAAGCAGAAGCAGGCTTCCCACTAAGCAGGGAGACCAATGCAGGGCTAGATCCCAAGAACCTGGGATCACGACCTGAACTGAAGGCAGATGCTTAATGACTGAGCCACCCAGGCGCCCCAACATTAATTTTATTCCTGGTTTTCATTTTTATAGGTGTCTATGTAGAATCTTGTTCTTATAAACAGATAGGTATGGGTAGACTAAGTTTTGTTATCATAATGTCACTCAATTCTTTAGACTACTTTGGCATCTATATCAAAAATCATAAGAGCTACCATAAAAATTATTTTTGATGATCTAGCAGCTGATAATTCTGTTCTACTTCAATTTTGTTTAAAGCAAAGAATTCAAAATAGCTCTGCCTTCCTTCCTTCTATGATGTATTTTGAAGATTATTTTTTGTCATACTTTCAATTCTTTTATTTTAAAAATATAAAAGTTACTTTATATTCTGTATCATAATTCCACTAACAAACTGGTATATCTCATCCTATTGTTTTATTTTCTTCTCTCACTTATGTTACATTCCTTCTATTTCTGTTCTGTGACTTTTTTTTTAATTGGAACTCATATTTGTTTTAATCCCATCAGTGGGATATTGTTGAGGCTGAATCTGAGCATACATTCTCCCAGGGAAGATTTTTGTTGTTTCCACAGGCATCTATGGGCATTAAATCTGAGGCCATGTTAAATTAGTCATTAAAGTACAGTCTGTCTTAAATTATGTCTTTATTTATAGTTTTTAAAAGCATGCAAACAATATAGATCCAGTTCCAAAATGTACATGAAGGCTGGCCTGGGCTAAATTATTCTCAAGGAATCTTTAAAAAAATTTCCCCTACACCCCAGGTCCTGGGCAATATTCTTTACTGTTGGCTCATGCAGATTAAGTGGTTTCCCACCTTCCTCACCCTTTCCCTAAAGGTGTATTCCTTCTTGGGTACCATCTTTTGTGCAGAATTATCTTACCTCTAGCTCCACCCTGCCCTCTTCCAAGGCTGTTTCTTCAGCGCCCTCTACAGGCCAATGCCCTCAGCCACTGGGATTCATACAGACAGGAGGGTCTAACAACTCAGAGTCACAGCAGGTGACTCATACTACTTCACTTAGTAGTTCTCCGTTTCACGTTTGTTTTGTGTTTTTATCCACAAAAAGGATGCAAAAAGGTATTGAGCACTAATGATGTGCTTTGATCCTGTAGATGGTAGAGTTACAAAAAAGAGGCAAAACACTGTTTCTGTTCTGGCGGAACTCATTGTCTAAACAGGGAGAGGGAGGAAGAGGGAGAGAGAGTGTTAACATAATGGCGGGTTAGATGAAAACATGGAGGCATTGGAAAGGGCCTGTGGAAACGACTAACCAGATGAGAGACGGGGCCTGGGATACCAGGACAATCTCACCTGATACAGTCTTGAAAGAAGACTTGGGCAGCCACACACACAGGCCAGGGCAAGGGTTTCGCAGGAAGACAGAATAGAGGGGGACAAAGGCCTGGTGGTATAAAACCACCTAGGACATAAAAGCCAGCATTGGTGGAATGTGGAACATTGAGAATTTAGATTCAACAACCAGAACTTTTGACATTAAACAATTGCTAGGAGGAGAACCCAAACTTGCTTTTGAAACGTGTAAAGAGTTCTCTCCATTCTGCTTCATGTGGATGAAAGGGAGTGTTTTTGGCCGCAGAGCAACTATGCAGAATTGGCTGAAGGAACTTTACAGATGCCATTTCAGACTGTAGGTGTTTGGGGCCTTGTTTAATGGTATCTTGGAACACAATAGAAGTCTAGTTAATTTCAAGCATTTGGAATTGGTCCTAATCAGCCTTAGTATTTCTCTATATTGGCCTCAAAATATCAAAGGGAAATAGGAAGGATAGTTTTATAACTGGTTTATTAAGAAATTGCCCCTTGGTGGGTATAAAGAATAGTTTTATTTTGTTTCATCATTCATCCATGCTCTGCTGAATCTCTTTTGCCATCACCTGATGATATCTTGGCCAGACTCCATAATTTTCCAGTCATCTTTTGCAATTAAAAGCTGTTTTCAATTCTGTCTACATCTCCCCTTCTCACCTCCCTCTGGTGCAAGTTTTACCTATGACTCCAAGGGCAGTCGAGAGAGTGGGGCATGGTCTATTCATTCACCCCTCCAGGCTCTCCAGCACTGGTTTGGAGTGTGTGGGGGGACACGCCCTCTGTTTCCCTCCTCTGGGCTATAACAGCTCAGCTATTAGGTGAAGGGAGAAGAATAGAAAAACAGGGGGAATATTTTTTCCTTCTGGCTAAGAAGGATACCATCATGTGTCTGTTGGTTTTGCTAGGGATAAGTGGAAGGTGTGAACATGCTGGTTTTCTGTGGCGGTCATGTAGATTCCTCTGAGGGGACCATGGCAAGCCCTTACAATCATAATTTCTTAATGAGGAAGATCCAGCCCCTGCCCGAGCTTTTCACTCTCCCCAGTCCATCTGATTGTGTTTCCTAAAATTTCTTCCATGTCTCTTTGCCTCTGAAGTCCCTGAGAAGAAAGGGTGAGGGAGACTTGGGCATTCGAAGCCCCTTATTTTCAAATCTGAGTTCTAGTCACAAACCTCAGTGCAACAACTACCAAAAGTCCAATTGAACATCTTTCAAAGAAAAGATTTACTTATTTATTTTAGAGAGAGAGCATGGGGGAGAGAGCAGGAGCATAAGCGGCAGAGGCAAAGGGAGACAGAGCCTCAAGCAGACTCCATGCTGAGTGTGGAGCCCCACGCAGGGCTCGATCTTACCACCCTGAGATCCCAACCTGAGCTGAAACCAAGAGTCAAGCGCCTAACGACTGCAACTACCCAGGCGTCCTTCAGCATCTTTTCACAGTTATATTTTAACAAATATTTTCTTTGGGTTAAGTAGAAGAACCTCTCCAGTTCAGCTGGATTCTTGTGCTTAGTGCTGGTGTTGGATTTTAAAAGAGATTCTGAAAATCAAATCCCTTTTTCTCCCAATCCCCCTGTTCCATTCAAATTTAGAGGAACTAGTTAGGAATGCCAGAAAAACTAATGGTAAGATTCATTGATGAGATATTCCATGGAGGGTAAAATAAGGTTAGCTTGGAGAATAAAAGATTTCAGGGATTATATAACTGTCTTTAAATATATGATGGATTTTCAGGTATCATAGGGATTAGATCTTCTGTACCTGGGAAGTTATAGTTAATTTCATTCCATTCAGGAATTCTCAAAATCAAAAGTTTGTAAAGGTGAAATTGACTATCTGAGGAGGCAGTGAACTCCCTGTTATTGAAGCATATTATTAAACTCTAATTTGAACACCACTTGGTAGGGACGTTGTCAAGAGGCCTCAACAATAGTTGTAAATCATGTGTTGGCTTTCATTATTGTTTTTCATTTTTTGGGTTCTTTTCCTCAAGAAACTGACAGATTAGCTAACCACAGGAGTCAACACTTAGGAGCATTCATAATATTGGTGACATCAATACTGATTTAAGTTCTGATTAGAACCTCTTTTTAGCTTTTCAGTTAAAAACCATAGTATTTGCAGTTTTTTGGCTATCTGGTAAAATGACAATATTCTCATGTGTCAGAATATTTATATTTATTTTAATATGCAATATATGTTTTTAGGAAGAACACTTAGGTCTACTTTTTAGGACACCATTTTATGACATCAAGGCATTGACAGAACTAATTCATAATCAAAAGTTTCTATTGAGCAAACACTCAAATCAAGGTGGTTTGATGGTTTCAGGAAGACAACTGAGAATTTTTGTTCTTCTAATATATGCTATTCCTGGAGTAACAGTACATCAATGCTGACTCTTGTGAAGCAGATTACAATTACAATTCCATTGTATTTTTTTTTGAACTTGAAAATGTTATTTCTAACATTTATTGGAAGTATCTGGAGAAAGAGACAAAATTTTTGAAAATGAAGAGTTTATAGCCCTGCTTATATATTTTATTAAAATGCTATAATTAAAACACTGTAATGTAATACTAATATAAAATGGGTTGATACATTAGTGGAAAAGAATAGAAAGCCCCCAGATAGATTCTGTTGTGGTAAGATAATTTAATATATTTCTAAGGAAGCATCATAAATCAGAAATGTGAGAAAGATTTATTTAGTTAATTTTAGTTGCACATACCTACTTGGCAATAGAAGATAATGGGGGAAAAAACCAGATTCAGATCCACATTTTGTACAATATTTCAAAATATATCCTATGTTAATTAGTGAAGTATTATCAATAAATCCATAGAAAAACCTAGATTAAAACAGAAGAATATTTTAACTCATAGGGTTAGAAAAGTTTTTATTTATTTATAAAGATTTTATTTATTTATTTGAGAGAGAGAAGCAGTCTCCCTGCTGACCCTGGGATCATGACCTTGGCAAAGGTAGACTTTTAACCCAATGAGCCATCCAGGGGGCCCCAAGAAAAGCTTTTAAATTAAAAAGTGATAGAAGAAATAACAGAGGGAAAGAAAAATGTTTGTATTATGTACAAATGTAAAACATTAAGAAACAACTTACATAATCAAAGGAAAAAACTGGTAAAAATAATTGGCAGTATATACAACAAAGAAATGCTTAATTCCTTTACCAGAGAGAGCCCATTCAAATTCATGAGAAAAAGAACTTAAACTAATGGGACAGGAAGCATGAATACACAATTCACAAAAGAGAAAAATCAAAAGGCAAGTAAACATATGGAAAAATGTTCAGCCTCATTAAGAAATGTGAATTAAAATGAGGTGTAATTTCACCTTCTAAATTATCCACGATTTAATTGTGTTGAAGAGTAATCACCCTGATGAGAGAGCAGAGGAAAGCAATTTAGTAATATGTGTCAAGAGCTCTAAAATGTCAATATTCCTTGGCCTCGAAATTCTGTTTCCAGAATCTGTCCTGAGAAAATAATACCAGGAGAGCTGAAGTTTTTCATCCCTGCAGAATATTTAAAAAAATGCTTCATGATTTTCAACTAAGAAATAAGGCAATAGTCAAGTGAATCATGGCATTTGCACATTCAGGAATCTTGTGATGCTATTAAGATTGTATTTATGAGCAGTTCCTAATTATGCGGGGAAATGCTTGCCTTAAGGCAAAAAGATAAAAGTATGTAATTCCTTACGATAGGCTTTACAAAGAAGGTTAGAGGGAGGGTCATCAAAATATGAATGAAAAATTGCCTTTGGTGCCAGGGATAATTTCACTGTATTTTGGACCAAGTTGGATAAATCCCGCCAAATTCTTATTCATTGACTGTTTTCTCTTGAAGCCTGTGGCTAACCACCCTTCTGGCAACTTGAATTCCTTAGTCAGATGCTAATCAATTTAATTTGCTCACTTCTTTCTTTTCATTAGTGATATCAGCAGGTAACCTGGATTATGCCTGAGACATTTGGCCTCTTAATCAGGTTTGGGAATTTCCTTAAATTTTTGAGAAACTCATTTACAAACAGATTTGGATGAAGTTCTGAAGATGACTCCTGTCACTTATTTTTAGGGTCACTCTACTAGCTTTGGTTTTACAGAATATCACCCTCTCAGTTGGTCTAAAAATCCTGGCACTGTATTTATTTGGAGTCCGTAGCCTTATTTGTGTTGACCACATCCTCTATCATCTTGTAGGCGCCCCCTCCCCCCCGCACTGCTGCTCCCCAACCTAGGTTGATTTTTCCTTTTGTTGGCTGCAATAGTCAAGTTGGACTGTTCGGAGGGCTGCGTGTGTGGGAGGAAATTTTCAAGCAATCTGGTCCAGTTTAGAACTCTTGGTCTTCCACTCAGGAATGCAGGTGGTAAATCCTGCTGTTTGCTCATGGCACGCCATAGAACACATGATTTTTCTTTTTTGAGCCATTTCCTGTCCTGTCAAAGAGAGACGGGAATCATGGAGGCAAAAGACCTATTAGCTGTTTCACCCATTGGTAACAGGAATGAAGTCCTGTTTTTTCCTTTGCAAACTCGTCCTGATTTCTGTAATCACTGTATACTTTCCAAGCACTCATCTACTTCTGTTTACTAATCCCTCCTAACCTTTTTCTAGGGATACAAGCAATAGTACTTTCATTTTTTGAAAATCAGAAAATCTGCTCATGTCCAGTTTTATTTTTCATGTCTTGCTCTTCATGATTTCTCAAAGGTTATTGTAACTGTAACTGCAGATTATTTTAGTCTGTCGAAACCTTATTAATTTAGGTGTAGAAACCGAAATTCATTTAGCACGATTAGATGATTTCTTTCAAATTTACCTTACATCAACGTCTTTGATTCCCTACCAATGATGTTTGTCCTGTCCTTTTCAAATAGAAGATCATTCTTGATGGAAAAGATAAAGCCACACTAGAATGAAGTAATTGTTTTTCTGTGTAACCTGTTTACATTCAACCATCTTCTCCAACAGATTCAAGACCTATTCTATTGTGTTCTTCCTCTACCCATATTTGACCTATACATTTTTATAAATCCTGGCTACATAATGCTTCTTGAAGATTTGTGTCTTTTGTATGACCTCGGGCAAATTTTTTAAAAAGATGTATTTATTTTAGATAAAGAGAGAGCACATGATCATGGTTGGGGCAGGGTGGGGAGCAGACGAAGAGAGAGAGAATCTCAAACAGATTTCGAGATGAGCACGGAGCCAGACTTGGGACCCAATCACATAACCCTGAGATCATGAGCTGAGCTGACATCAAGAGTCGGGCACTCCAGGCACCTGGGTGTCTTAGTCGGTTAAGTGTCTGCCTTCAGCTCAGGTCAGGATCCCAGGATCGGGCTCCCAGCTCAGTGGGGAGCCTTCTTCTCCCTCTCCCTCTGCCTGCCGCTCCCCCTGTGTATGCTCTTTCACATATCTTAAAAAAGGAAAAAGAAAACTTAAAAAAAAAAGTGTTGGTGCTTAACTGACTGAACCACCGAGGCCTCCCTCCACCCCCTTAGGCAACATTTTTAAGCTTGGTTTCCTCATCTATAAAAAAGGCATAATAATAGTATTTTATATCATCTAGTTGTAATGAAAATTGAATGAGTCAATATTTGTGAAGGAGTCAGCACTACCTGTGTGTTAAATAAACATTCTTTACAAAAAACTGTGCTCTCTCGAGAACCCTTCCCTTCACTTTATACCATCTATTTCCTTCGGTCATTGGGTTTATGATGAGTGAATGGTTAGAATTTGTTTCTTCACTAATGGAAGTTATAGAGTCGCCTCAGCTACTTCTGAAAAAACATGATGCGTGTTTGATCACTTGGTGCATTACTCATTTGTAAAGTCTTTAAATCGCTTAGTCATTTTTATTGTAGCTCGTTAAACTTTTCATAGTGTTTATGAATGATAACTTTTGAAAATGTTTTTGTGACCTCTATGTGTTCTGGCTTTTGAATGCCATTTGTCATTCTTTATTTATTTGAGAGAGAGAGAGAAAGAGAGGGCACAAAGGGGGGGCACAGAGGGAGAGGGAGAAGCAGGCTCCCCATTGAGCAGGGAGCCTCACATGGGGCTCGATCCCTGGACCCTGAGATCGGGGTCTGAGCCAAAGGCAAATGCTTAACCGACTGAGCCACCCAGGCACCCCACATTTGTCATTCTTAAAGAGAATAACAATAGTTTAGTACAAGGCTGGTTTTTTTTTTCCTTCTTCACTGATAAGTGTTTGAATGATGGCAAAATGATTTAAATTTCACCCACTTGGTTATATATGATTTCTAGCCCTTATTTAGAAAATGATTAGCAAATTTATGTACTAGAATGTTCTGACATTTTTCTGATTATTTAATATAAATCAATTTCTTCAATTTTTATGTGGAGCATATTCCTTGTCCAACTTTGAAAACCTGCATATTTAGGTAGATTTCCCCATCACAAACGCCCATGGCTTCAACCTTGATTTTCCAACTTTGATTAAATAACTTTATTTTACAACTAGCTTTGGTTGCCTTTTTTATCAGCTTAGGAAAAGAAGCTGAAATGTGTATATTTCACACATATATTGATGATGCAACCGCTACGTGCAGAAATGCATATGTATTTTGTCTCCTCTTACTTTGGAGGATTTGTAAAATTCAACGTTTGTAGGAGTCTCTGAAGTTCCCCCGCCCACTCCTTCTGAGCAGTAGTAGAGAAGCTCTGTAGAAAATGTACAGCGTTTTTAGGGATTTAGAAAATGTGTGTTTCCTTGAAATTCTCTGGGCAGGATTTGGCAAAGTGAAGAACAGAATATTGTGGAAAGACTCAGGAAATGAAATGTCCAGCTCATCAACGTGGGTGAGGTATATCCCACTTATGGTCAGGAGGACAGCTCGGGCAGAGGGTGCCTGCTCTCTGCTGGCATTCACAGTCCATCCATATGAACAGCAAGGGGAGGCGTTCCCAACGCTTCGTGCTTGATGCTTACTGTATGCTCATCACCTCTGTGGAGAATTTGCCCAAAAGCTCAGATGGACAGTTAAGCTCTCTTTTCTTGCTTTCGCCTGCTTTGCCAGCCTTACAGTCAGAATCCTGGCTAAACCGAAGTATTTCCTT
The DNA here is from genome assembly GCF_002288905.1 of Enhydra lutris kenyoni. NCBI lineage: Eukaryota > Metazoa > Chordata > Mammalia > Carnivora > Mustelidae > Enhydra > Enhydra lutris. The sequence continues at coordinate 4,835,613 of NW_019154143.1, forward strand.
CTTCCTGTATCTATCCAGGCCTTCTGCTATCTATAGCTTAATCATAGAGCTTTACTAGGTAGCATACTGGGTATCAAGAAACTTTTGTTAATCAGCAAAACTAGTGACTTGTAATCAGCATGATGGATGTTGGGAAAAAGAGCCCTTTGGTGAAATTAAAAGCATTCACTGCACGCAGTTTGGCTTAAATCCATGAAAGACGTGGTCTCCATCTTTGCATGAATGGAGTTTCAGAATCTGGCAAGGTTTGTACACTGTCCCTTTAGATGGTGCCAGAGACTTGCTCCCTAAGTGCTTCTGTGTCCAGCCATTGGCTTGGGACAGGGTTTCTGAACCTCAGCACTATTGATATTTTGGGATGGATAACTTTCTGCGAGGGGCCGTCCCGCTGTGCATGGCGGGATGTTAACAGCATCCTTGACCTTTACATTCTAGATGTCCGTAGTAGACACCTCTCCATGTTGCCAGACATTGCCAGTGCCCCCTAGGGGCAAAGTTGCCCAGTTGAGAACCACATGTTGAGATTTCTACTGGCATGCTTCTGTTTAGAGGGAGTGGGATCCTGCCTGAGGCACGTGACACTGCCTGAGGGATGTGGCTCACAGACATGGAGAACCTAAGGGATGGCTGTGATTCCCCTGAGTCATGGAGCAGATCAGATGACTAGTTTGTGCCTGCTGTGCTCCTGGATTTTTGTCCAGTACATCACCGTCTGGCATAACTGGGTCTGAGCCTCTCTTGTAGACCCTAGAGGAGTAATTTTGTTCTTCCAAGTTCAATATTCTCTTTGGAAAGTAAAATATTAGTACCTCTCGGTGCTCAGCTTGAGGCTTATGTTGTGGATTCTAAAATGGCTGTTACGTGCATTCAACATTATAGGGATGTCAGAATGAAAGCTGAAATTCCCTTTTCTCATGCACCCCCCCAGTGTTAACCGCCTCCACTTGGTTTTTCTGAAAAGTTTTGATGGATCTAAAAAAATGTGAGAGTAATATAGCAAGCACCTGTGCGTGAACCCACTACTCAAAATTGCCAGAAGTAGCATATTTTCATGTTTTCTCCTGATACTTTAAAGGAGTAAAACATTATAAAGTTGAAATCTCTTTGTCTACTCTCAGTCACACCAGTTGTTTTTTTCCAGAGGCAGTTCCTGTCATGACGTAGGTGTGTATCCTTCATATTTTTTTAAACAATACATCAATGAATCAGCAAACAATATAACATTTATTCACACGAATTATAGGCTAGGTATATTGTTATGCAAATTAGCTTGGGGGGTTTTTACTTGATTTACCTTTTCTTTTTATTATGTTTTTGAGATTTTTGTTATAGAAAATACTTAATCACTTTAACTTTTATGTAGTAATCTATCGTATTAATACGCCATGTTTTGATTAACCATTCCCGACTGATGGACATTTCAGTTATTTGCAATTGTTATTTTTGTAAGCAAAGTAATGGCAAACATATTTATCTATTTGTTTTTCTGCATCTATGTGAGATTTTCTGTCATGCAAATAGTCCTAGGATAGCCACATAGTAAAACTGTTGTGTTGTATTCTCAAAGTCACTACCTGTGGCCACATTGTTTTCTAAATTTAAGTGTGCAAATTTGTCTCAAATAGAGTTTACCTCTCCCCATTTGGTGGTGTGAGAGCCTCCATGAGACCCACCTGGTCCCTTGTTGTAAATCAGATCTCCCCCAAGTGACTTGACGTTGTCTAGCAGCCTCTAATTGTGAGCTAGTGGGTATCTTAGTTCAGTATATGGTAGTCTGACTGTCCATGCTTCCTCTTTCCACTCGGACACAGCTGGGTGTTGGGGCAGTCCAGCCCAGGGGCCGCGGCTTTATTTTACTCTCCATTCACCACTAGGGGAGTTCTCAATTCTTCTCAAAAGTGACCTGGTCCCTTTCCCTTCCCTTAGACCCATTACACCCTGCCCGACTTGAATTCTGGCAGTCCCCGGGGTTTCCTGTTGGAAACTCAGTAAGTCTGAGTCTTCTCACCTCTGTGTTCTTCTGCTCCTTTTCTGCACCACAAGAATGTTTACCATGTTTCTGAGCACAGCTATATATTCAGTGCATTAAAGATATTTATTAATGTTATGCGTATACTTGGTGGGGGGCACAGTTGATAACTTTTTATTTTGGCCAGAAATGGAACATAACCATTTTTAAGATTTTAGAGTTTTTAGACCTTTGTCTAGAATTTTTATGCACACATACACAACCCCCCAAGACAGATAACGCATGCATGTGTGTGTGCTGTATGAGTGTGTGTGTGTGTGTATATATATATACACACACACACATCTTAACATAAATTGAATTGTGTTGTTATACAATTGTTACAATATCGTTATATGTAATCATTCAATGTATCTTCCTTTCTTCTTTCTTTCCTTCTCAATTTCTTACATATTATTCCTTGATATTCACATAACAATTTAACCATCGCTTTATTAGTGGACATTTAGGTTGTTTCTAATGGCTCACAACTTGAAACTATGCTTTACGAACATACATTTATATACCTATACATTTTTCTGAACATGTGTGAATATTTCTGCAGTGTAAATTCTCCAAAGTAGAACTTATGAAAGAAAGCTCATGACTAATTTTGAGAGACTCTACTGAAGGATCCTTCAAGAGGGTTGCACCAAGTGTGTTTTGTTTCCGCAAACCCTAGACCAGTCCTACCCAGGCTTTATCACAAAGTAGCATTCATATGAAGTGACAATATTTGGACCACATTCCAGAGTAGCCAGAGGATGCTTCTGCACTGGGAGGCAAGGGGCTGGGAGCTCTGTGGGCCTCAGGAATCTCCCCATTACCCTGAGAGTGAATAGAGAAATATCTCAGCACCTGCCACCCATTCCCAGCCCAGCCATGGGTGAGCTCTGACTTGGACATCATCATAATATCAACCTTGAACCTTTGTCCATCTGATGAGTGAGACTATGTCATTAGTATTTGAACTTGCATTCCTCTCATTTCCTGTGAGATTGGTTGTCTTTTTGTGTCTTTGGCCATTTGTCTTTTTTCCTCCACAAATACCCGATTTGCCTATCTCTTATTTCTTATTGATGTGTAGGAACTCTTTTTCATACTCTGCATATAATTCTTTTTTTTTTTTTTTTTAAGATTTTACTTATTTATTTGACAGAGATCACAAGTAGGCAGAGAGGCAGGCAGAGAGAGAGAGAGGAGGAAGCAGGCTCCCTGCTGAGCAGAGAGCTAGATGTGGGGCTCGATCCCAGGACCCTGGGATCATGACCTGAGCCAAAGGCAGAGACTTCTCCACTGAGCCACCCAGGTGCCCCTGCATATAATTCTTCATCTAAAATATGGATATAGATCTATGTCTCTTTTTAAACTTTCACATAATATATTGTGCCATAAGGAAATTTAGAATTTCTGAATCAAATGTTTTAATCTTTTGGTTTTGTTTGGGGATTTAGAAACTTTATTTACTTATGTATATTTATCATTTATTTATGATAGTTGACATACAATGCTATATTAGTTTCAGGTATACAACATAGTGATTGGACGAGTCTATACATTGTAGAAGCTTTTTTTAACCAAATTATTTAAAATAATTATCATTCTTTCAACATTTTTATAGTATTAAAATTCCATATGAAATTTCTAAGGTCCAATTGGAAATAGAAATTTCAGTTAGCCTCTTTTGAAGCGTCCATCCCAAGGTCATTTATCTTCTGATTTGAATTTTACCTTTATGATTAAAAATCCTCATAATACAGAACTGTTTGTTGGACCCCCTCTACTCTTTTCCGCAACTCACCACCTACTCCCTTAATGAGATCCTCGGTTTTATAGCGTATTTTGAAATCTGCTGGACACTCAGGCTTGTTTTTCTTCCCTTCAAACCACAGTCTACTTTCCCTTTAACATATTGTGAAGGTGAGCTGCAGGGAAGAAGGGTAGCCTACTAGTTAGTCTCTTGTTGGGGTGAAATGCACAGGAGAGGTTTGGCGGCTTGTGACAATGCTGAGACCGTGATTGGTCAGGAGGGAGAACTGATCATTGAGGACTAACGTATAGAAATTCTTTTTGGGATTCTTGTCATGGCATATGCCCATCATTCTGATGGAATTGGGGACAAAATGTTAAAAACAAACAAACAAACAAAAAACAACCCGCACACCCTTCCCAGCATCAGCAGCTCCTGGGTCCTAAGGAGTATCCAGGTTACAGTTAAATTGACTTCAAGTTTTAACTGACTTGGCCTCTGAAGTTTTCTGGACTTCTAATCATCAGATATGCCCAGGCCTGCCTTCATCTAAAATTGCCTAGTCCTACCCCTGCACAGAGAAGTTAAACCAAAATATTCTAGAAAAATCATCATAATTATAGAACCTAGTAGAGTAATGTAGGGTATGGGCTAGGCTGGTGACTTGATCAATATTTTTCTCCTGTATAACAGCCCCATGGGGTCATTCAGTGACTTGGTTCTTTCTTATTTTTCTACCAATGGATGGTGGCTCCATTCATATGATTGAACCTGATTTCCCAGCACCATGTCCTTCTAACTTCCAGGAAAGGGCAAAGAAAAGAAGTTTATGGCTATACTTCTATGCAGCGCATGCTGGGAACTGTATATTTAGCTGGGTAGTCACTGTCCTGCTAAAATTCAGGGGGAGTGGGGGTGTACTTTTATTAAAATGAAGAAGGGAAAATGTATCCTGGGGAGTATTTGACAATCTCTGCCTCATCTAAATCTCAATTTTGATACCCCCAAATGTTAAGAAAAAATACATTTGCATGGTACAAAATTAACACACACACACACACACACATATACATATATCTAGATCCATCTACCTCTCATCATTTCTGTTACCTTATAGCAGCTCTTAAATTGAAATGTGTCTTAACAATACACGATATCTTACAGCCTCTGTGGCCAAGAAACAGTGATGACGTGGTTTCTACTTAGCTCTACATTCATAAACTTGGTCATTTAAACAGTAAACTCTCCACGGGGAGAAAAAATATTTAAGGACCATTTGAAGAAGGAATAGGAGTATTTGTTTTGCTTTATAATCTTCTGTTGACACCCAGAAAAGTCAAGAATGCTTCAGCATCAAGATTGCAGAACGGTACAGATAACAATATGGTATCATATACTTAAAAATCTGTGAAGAGGGTAGGTCTCATGTGAAGTGTTCTTAGCAAAATAAAAAATAAAAGAAAAAAAGAAAACAAAATTGCAGAATGGATGTCAGCTTCTCTGAAGAGGATTTCGGAGAAAAGAGTGGAACGCTCCAAGGAAATACTGCACTGTCCATGCTCTTGATGGTGGGGGAAAGAGTAACGGGTGGAAAAATACCAACTTTGTTGACTTTGGTTGGAAAAATGAATTATTGAGCTTGACCTTGAATGTGAATGCATAGACTTCTCTGGTTTATTGAAGTAACGTATTCCTTTTGATGTATGCACTGACTGCTGATACGATAAAACCTTATTCTTTAAAAATTAAGTCCAGGAGAGTTCTAATTGATACAAAAGCATTAAAACTGTTAAAAAGTATTATCCCAAACTTGGAAATAGACAAAAACGATCACTAAATGTTCTTCCAGTGCAGTGCTAGGTTTGATTTTCTATTTACTTGGCTGTTTTACAACTCTGTAGGGGCAGAGGTTGCTTTGTAGATTTATGTCCAGTAGAAATGCGAATAATTTCCATTCAGTGGAACAGATAAGCCCAATGATTTAAGGCAATAGCCTTGTCTGATCTGTGTTTTTTTTTTTTTCTTAAAGATTTTATTTATTTGTCAGAGAAACAGAGAGAGTACAGGCAGGCAGAGCGGCAGGCAGAGGCAGAGGGAGAAGCAGGCTTGCTGTGGAGCAAGGAGCCCGATGTGGGATTCGATCCCAGGATGATCATGACCTGAGCCAAAGGGAACCACTTAACCTACTGAGCCACCCAAGGGTCCCTAGCCTTGTCTGATCTTAACTAGTTTTTTGTAAAGCCTACCCCAGCAACTTATTATATCGCCTCTATATATCTAACTTTTCAAATTCTCTTTGGACTGATTTTACATCTTACTGGTTCCCTCAATAACTGATGAGTAAAATAAAATCTTTGACATGTCTTATTTTAAATTTGCATGATGGTGTTCTATAAACTTTTGGAAACTACCCTTTAACAAATCATAGGTGACTTGACAGCATTTCTTCAGGGCTACATAAAATCATAGCATGACTCACTATTTTTTAAGATTTTTTTTAAAGATTTTATTTGTTTGAGAGAGAGAGAGAGAGAGAAAGAAAGAAAGAAAGCGAGAGAGAGTACGAGTGGTGGGGTGCGGCAGAGAGGGAGGGAGAAGCAAACTCCCCACTGAGCAGGGAGCCTGAGGCCGGGCTTAATCCCAGGACTCTGGGATCATGACCAGAAGTGGAGGCAGACACAATCAACTGAGCAACCCCCCCACCCCACCCTCTGCGCCCTAGCATGACCCACTACTGATGGCATGTTCGATGTGATGAATTACGGATCACTGCATCAATGAGCCAGTTAAAGGAAACTAGAGAGACCAAATAACAAGCGTTGTGGGCAGGTCCGTCTCAAATATCTCAATGAAGCTTTAATCTGGAAATTCCTTGCAGTCGGCATTTGTCAGTATTCCACCCGCCCGGCGTCTGAAACCTAATTCCTATGCTTGGGAATGTCCTATCTGGAATATCTTATGGAACACTGAGCTGCTTTCCCACAGTAGCAGCCAAACATGGCGGTTCCTTGGTTCTCCCCTGTCTCCTGGTATGTGACCCACTGCTCTACATTTTAAACTGGAGACCGGTGCTTCACAAAGTAAGCTTTGCAGGAATCCTGTCTGGTGGTGGCAGTAGCTATTGTAAGACAGAGCCCTCAGGGTGCCCATGGCCAAGCCAGCTACACTGAGGGGATGTCCTCTTCCATACAAACACTGGGAAGCAAAAGGGATATTGAACCCATGGGGAAAATGTATAAATTTACTTGGTTCTCTGGCCTTCCTGACAATTCTTAAGCTGCTCTGTAGCCTTAAAAAAATTGCTCTGCTTAAATCAGCTAGAGTCAGTACCGTCTGAAGTCCTCTGATACAACCATATCTGATCACCTTCCCAGTGACTTCCATAATTCAAATTAAAAAGGAGAAACAAGAAGCTGCCGTCTTGGCAGTTGGTGTATGTATCAAAGGTAAGTGGCTGCGTTTTGGACAGAGGAAGCTAGCGCCTGGGGTAGAAGAGCTGTGAGCTTCTGTAGTCCTTTGGCAGCTTAACCAGCTCGCTAAGGGGCCGGGGTTAGACACCGCTAGCATATGCGACTTGTGGAAACAACATGCACACACCCATTTACTGGACCACAGGCAAAGTCCTGAGGTTTGACCAAAATTGGAATTCTGCATTATTATGGAACAGGGGCCTGAGGAAGCATAAATAAACCCCAGATCTCTAGGATGAATCCACGGCAAACAAATAACTAAGCTCTGTGTTGCCTTTCCTGGAAAATAATAATGGGCTTCTAATAGGAAAATAGTTCTAGGAAGAACAGGCATTTAGAAAATATAATTTGCAAAGAGAACAGCAAGCATACATTTAAGGGAACATAAAACCCTCCGTATAATAAATGCACTTTAATAAAAAAAGAGCAAAATTAAATTATGCTAATGAAATTAAAATGGTCTCTTGCTGCTACGATGACAGAAGCCATACTTTCAGAGACACTGGTTGTCTTTGTTTATATAATAGTTTATATATTCCCAGACAAAAGCAAAAAAAAAAAAATAAATCGCAGAGGTTTTTTGTTTTGTTTTGTTTTGTTTGTTTGTTTTAACAAGAATCACCAGCAACTATAGAGGTTTTTCATATTCAGGCATTTGTTCACAACAATTTTTTCAGAAACTCTCTTTTCCAGGCACAGAAAAAGCATGGAAAGGCTGGAACTTGAATAAAACGTGGTACATTTGAGCAACTGAAAACAGTTGTTGGAGCATAGAGAGCATTAAAGGGGCTGCAGACAAGCAACAACCCGACGAGACAGTCCTTTCAGATTGCATTAGAGAAATTAGACATTATACAATGTGCGAGCAGGAGACATTGAAACACTGATTCTGTTCATGTCTCACTTAAAGCATTTCAGAAAGATCACAGCTGCCATATGGCGAAGGGATTGGAGAAGCCAAAAGTGGGTACATCAGCCTCAAGTAGGAGGTGGTCCAGGAGCTCAGTGGGAAGGATTCAAGAGAATTTAAGCAGTGAAATTAACAGGAATTTAAGCAGTGAAATTAACAGGAATGTATGTGTGGATGTGGGGAGCCCAGATTCTGATCCGACCAGTAAGGTGGTTGGTTGGTGATACCAATCTCACATATAAATCACACAATAACAACTGGATTGGCAGTAGTGTCAATGATGAGTTCAGCACTAGGTACGTCGAATTCCAAGTGTCTTCCAGACATGTGAATAAGGATGTTCAAAAGGCTGTTGAATACATGAATCACAGAACAAAGATCTAGGCTGAAGACATTGGCTCTGAAATCATCAACTTCATCCCAGAGGTGGCTGAAGCCAAGGGTTAATGCAGGAGAGAAACTTGAGGATCAGATGTAGGGCTGTGGACTTCACAAAGAAGACTGAGAATCAGAAAACTAGTTGGGACTGGAGATGTTATAGAGGTGGAGGCAAGAGAGATTCAGGAAGGGCCTCGAGTAGGCCATGGGCTAAGAAGCCATCAACGAATTGACCAATCAGGCTCTTGTCTATGAGTTGTTGCCAGGGAAGAGAGTCCTGCTATTTGTTGTAACAAGGAAATTCTCCTCCTCCTTTTCTTCTTCCTCTCCACTTCTTTTGGATCTCCTCCACCCTTTTTTCTCTTCTGTTGATTTCCCTCCTCCTCTTTGAAAGACTCATGGACAGAACTTCCGACTCACTCTGACGGTGTCGTAGGGCAGGTAAGCACAAGTTCTGCTGAGATCCATGCTGTTAGGAAAGATTTCAGAGAGGAACAAACTTCTGTGGATCCTTCTTCACAGTTTCAAGTGGCTCTGTGATGACTCTCTCTCTCTGATGCCCTCTCAGTACATCTTCAGAGATAATGTGTTCTGGAATTTTTATGTTAGTCTTTTTGACTCCTCATTCAGAACCTCTCCATTTGGTATTTTGTTCTAGTTCTCTGTTAGCCGTTTCAAGTTCTAGTCTAGGAACTCTCTTCTTTCTACCCACTTCTTGAACTTTTTCATCCCATGAACTCACGGACTTAAGAGTCACAGAATGAACATTGCATTCTTTGTCTTTTTTCTTACTTATGGGGGAAAAAAAAAAGGCAGGGAGATTCCTAATCTTTCCCTGGGCCTAACCTGATGACTCCAATGTTGAGCACTTGGGAATAATTAATGAAATAGATTGCCACTTTATGAACCAGAATAACATCTTGTTAGGAATGTCTTCCTGCAGATTCAGAAAATGAGAATGTGGCTCTGAGAATTCTAAAAGTAAACATCCACGTCTCCTGATAATGGGGTGTTTTAAGTTAGTGGAAATCATACTCAGGGAAAAAAACCAGTGCACTTAGAAAGCCAAATGAGTTTATAAAGTGTCTTGGAGGGGTGTATAAAAGGCATTATTGTAAATGGGCTCTGATGAAAACCCCGACCGATGGGGAGTATATGCTATCCCTTTGTTTGTCCACAGGGAGATTGCGTTATTATAAATGCCAACTAATGAGCCAATCAGCAAAAGAAAAGATAATGTCTTTACATCTGAACGGAGCTTAAAAATTATATGAAAGCATTAAAATAATGAACTAGTACATTTTTAACTATGAACTAGTACAGTTTATAGCTATGATCATATTGTAAAGATGGATCCCTGGTATTAAGATAGGGGATGCTTATGCATTTTTTCCTCAGGAAAGTAAAAACATATGCTCATAATGACAAGTACTGTAAAATTACTGACAGTCTTCTGGGCCATCAAGGAGATTATTTTAAATGGGTAGAGGATGCTAAAATAACAAGGGGATAGACATTAATTCCCCAAATGAGTGTGAAACACGTTGTCACATGCAGACTTTACAAAAACAATGCCCAAGAAGCAATTCCACAACTCTTGAAACTCTAGAGCATCCAATTTACTTTGGGAAATAAAAGGATAGATAGAGGAGACATCAGGGAGGGAAGGTTTTATCAGCAGATTTTCCTGGGAGAGCATTGTTGCTTTTCATGAGTTCCCATCCATCTTCCTCACAGGGGAAAAAGAGGTTGGAGGAAATATCTCTTAATCCCAGGAGAGGAAGCATCAAAGGGTCACTTGGAGAGTTTGCTGTACATTCTTTGAGGGGAACTGCAATTGGACTAGGGACCCAATGCGTTGCTCGATCCAAGGAAAGCCAAGGAGCCCAGTGGCAGGTGTAGAGAGGTGGCAGTTCTATCCCAGCATTTGTTGGGGTGGAGGATGCCCGAGTGTTGCCATAGGTAGGTCCGGCAGAGAGAGGAGATGGAACTGTTTTAAGTCGGTGATAGGCAGATTTCAAAAGTGGCCCTCGATGTTCTCCCCTCCCTGGTATTCATGCCCTTACATAACCTCCTCCCCTTGAGTGTGGGCTAGACCTAGTGACTTCCTTCATAATGAATAGACTATGACAAAAGTAATTGGATATCTCTTCTGGGATTAGGTAACAGAAGATGGTGATTTCTGTCTTGCTGGACTCCTTCTGTTGCACTCCCGGGTTGTGTGCTTTGATGAAGCAAGCTCCCATGTTGGACAGACCCATGTGGCAGAACTCTGAGTGCAACCTCTAGCCAAAAGCCAGTGAAGAACTAAGGCCGTCTGAGGGAAACAGTCCAAGGAGGAGGTAGAAAGAGAGCATCTAGACCAGAGTTTGCAACCTGCTAAAAGAGAACTGGAACAAAATGCCAAATGGGGAAGTTCTGAATGAGGGGCCCAGAAAGAGCAAAGCCATCATCAAGGAAGACACGTCCCTTGGTCTTCTTTCTTTCCTCCATCTCTCACATCAGACCCAGAGGGCTCAGACCTGGTTACCAAGCTGACAAGAAACAGAAACTGAGGGACTAGCAACCACACACCCCCTCCCATCCCCCCCCCCCCCTGCTGCCCCTGGCAGTTCGTTGGCTTAAAGCAGGTTCTAGAAAGGGAGGGAGAAAGGACTGCTCTAACTTCACTTCAGATATGAATAACATTTGGGCTGGACAGTTTCAGCTGGTGAGTTGAGCCTGGGTTTTATGATGTAAAGTGGCCAGGAAAGCTGGTGTTTTCTTCTAAGGACTGAGGAAGGTCACTCCCTCACCCAAGTCCATATTTAAAATAAAGTTGTGTTTTGATACATCGTTAGTCATGTCTGTTTGACACACTGGTTAAAATGATGTCTTAAGGTTTTGAAAACTGATAGATTAGTAATGGTGTCTATAGCCATAGTCCTATGTCATCCCATTTCCTGATAATCTATTATTTTTTGTTCTGTTTATGTGCCAGGAACATATTAAATCTTTTAAAGTTCAGGATATAATCTCTTGAGATTTCTGATAATGTTTAAAAATTAAAATAATGAGTAGGCAGGGGAGAGAGGATTTGGGGGGCAGTGAAAATACTCTGTATGATATTACATGTCTCTTGAGATCCATAAAAGGTGCACCACCAAGAGCGAACCCTATTGTAAGCTACGGACTCCACGTGATTACTATGTATCAGTGTAGGTTCTTTGACTCTCTGGCCCAGGGTTCTGATAGTCAGGGAGGCTGTGCAAGGTAGAGCCCAGGGCATATGGGAAGTCTCTGTACCATCTCAATTTTACTGTGAATCTAAAACTGCTGTAAAAATAAAGCCCATTTAAAAAAATTTTTTAAATTTGTTTGAGAGAGAGAGAGAGCATACATGAAGTTGGGGGAGAAACAGAGGGAGAGGGAGAAGCAGGCTCCCTGCTCAGCAGGGAGCCCCAGGCAGTCCAATCCCAGGACCCTGAGATCGTGACCTGAGCTGAAGGCAGACCCTTAACCAACTAAGCCCCCAGGCGTCCCAAGCCTATTTTTTAAAAAATTGAAAATTAAATAAAAATCTCTCCCTTCCTGGCCATATGCATGAGGAGTTAGTAAACATGTAATAAGTTTGTAATATCCCTGGATAACAGACAGAAGCACTTCCTTATTTATATTTTAATTTGTAAATTGGCTTCTATTTTTGAGCTCTTTTGGATTCAGCAATGAAAGTAAAGAAAATTGGAGTCTCTTGAGAGTAAGAGAGAATGCTCAAAGGTCAGCAGAACAGAACTAGTCTGGCCAAATACAGAACCAAGAGAACACATTTTCATAGAGGTACGGGAGAGCGGCCCAGCCAGCCAGATCTACTCTCTGCCCTGCTCTGTGCTCCGAGAGCCTGGCCTCAGTGAACTCCGTGTCCCAGGGTCTCTTGCCCTCTGGGTTGCAGTGGGGTTTGGCCACTGGGGGACAGTGTGGGGGGGAGGAGGGAGGCTGGCAATTAGAGGCCAGGAAGAGACTGGCTAAGCCTACTCAGGTGTAGGGATGGTAACAACTTCCTGTATTGCTTGTCACTGGGTTCTCCAACATGCACCATGGTTCCCGAAGAATTCCATCACTAAAACTGCCTTTCAAAATCTCAGCAGAATGTGGTGTTTGTTTCCCGCCAGGATCCTGACACAGGTAGGAGCCAATACCTGCCTGAGAGGTCCAGAAACTCCAATGAGATCATCTGAACTTCCATCTGGTTCATTGTTCTTTTGCTTTCTACATCTTAGAATGAGATGATCTGCTTAAGTTTGCTACGGAATTATTTACCAAGGGAAGTGTCCACACAACCTTTTTATCAGCACTTTGTGATCAGAGGAGTTTGTTTTTAGGCTTGGTCATGAGAGTGGATTCTGAGCCTTTCTCTCCTTGCTGGCCTCCTCTCGAGCTGACACTTGCTCTGCACAGTACAGCAAGGCCTTGATCCCGGCCTCTGACTTCCCAGGAATCATTGGCAGTGGCTCCCTTCCTTTTGTATATACCGAACTCTGCTGGGTCCAGGGACTTTTATGCTTTGAAGCTTGGATTCAGCAACTCTAAGCTGGTTGTAGAAAATTAATAATAGGGAAAAAAAGCTGAAACCACAAAATCACCACTAGCCCAAATTTGCTAATGAAATTTCCTCAAAACACCAGTGTTAATTCAGTCCTCACATGAACGCCAGGGTGACAAAGGAATCCTCTGTGCTGTGGAGCTGACAGGTTCGGACCTTATGGAAAAAAGAACTAGAGCCAGTCTCAAGCCTGAGCCCTTTCCAGAAAGAAAGCTCTGTCTCCTGGCACAACGCCAAATTACCCAACCAGGATTTTGCTTAATTCATTTCTATGGCATTTTGCCCAAAGTGAAGGGCACACACACACACACACACACACACACACACACACGCACACACGCACTGTATTTGAAGTTTCAGATGAACAAAGTTTAAATAGATACAACAAAATCTATACTTATTCTAATCTGATGAAGATGTACCTGGTTGGGCTGCCTGAGTGGCTCCGTTGGTTGGGAGTCTGTCTCTTGATTTGGGCTCAGGTCATGATCTCAAGGTCATGAGGGACTGAGCCTGTGTCAGGCTGACCACTCAGCAGCGAGTCTGCTTGTCCCTCTCCCTCTGCCCTTCCCCCAGCTCGTGCTTGCTAGCACTCTCTAACAAATAAAATCTTAAAAAAAAAAAAAATAAAATAAAACCTTTTTTAAAAACAGGAGACCCTACATTCCAGAACAACTTTTGGTAGCTGCTGGGCTTAATCATTAATATTCTCTCTTCTTTAGAATTGTACTTCCTCTCTCCTCAAGATTAGGCATCGCCACATGGCCCACTTTGTCCAGTGAAATGTGAAAGAAAGTGGCATGTGTCAATCTCAGGTAGAAGTTCTGTGTGTATGAGCCACACAGCACATTTTCACGTGCTACAACACCCAGCAAGACTCCGGTAATGGCTGCTCCACAAGCCCCAGCCCTCCATGGGGGAGAGGTGGAGCAGAGCCCCCACCATGGAATGAAGGAGCCACGCATGCAACATTGCTGTTTTAAGCCACTAACTTTCTGGAGTTTTTGTCCACCGTATCACTGATCCCATGCTGACTGATACAGATGTAGCAAGTTCCTGAAGACTCCACTCGAAAGCATAAAAAAATACAGTCTCGAAGAAATATTAGGTGGACAGTTGCACTGTTTCTAAGCAAGGGTAAGTTGGGGAGGGAAATAAAGAATAACTGCTTGTTTAATTCAGGGCTTCCTTTTGGGTCCTGAAGATGTTTTGGAACCAGACAGAGGTGATGGTTGTACAATATTGTGAATGGAACAATTGCCACTCAACTCTTAATTTTGAAATGGTTAATTTCATGCTGTGCCAACCTTACCTCAATTTAAATAAATATGTTCCATATAATTTTTCATTAAAAAAGATTTTTTTTAAGAAATCTGAGGTGGAGAATAGTATAATTGGAGGTCCCATTTCTAATCATGGACTAAGCAGCAAATCAATATAACAACACAAATAACTTATAGATGTTGTAGTTAGAAGCAATTTTGAGACAGATGTAGATATTTATGCAAATAAAAATGCAGTAACTATAAGATTTCATTATAATTTAAAATAGTCTTAAGCCATGTGCCCTGATTCTATAAGATACCCACACTCTTCTGACATTAATTTACCCACCAGAAATGACTTCATTTTGGAAGCTTGATTTCAGGGATCTTTTGCTTGTTTTATCAAGCTTTGAACTGGCAGGGAATGGAAAGGATTCAGGTGGTCCACATCTTTTTAAGAAGTTGACTTCTTTATTTGATGATAAATCTTACTGTTGGATTCTAAAATCATTCAATCATAGAAGTACACTCAAAATTGCAGTTGTCTGTTTCAAAAAAGCGCTACTTAGCATCCAAGTAGCACTTCAGTTCTTTATGCATTTAGGACAGGGGTTCTTGATAGGATTTTGGGGGGACCACTTCCTCATCGGGTTTGCTTTCCTCTTTCCTTGTTCCCATTCGTGTAACTGCGTTATATTTAAGGTGAAGAAATTTGGCGAAGCAGTGTGGAAGCAGGGAGATGGACCACTGTAGCTCTTAGCGTGGAGGATAGCTGTAGACATTTGTTTACTGATTAAAAACAAACAAACAAACAAAAGCATTTAACTGCTTTTTAGAGCAGTTTTAGGCTCACAACAGAATCAGGGGGAACACACAGAGATTTCCCACATGCCTGCCTGCCACCAAAACCCTGCTTGGAAGGGCGCATTTGTTACAGCTCGTGAACCTGTGTTGACATGTCGTAATCACCCAGAGTCCATATCTTACATCGGGGCTCCCTCCTGATGTACATCTGTGGTTTGGGACAAATGTGTAAGGATGTGTATCCATCATTACAGGAGCACACAGTATTTTCACAGCCAGAAAAATCCTCTGTGCCCCACTTACCCATTCCCCCACAAACTCTTGGCAACCACCGATCTTTTCACTGTCTCTGTAGTTCTGCCTTTTAAATGCTACCTGAGGAGATTTTGCTCCTATAGCCCTTCTGAGTCCATTCCTAGTTCTGCCACCAGAGGCTGATCAGAAAGTCACTAGTGACTTCAAAAGTAGCCAAAAGGGAGTCCTGAGTCTGAGTGTTTTTTCATGAAGTCCTGGGTTTAACTTTCTAGAAGTTGCCTATTTTAACCCTCCATGAGGACAAAGGATAATTTTGGATCGTTTCCAAAAGAGATGCCAAAAAAAAAAAAAAAAAAAATTTCCCATCTCATGGAAAAGGTAACCCAAAATGTTTCTAGCCCCATAAAACATCAACCAGTTTTTTACATATAGCTATCTTCTCAAATGTTTTTTGAACCCTTTCTTACGTCTTACTGTTTACCTCATTAAAGAGTTAAAGAAAATATTTGACAAGTGTTCTTTTTCTATTTGCCTGAGAGTCATGATTTTACCTTTTTGAAAATGGTATTTTAACAGATCCTATTCGTGTTAAAGGGATCGGGAAGGAAAGCATTGATGGCACTCTGGGAATGGACAGGTAGCTGAGCGTTGACCCTCAGCTCTTACTCAGACCCTGTTCTTCCAACGGGACCATGGACTGTTGTGTTCTGAAGCAGACAGCTCTCTCCAACGTTGGCAGCTTTCATTGAAAACAAAAAACAAAAAACAAAACAAAACGGGCCTTGGAAAGACCCTGATCAATGGATATGGATTTTATAATCAGAGAAAAATGACTGTCAGCAACCTGCTTTGCCCCAGCTCCTGTGGTCTTATTAGATGGTAGGAACTCTAAGTGACACAGGCCAGGGAAAACAAGGGGACCAAGGCCCTGTACGTCTGCTCTGCTGTCCTCCCTCCCTGTACCAGATGCGTACACATGTTACATATGTTACAAACATTTATGTGTGCTCTATGTCCAAAGCTACTTGATGAAGTTTCCTTGCTTTACCTGGAGGGAACAATGGCTTTAAAGCCCTTGCTTTAGGAGATTCATGGGTAGGGTAGAAAGAAGGCAGAAGACACATGTAAAAATTCTATGAAAATGGCAGTGGCAGAAGGCCTGCAGTTTAGAGTCAGAAGTTGGTAGGGGCGGGAGACCAGTAGGCTCTGAGCCTCTGAGGGAGCTGGAGACCTATTTCTCTGTATCCTCCTCGCACAATGTTGGGTCCTTAGAAACGCAACCGTTGTTCTTGAATGAATGATTGGCTCAGGTGCCCATGGGAAAGAGAAGGCTGGAAATGAGAATGAGCAGAGAAGGAAAAATGATAAGAAAGCTGTGGCTCAGGCAGGTGTGGAGGCTGAGCAGAGGACAGGGGAGTGCTGAAGGGAACAGTGCTCGGGAAGATGGGTCTCCAGACCCAAACTCAACTCGGGGTCCTCTTCAGCTCTGGAAAGGGCGCCATGCGGAGCACGCCCAGGTCTGCGCTCTGCCACCTGCGACTCCACTGACAGGGAGGAAATCTCAGAACTTCTCCCTGGAGGACACCCAGAAATAACTGCACCTGCTCCAACTTGAAGGTTGAGACTTGAAGGCAATCTGTGTGGAAGACCCCGGCAATTCCAAGCACCACTTGGGTCTAAGTACTTGTACCATCAGGAGTGCAGCAAAGGCGGGGAAGCCGGCATGGCCAGTCTTCACGTTGGACTGCAGTGGAAATGTAAAGCCCAAATCCTAGGGTCTCTAGGGACTGGGAACAGTTCTCAAGGGATGAGATACATTCTAGCAACAGAACACTAAGCTCCTGGAGAGCAGTTTGGGCGTCCCTGGACAGCAGTAGCACCCCCCGGGGTTCTGACTATTGTGGGATAAATAAAGGTGTTTGGGAAGGACACGTCAGTAGGCTTTCCCCTCCCCAGGATCTGTCTCCCCCCAGCACCCCCCATCCCCCCACACCCCCCACATCTCCGCTGAGATCTGTTTTATTTGGACTGAGTTTGCTGATACTCTGTGACAACCAGTTCCGGATGGTTTATAAACAATTAGGCTGACAGTTTGATGGACAAAGGTAACATTTGGGTATCATCTGCACAGCAATGAAAGACAGATGATCATTTCTGAGGGGAAAAAAAGGGCTGGTGATGGGGAAATGGAGACACCAGAGCGCTGAGGCTCGCACTGCCTTAAGATACGGGGCTAGAGCAGGAGCCGCCGGAGCTGAGGCCCTACAGCCTGGGTGACTGTCCTGGTCTGGACACTGGACAGAGCCCATGTTTGCAGCTCCCCGTCTGAGAGAAACCAGGAGAAAGGAAAGCAAGTTCAGTTGTGGCAATGGTAAAATCCATAGGCCAGTCTGGGATCTGGGATTCACTTTGACTCACACCATTTTTTTCCTGTCCCCCACCCCTCAAGTTTTATGTCCTATTTAGTTCTGTAGGCATTTTTTTTTTCTTCTTCTTCTTTTTTTTTAGTTTCAGAGGTAGAATTTAGTGATTCATTAGTTGCATTGAACACCCAGTGCTCATTCCATCAAGTGCCCCCTCTTAATTCCTGTCACCCAGTTACCTCATCCCCCCACCTGCCTCCCCTCCGGCAATCCTCAATTTGTTGCCTAGAAATCAGCATCTATGGTTTGCCTCCCTCTTAATTTCCATCTTATTTTATTTTTCCTTCTCCTCCCCTAGGTTCATCTGTTTTGTGTCTTCAATTCCACATATGAGTGAGAGCATATGGTGTTCGTCTTTCTCTGACTGACTTATTTCACTTAGTGTAATACCCTCTAGTTCCATCCGCATCATTGCAAATGGCAGGATTTCCTTCTTTTTGGTGACTAAGAGATATTCCATTGTGTCTATAATTCCATAGCCAATTTTAAAATTGATATATAATTCACATACCATAAACCTCATCCATTGCAAACATAGGATTCAGTGAAGTTTTTTAGTATATTCCCAGACTTGTGCAACCATCACTGCTATCAAGCTCTGAAAACCGTCTTTACCCCAAAAGGAAACCCTGTGTTCAGTAATGACCACTCCCTATCCCCCTTTCTGCCCCAGCTTCTGGCAGCCACGTATCTGTTGTCTCTTTGGATTTGCCTATTCTGGACATTTCACATAAACAGACTCATGTATTATGTGGTCTTTTGTGTCTGGTTCATTTCCCTTAGAGTAGTATTTCTGAGGCTCACTCATGCTGTAGTGTGTTTCATTACTCATTGTTTTTAGGGCCAAATAATATTTCATTATATGGATATACTGCATTTTGTGTATCTAGTCATCAGTTAATGGACTTTTGGGTTGTTTCTACTCTTTGATTAATAATGAATAATGTTGCTGTGAACACCTATGTGCCTTTTTTTGCGTAGACATACGTGTTCAGTTCTCTGAGGTCTATACCTGGGAGACCATTGTTGTATACATGGTGACTCTACATGTAACTTTGGAGGAATCATACTCTTGGTTTTTAAGTGAACCATGTAAATGTCAATGTGTCTCCTCACCTCTGTCAACTCTGGATTCTTTTGGAAGAGGGTGGAGCCAGATGGTGTGAGGAAAGGCGTGAACAGGAGCTGCCCGTTCAGGGGTCTGGGTCTTTGAAGACAGCAAAAATGCTGGTTTCTCTTTCAAAGGAAAGCCTGTCTATGTTGTGGCTGAGGAGCAGGCAGGCCCCCCAGGACGGATGGCCAGCGGGGCTGAGGCCCATGATTTGACAGCTGGAGTGACCGGTTTCCCTATTTTCTTGTTCACATGAGGCTACCCGAGGAAATAAGTTCACACCTACTATGTACCCAGCACACTGTGGGTTTGCTCTGAAGGGCACACATGGCCTTGGCTTGACAGGACTGGATTGGATAAATCAAGGACCACGTCAGGCAAGAGCTTTTCAACAAATACTGTATTGTGTGGTACAGATTATAACTTATCGGGGAGCAGCGCATTCAGTGTGGGCTGTGAATGTATGTGGGAGCCTCTGCATTCATGGGCTCCCTGGGGAGAGGGACGTGAGAGGAGGTTGGCTTCAGTCGCATGTATGGAATTCATCTTGGGGTGGAAGAGGCACACACTTTGCCTCCTTTCCTTTCCCTCGACATTGTCTGGCACAAAAGCTGTTAAGATCATGAACTCTGCTGCGGTAATGATAGGATTTGTTTCGGTCACACGATAATCCTGAGCAAAAAGGCCTGGAAGACATATGGGCCTTGTTCTAATTGTCTACAAAGAGCAATGAGTCACCTGGGCAAGTCACCCAACTTTCTAGATTCTGGCCATAGTCAAGAGTGGGTCTTTCTGGATACCAGATGCCTCTGTGATTTGATTTCTTTCTGGTATATGACTCAAGTGGAATGATTTTTAAAATTGCTGTGGACGGAACAATCTTTCTGTTCTTGTCAGAGCTAAATCTGGGTACATGGAGCTGAAGCTGAATCAGTATTTTTTCCCCACGTAATTCACTTCAGCACAGCAGGATCTGGATGAGGCGATGAGGCAAGAAATCAGGAAGCAAAGGATTCCAGGGTGAATGTGAGAAAGGGAAGTTCTGGCTTGGTTTAAAGGTAAAGCAATGCCAGGGGCAGACAAGGCAGTACGCTCACTGACACTTTATTCGGGAATCAGAAGCATAGACATTTGGAGTAAGAGCAATAGGGGGCGTTTGAGCAGCTTAGGGGAGTTTTGTTCTAGGGGTCAAATTTGAATTTCCTAGAAATCACTGTTGCTATCATTTCCCTAGAGAACACAAAGAGTGAGGGTTTGGCTTTCTAGTCACAAACTGATCAGTTTAATACTAGGTTAACAGGAGTACAATAGTTTTGTAAGAGATGAAGACAAAATACCATTTTGGGGGTTTTAATAACACAGGAATTTAGAGCAGATACAGTCCATACCAGTGTTCAAGGACAGATACATATGGTATAGAAAACATGTGTTAGGTCAGTCAAATCCCACACATTTGAAAATAAGTGAATTTGGCATAAATCTCTGAGAGAGGCAGAGTCATAGGGATGGGCCCCCAGCATACTGGAGATTGCACACGGGGTAGCCATCAAATCACTAGAATTTGAGGTGCCTGTAGAATGAACCCATAGGTCTAGAAAGGTCTTTATTTTTTAAGATTTTATTTATTTGGCAGAGAGAGAGAGAGAGCACAAGCAGGGGAGAGGCAGATAGAAGGAAAGGGAGAAGCAGGCTCCACGCTGAGCAGGGAGCCTAACATGGGACTTAATCCCAAGACCCCAGGGTCATGACCTGAGCCAAAGGCAGATGCTTCACTGACTGAGCCATCCAGGCACCCTTAGAAGGGCCTTTAAAGATCAAACATAAGAGCTCATATTATATAGAGCATATTATGTGGGCCAAGCACTATTTTGAGTATTTTACATGTATGAATTTAATTCTCAGAACAACCCTGTGGGTATGATGGCTGCAAGTTACCCTCAGATACATCAGAAAGAAAATCATGCAGAGGGTAAGAAAGAGAATGACAGAGCAAATGGGGAAATCCTACAAGGGGGTAATCCAAATAAAGAATAACAGGGGGGCACCTGGGTAGCTCAGTCCATTAAGTCTCTAACTCTTGGTTTCCACTCCAGTCATGATCTCAGGGTTGTGAGATTGAGCCCAGTGTCAGGCTCTGTGCTCAGCCTGGAGTCTGCTTGAGATTCTTTCCCTCCCCCACCCTTCCCCTCTGCCTCTTCTTCCTCTCTCTCAAATAAATCTTAAAAAAAAAAAAAAAAAAAAAGAAAAAAGAAAAAAGAGTAACAGGATTTCTTTGATTCCAGCAACTTTTCTGTAAGCTTGAAATGATCACAAAATAAATGTTTAGCAAAAATACCCCTCTGAAGAAAATATCTTTTTTTAAAGATTTTATTTAATTTTCAGAGAGAGAGAGCAGGCTCCCACTGGATCATGACCTGAGCCAAAGGCAGACGCTTAACCAACTGAGCGACCCAGGCATCCCCAAAAAATATTATTATGAGATGAGAAAACTGAGGCACACAGAGGTTAAGTAACTTGCTCCTGGTCACCTGATACTAAATAGCAGAGGAGCCAGGATCCCAGATTCTTACAGAGTGTGACAGAGATAGAAATACTGTTAGTCGTTCAAGTGGTCGTTTTGGTCTTTGCGGCTCCACAAGCATAATGTTGACCTTGCCACCAAGCTGGGCATTGGGTGCTGGGGCCGCCCAAGCAGAGGAGCAAGGCAGGAACTGGGGAGGAACGCCAGTACTATCAAGTTCAGTGTCCCTGAAGGGAAGGAGGAGCCACTGGTCCATGCCCTGTTCCCTGCTCAAGAGGAGGTAGATATGGCAAATGAGGGTCAGCCCAGAGAACATTTATAGCAACTTGACATTGCTGCTACATCCAAACATTATCATTTTTCTGGAAATTCTTTATTTCATTAATTTCATTAATTCGAATTTCATTAATTCAAACATTTATTAAGTGCCTACTGCATGCTCAGTATTGGTTGAAACTTAAGCTTGTTAAAGACTAACAGAGTAGCAAGGGTATAACGTCCCGTGTCAAATATGATAGCAATTTCAAATACATCAAGGTTTTCCTTTTTTAAATTTTCTGTCATGTGGTTTTTTTTATTGAGATACACTTGACAGATAACGTTATGAGGTTCAGATGTACAGCATATTGATTCAATATATGAGTATATTGCAAAGTGATGGTTAACATCCATCTCAATAGATAGTTACAGTTTGGTGTTAGTATTTTTTCTTGTGATAAGAACTTTTCAGATCTACTTTATCAGTCTTTGTTGAATTTAGGCTCCAGGCTTAGGGATTGAGGGGATCTCTTTGCAAGCATTGCTGCGAAACCTCCTTGTTCCCCAGTCTCCTCCTCTTGCTTGTTGTAGCTTAGAACAGACTGATCATGGGCGAGAGTAAATAGGAATCCAAGTTATTAGGATTGTTTCCCAAGGATATCTATCGCACCTTTTAAATCCCAAAGTAGGTCATAAATTGTCCAGCTGTGCTTGAGGCACGTGGTTGCAGAAGGTGGGAGCCAACAGGCATTCTAAGTGGAATAAATGGAAAATTTTGGCCGTGGAAGCCAAAGGGAATTCTTCATCTTAATTAAGAAAAACAAAACAAAACAAAACTCTGCAATATTGAAAGTCTAGGTAGAGAAGGATTCTGGCTTCTGACTTCATTAAAATGAACCCTGCTAGATTAGAACCTAGCTAATGCAAATTGGAAAGAATCAAGGCTAAAGCCCATTGATGTTGGTCCAGTTCGGGAATTAAAACCCCATGGTTCCACTCCTGCCCTTGAAAACTGTCTTCCACCTTCTTAGCTTATAGGTAACAAACCTGAGTCCCTTCCTAAGGGAGCAGGAGTCAGTTACCTGCTTTCCTCCAGGGATGAACTTTGGTACCTCTGAAATATTACGTTTAAAGGACAATTTTACAGCAAGTTCTCTAATTCAACAAATGTGGAGCTTCACATCAACCAAGAGCTAATTGGGAATCATTTTTGCTGTTTGGCTGCTTGCAAAAGTCAAATTAGTAAACTATGTGGGACAAAATGTTACTCAGGTCTAGTAACTTCATATTAATGACATGTAAATAAATCCAGAGAAAGGGAAATTTTAGAAATGCAAATAAACATCCTTCATGCGACTTGTCTCCCCAAACAGTTCCTCAGATTCTCTTTCCTCTGTGCTCATGTCTCAAGTGCCTTTTAGTGATAACCCTGGACACTCCACATTTCAGCACGAAACAAATCTCCCTCTCTTGTGTTCTTATTTGCTATTTCTGTCAGAAACATGAAAGCCACATCAGCTAGATGGAAATCCTAGAGGGATTTAGGAAGAAAAGATCAATTGTTTGACAATAAACATGGCAAATCCCATGTGATTAAATAAATGCTTATAAACGAAAAGCAAGAAGATTGCAGTTTGGGTTGTTAACCATGAAGTGAGGACCAGAAATGACTGGGCAGGCGATCTGTTGGTTGGGGGAGGAGTTGGGGGACGATTCGTATTTCAACACAAAATCTGAAAATTCTGAACAAAGCAGAGATCAAGAGACATGTGAGAGCTGACTTGTATCACCAAAGTTGTTTTGTTCTTGGCTTAAAAAAATAGATCTGGGATAATCTAGTTTTTATAAACTCTCGCAAATGACATGGCTTCGGTAGTGTTGCCATTGTTGAAAGGGAGTGACCCTTCTGTGTCACCTTGCAAATTTGGGAAATGGAAATTAGGTTCTTCTTTCAGTGCTGACAGGCTGGAGGTGCCACTAGCCAGGCCCACGTGTCTGTCAGAATAATCAAATCTCTTTGATAGAGCTCTGTCTCAGGATCATGTGAGATTCACCACACAATGCTCAGAAAACATGAGATCATCTTTCTACAGTGAGAGAAGGAGAATGGGCCTGATTTCATAGGTTTTTCCCACAGATTTTGCTTTCTATTCCTGTCAGTCATATCTGAAGGGCTGACAGTTACCAGGGGCTGTGGCTGGCATGAGGGAGAATGTGGCATTGCTGGCTATGCTGGCCGTAGCAACATGTCTGACTCTGGGAAGATCCATCACGGACAAACAGAAAAATGTGTCACAGGGTACGCAACTGAAGTAGACCAAAGGTGAATGTTGGGGCCATCCATCAGAAACTTCCAATGACCAATAATAGAGTATTCACCCCGTCATTTTACTTTTCAATAAGTTATTGAGTTGGCCAAGAAAATAATTGATGGTGGCTTATCACTAATTGGCCATTTCTCAAAATGTCTATGATGGAGAAGAATCTTCATTTCTCATAACCTCAGTCAGTGTTGGATTACATCAATCAACAAACGTATCAAGAACCAAGAACAGTGTGCTAGTGGCATCAAATACCAATAAAACATGTTTCTTATTCCCAAGAGCAGCTCAGAGCTAGTGGGAAAGATATGTAAACATGTTTCTCCAATGCAGTAAGATGAGAGCCCTAATAAATGTATGGAGAAGGTACTCCAAGAACACAGATAGAGGATCAAATGGGTTCTGCTTGGAAAAGTCTGAGGGAGTATCAAAATGGAAGAGAATTTAGTTACCTGGAAGGAGGAATAGAATTTACTGAAAAAGAAGGATCTAAGTAAGAAATACATGATGTGCGAAGCAGGAAGTCAAGGGTGTGCTGAGTGTTTTCAGTGGGTAAGTACAGAGCAGTTTCATGGCCATGATTTCTGTGTGTCAAGAGTTCTGTTCTCCCAATAAATCCAAGTTTCAAGACCATTGTCTCACTTTGGACTCAAAAAGTGAATTCGAAATGCAATGACCTCTTGGTTCTAATTGTCTCAGACTGTCCCTTAGGAGTGATGAATGCACTGTCCCACAGGTGGAATTATTGCTGGGGAGATGGAAGCCTTACAGAGAAGCCCCCCCGGAGCCTGTGTCCAGCCTCGAATGGGAGCAGAGAGAAGCAACTGCTCCAGAGTAAGCATCGCATACAGGGAAAGGGGGAGAGCAGCAGGGTTCCTGGTCAGCCAGGTCCAGGTCTCCACAGGGAGGTGGGGTCTTGCCAACCTGAGGCTGAAGCCGGGTCCGTGGTCATCAGTGTTGGGGGCCAGTGCACAAGACCAGTGTGGCCTTCATTCCAGGAGATACCAGAATAAGAGTCCCTCTGTGGGCCTCAGACTCCTTTTTTTTGTAAAATGAACTAGATTGACTAAATCAGTCATGGGCAAACTTTGGTTCTTAGAGCTCTAGGGTTCCATAAAGGTCCCTCAGTGGCTGGAGAGGAGAAAGAGCAAGGCAGAGTTGGAAAGGTTAACCCTTCAGGACACACTTACTTCAACAGGAGTATTTTGATTCCATTTGTTTTCATATTGGCAATCCACATGAGATATGATTGGAAAGAAGTATGTTTTGCTGTGCAAAAGAGTATTCAATATCTTGGACTAGAGAATTGAGTTCTGACTGTAGTTCTAAGCCTCCCTTATTTCCTCTGCAATCCCATAAAGCTTGATTTATGTCCCTCTATAGCACTTGCCCAATTTTATTTTGTATTATTCTTTATGTACCGTAGAGATGCACTTCTTTTTCTCTCAGGAATTTTTTTGCTCCATAAAAGCAAGTTCAGGCCTGTTGGACTCTTCCTAGCCATACTGGCCTCCTTCCTGGGTCTCAAATTCACCCAGCTTATACCTTAGGGCCTTTGCACTTCTGGTTTCTTCTGTCTGGAGTGGTTTCCCCCAGATCTCCCTAAAACTTCCTCCTTAGCTTCCTTCAGGTCCCTACTCACATGTGACCTTATCTGATGGCCTTTTCTGAACATCTTATAAGTAAAACAGAACCATATTCTCTACACACACACACACACACACAAAC
This sequence comes from Enhydra lutris kenyoni, assembly GCF_002288905.1. Taxonomy (NCBI): domain Eukaryota; kingdom Metazoa; phylum Chordata; class Mammalia; order Carnivora; family Mustelidae; genus Enhydra; species Enhydra lutris. The sequence continues at coordinate 4,861,394 of NW_019154143.1, forward strand.
ACACTCACTCACTCCAGGGGCTTTTTGTTAGGTTTCATTTTTCTCTGTAATACTTATCATCCCTTGCATATTTTATATCTCATTAGCTGTTTCCATTCGGTCTCATCCCACTAGAATGTAAATTCCGGGGGGCAGGGACATTTTGTTTTGGTCATTGCTCTGTGGCTGAAAGAGAGCCTGGCACAGAGTAACCACCCACTCACTGGAGGCATTCGACACTCAGCTCCTGTGCAGCCAAGACCTCCTGTTTTATAAAGATAAAATCCCACCTGCAGTGATTTACAGTTCAGCTGGGTTTTCTTTTTGCCTGTAACATCCAAACCAGTGACCTCACAAGACCCACTGAACAGTAACTGAGCAGAGTGGTTTAAAAAAAAAAAAAAAAAGGCATCCCATGGGGTTTAGAACTGTAACACATGCTTGTGGGTTGCTTATAGATAACCTCTCAGAGATTCAGTCTCCCTATTTGTAAAAGGAGGTCGTAATTTACTGCCACACAAGGTTGCTGTGGGGATTATACCAAGTCCTAGGTGTGAACAGCATTTTGGAATCTGTAAAGGACCATGGTAGGTGTGGCTTTGGAGAAGGAGCTGATAGAGGACCAGAGCCCTACCTGACCCTTTGAGCCGATATAGGTGACCGCAGGAGCTCACCTTCTTTCCCTGGAAACAGACAGAAGACCACCTCTTTCTGTCTGAAGGTGGGAAAGCGAAGCTGGTTATCTCTTTGAAACACCTTTTGACTTTCTCATCCACCCTATGATTTTGGTGAAATTAATTAAATATTCAGCAAAGGAAGTGTTTTCGTTGACACTACAAGGTATTCAAACTAATAGTTTCTGTAAGCAGTCCCTTTCAGCCCTGCAGCATTGCCTGTTGCTTTTTGGAAAGACCCCTTTTTTGGAATGCATGCTGATTCCTGCCTCCCCACATTTATACCATGTGCTTCAGCCTCCCAGATTCGAAGAAAAAAAGAAAAAAGAATTCCACGTATTTGTGGAATGCTTCTGACAGTAGCTTGAATTGCCTCCCCCAAGAAAGTACTTTATATTTATTACCATTGATCCAAACTGCTTGAACACGAGGGAGGCAGCATGTGTTAGGACACTGACGAGAGAGTTAAGAACTTGAGATCTTGTCTGGTTCTATCACTGACTAGTTAAGTGGCCTTGGGTAGATTGCCATTTCTGTGGGCCTCAGTCTGCATGTGTGGTGTGTGTATGTGTGCATGTGTGTGTGTAACAAGGATGGGGAAATCATATGAGCCAGCTACAGACTCTCAGGGAGCGAGCTGGCCCTCCTTCAGAACACACCTTCCAAGGGTGTTTTGGGTTATGGAAAGGAGACCCACTGGGCACAACTTCACGGGGCTAGGACTGCAACACAAAGGATTCTGCTTCTCGACCTTACAGAAGAAGACAGTGAGGTGCCCAAGAAGACAGAGATACTAGAAGAGGGGCGGTGAGCAGGAGGACGGAGCAGGAGAGAAGACCCAGCAGTGGCCACAGAATGGGACCAAAAGGGAGAAACACCATGGAGAGGCTCTGAGTGATGGGAGAGACTGATGGAGTCTTAGAGCGGAGACACCAGATGCCCAGTGAGGAGACATTTTCTGGAAGGATGGCGAGCAGATCTACTCAATTACAGACACATGGGACATGGGGAGCTTTCCTCTTTACATACGCATAGCCTCCCTTCTCTTGGCCCTGTCTCAGCTGGGTCTTTTCTTTCCTTCGTCTTCTCATGGCTGTGCTTGGGGCACCAAGTCTCTGACCCTTGGCTTACTATGGCCTTTTTATGAAGACCTTTCAGGGTGAGGAGTAGACAATATTGGTGTTCCTGCCCAGATCCCCCCAGCTTCCTTCTGGGGTTCCTTGACCATTTTCACACACACTCTAATTCCTTTGTTGTGCATTTGATTCTAATTGACAGCATTTGAAGCTCTTTGGAAATCTGCCCTTCATTACACCAGAGCCAATGCAGAGAGCCCTCAGCTCATGATGCCTGGGAATTTTCCATAGCCTTGTGCATGGCCCTTGAGCAAAGTAAGCAGGTGTGAGAGCCCAGCTGTCTTGCCTCAGTTGGTCCTACTCTGAAGTGTAACTTACACCCCAGGGGTCTCCTGCAGGCTTAAAGCCCCCCCCCACTTAGGGCTTTGCCTGAGACTACAGTCTTGCTTGGCTCCCTCCCCCACTTTCTTGCCAGTCTCCTCTAGAAGCACTTTTTAATAAGTCATTTGCTCTCAAATCTTGAATTCTCATCTCAGAGAGCCCAGCCTAAAAGCACCGTCTATCTCCTAAAGCTTAGGTTTCTTTAAGAATTGGATGAAGGGGGGTGCCTGGGTGGCTCAGTGGGTTAAGCCGCTGCCTTTGGCTCAGGTCATGATCTCGGGGTCCTGGGATCGAGTCCCGCATCGGGCTCTCTGCTCAGCCAAGAGCCTGCTTCTCTCTCTCTCTCTCTCTCTCACTGTCTGCCTCTCTGCCTACTTGTGATCTCTGTCAAATAAATAAATAAAATATTTAAAAAAAAAAAAGAATTGGATGAAGGTTCTGGGCACTTTTCCTAAAAGAAAGTGTACAATATGCATGTAATTGACTTGCCTTTGCTCCACGATCTTGGAAGTATAAGAAAGGTCTCATCCTTAATTTTTCTAAATCCTATCTGACTCAGCCTTCTACCCACCAGGTGGTTGAGAAATCTGAGTTCAATTCTTTGTGGGAGGGCATTTCTCATTCTTCCTCCCTATTCACTTGAGACCCTACAGGAAACCTGGACCAAAATATTGGGGGGAGCCTCAGGATTTCAGTCCAATACTCTTGGGGATTTTGTCGTTCACTCATAGGTGCAGGTGATAATGTCTGCTTCTGCTCAGATCTGTGCTGAGCTCCCTGTCTGCAGCACTCATGACCAGACTTTGTAGGTGCTTCGGCAGGAAATAACACTTCCAACCATTGTGTCACGTGAGGCCCTGATGCCTCTGGACTGCTCTGTGTGAGCCCTATTGTCAGAAGAGCTTTATTGACAGCCCCTCCCCCCTCACACCCTTCCTCCCACTTCTATCCCTGGGAAGTAGCTCTTTCTACCACCACTGATCCGTCCCAGCCCCACCCACCTACCAGATTTTCCTTGCCTTTCCTCTTCCAGGCAATTCCCAGCTCTGTCCTCTGTCCTCAGCGAAGTGGGTGGAGGTCATCTTTAGGGCAGAACTGAAGAAGGAAACTTGTCTATCTCTCCCGGAGAGGCAAAGGAGAAATGATCCTTTAATTCATTTCCATCAGGCCAAAACCGATTAAGGCAGACTTTAATAACTCAGTAAAATACCCCCACTTACATGCAATATTGCATACAACCTTAGGAAGTTCATACTGCCCAGGACTCAAGGTTATAAACACCTGACCTAAAGGAAGGTTGTATGAAAGCAAGCTGTCCCACCTCTGACCCCTATCTGCCAGTGATGAGGATGCTCTCGAATGAAACTTTCTTTGATCTAGAATCTCTACCTTATGCCTGTGTCTTCTTGCTCATCAAATCAAAGCTGCTTTAGCTGAAAGATAAAGGGAGGCAAGAATACCAGTAAATAGAACTTTGGTTTTACTAAAGGACACAATTAATAAACAAGAACAGGAACCTTGAAATCAGTGTAGAGGCTGGATTGGGGGGGTTTGAGGGTCAATGCTCCCCCAAATCACTGGGTTCGATGCCTTAGAACATGATGTTGGTGCCATATTCCTACCATAGTTGACATCATTTGCTATTGTGACAATACTTGACAAATCTGTGTCAAAATGACTGTCATTCAGCGTTTTGGCTTATGAGACAGTGACAAGGCTCAGGCAAAATATTTTGGCCAAGTGATGCCAATGGTAAACGTTCCCAGTGGCCAGTTTTGGGGACCATTACCTTCTCATGGATAGGGATCGTGTATTATTCATCTTTACATAGCTAACATATAGCATAAGTGGCACTTACATTATTCATAAATGTTCAGTTGATTTCATTCTTGTATAAACTGTACATTAGCTAGCAGGAAGGAATATATTGACAAATTCTATATCCTTCTTTTGGAATGGGGGGGTATATCTTTACATTTTCACTTGATGTGTACTTTTACCATCTTGAGGAAAATATATGTCACATCTTAAATATTCAAACTAAAATGTCTTGAGTGCCTGTCCCATTATTACACAAGTGTTCTTCTTTACTAGAGTCCCTCCCCCACGAGAATTCCTCAGTTTACTTAATCCAGCCACAAGGTGGCTGCTTCCATCCTGTGCTGCTAATGGAGTGGGAACCAGAAATGAACGTCTCTTTGAGGCTAGAGGACTCAGTCTGCATGACCAGATACTCCAGAAAGAGCCACTCTGTGTCTGTTGCTGCTCCCAGTTTGGGAAGCCCGTTATGTTGGAGGCTGAAATGGGCAGTGGGCAGGAATGCCTCCAACCCCCTGCGGCAGAGGGCAATGTGAGCACGTCCCTTCCATGGCTTCCGCCTGTCCAGAGCGTTACTCTTACTGTTCTTGACTCCTTCCCAGGGGTAAGAACTCAGATGCGCCCCTTGTGGCTGGACAACTTCATAACCACTGCTTGACCTTTTTTTTTTTTCTTTTTTTTTAAAGATTATTTATTTATTTATTTGAGAGAGAGGCAGTGAGAGAGAGCATGAGCGAGGAGAAGGTCAGAGGGAGAAGCAGACTCCCCGTGGAGCTGGGAGCCCGATGCAAGACTTGATCCCAGGACTCCGGGACCATGACCTGAGCCGAAAGCAGTCGTCCAACCAACTGAGCCACCCAGGCGTCCCCACTGCTTGACCTTTAAAACAGCCAAGGCATTAGAGGAGGAAGGGAAGTATGTATCTATGTGGGAGTATGTATCTATGTGGGAGTATGTATTTAGGACTCCTTTCATAATGAGAACACAGTCCATACCAGGCAGGTGAACCAAGCTTGCACATGTTCTTTGTTGCCCTTCTTTTGTGGCTGAGGTTTTATTAGAAGCCACTCATCCAGCTACTCATCTGTAGCAGAACCTGCTACAGCGCGAATTTTATTTGTTCCATCACAAGAAAGGAAGAATGGCATCTTAATATTCCAGTAGAAACCCTTACAGCATATAAGACAATAGCAGTGATTCCTGCAAAACGAGGTCTTGTTAGTCTTGGAATCAATGGGGGATGCTTTAGGGCTTGATAGAAGTTATTTGAACTGAAGTCTATTTTTAAAATCTGATTCCAATTTTGATAAAATGGAAATTTGTTTGCCACTCGTGCTCTTCATAGATCTGGGGCATGTAAAGAAATGATCGCAATCTGGTCCAGTGCTTGGCCATTGACTAATGTAATGCCAAAGGTCATGCCTGAGTTCCTCCCCCACAGGGTGGGTGCTTTGTAAATAATGTTGTATAAAACATGTTGTATAAAACATCTCCATTTAATTGGGATATAACCTCCACTTCAAGAGGCACAGTGGTTGAGAAACTTTTAAAATCATACAAGCGAAATGTTACTTTAAAAAGAGAATTCCAAACATTTGTTACATTTTTGTTTGCTAGTGTCATTTCTTTCTAAAGATTTACTTGTTTATAGCAAACCTTTGCCAAAATAGATCAAGTGGTTCAAAAAAAAAAAAATAATGAACTATTAAGACAGACACAGAAAATCAAACCCATGTAAGGGAATCAGTGGCAAATATGCCAACTAAGAGGGCTACGCCAATTATTGTGATTAAACATTAAATTCTGACCCAAGATTTCCAGTTCACAGGGCAAAAAGGGTGGCGTGAAAAGTGATACAATTTTTTATCTGCTTGGATAATACGTGCCAGTTCATGAAAGAGAACCCTTTTCTAGTAATACATTTGAAAAGGAATCTATGGTATGGAGGAAATTCAGGCTGAAATTAGCTCTCTTAACAAGATTAAACAATTTTTTTCAAGGAAATTAAATACATTTTAGAATCTGTATCTTCTGTATCTCACTCTAGTAACAAACCTTCAAATCTCAGTGGCTTAACCCACGAACTTACTTCTTGCTCACACTATGCTGTGATGTTGCCAATGTCGGTTTCTTGGGTCATTCTCTTTTAGACAGAAACTCCTTCTATCTTGTAACTCTACCAATGAGCAATCCTTCCTTTCCAGGGTACAGACAAGAGAGATAGAAGAGAAGAATGTGGAGGAGCGCAGGAGCAATTGGAGAGAGAAGACCTAATAGAAATGCATCTTATTTTCACTCCTATGCCTTTGACCAGAACTATCACATGCTTCTAACTTGTTTGCAAGGGAAGCTGGAGTACATACTATTCCTGTGTTCCCAGGAGGAGGGGATGGGGTGACGAGCATCTGGCTGATATCTGCCAAATTCATCTTGGGGCTTTTCCTCCTCTCATCTCTAAGTATTTTTGAAACACTTCAGTCCCTAGGGTCCCCAGGGACAAGGAAGTCTACCAATTATACAAATGTAAAGTAAGATTTTTTGGTTAATGTAATTTATAATGAAAATACATTTATCTGTACCAACTAAATAAACATTGGGACAATTTTTAAACACCATTCCTATAAATGATGAGGTTTCTAGGCACCTAAAATAAAGATAAACTTGACCTTTGAACATGGGTTTGAACTGTAAGGGTCCACTTGCACATGAATTTTTATAAACACAGTACTATAAATGTATTTTCCTTACGATTTCCTGAAAACTTTTTCTCTAGCTCACTTTATTGTAAGAATGTGTATATAGTATGTAGAACATACGAAATAAGTGTTAATAGACTATTTGTGTTGTTGGTAAGGGTTCTAGTCAACTGTAAAGTTTTGGGGAGTCAGAAGTTATATGCAAATTTTCAGCTGCACAGGGTGGGGAGAGAAGGTACTTTGACCCTCTGTGCTATTTGAGTGCCAACTGGATACTTAGTATAGTCTAACTGAGGGGGCTCTGTGTCCTCTCTTCCTCCTCCAAAGTAGTCCGGATTTTAATTATGTATTGGGGTTCTAGATAAGATACTTTCATACAAGAATTTCCCTTGTATTTAGAAGTACTAAATTTGGACACTTTGCTCCCATGGCTCACACTACTTAAGGATCAGAACCTTCTTCCACCAGGATGCGGGAGCTAGAAAGGATCTTCTCACAAATGCCAAGAAGGGGTGAACAGAGACCATTAGATACAAGAGTTTTTCATCATGTCCCTATCATCCTTGCTTGGAGCCTGGAGTCTACAGCAGTTTGAGCTGCAGCGGTTCTGAAACAACGTGCTCAACAGAGTTTTGGAAAATTAATCAGCTTCCCTTCGTGAACACTTGCATTTCCACACTTCCATTTTATGAAGTTTCACACCCAGACATTTGGCTTTGAGGTTTGCCTCATTCAGATCCATATTGGAAAGGCCTGACTTCCTGTCACTGCCAGGATTTTCGTTAGCTCCAGGGATTTGTTTGGTTCTGGGCCATTTTATCCCAAGTTTTATTCCTTCCATCTGATTCAGATGTTTCATTACCAACGCACAGTTGTTCTTAACAAGAAGGAATAAAGAAAAGAAAAAGATTAAAAAAAAAAAAAGAAGAAGAAGAAGCAGCAAAAAATGGCACTTCTCTTAAAACAGGGAAACACTCTGGTTTAAATTTCCTGTCAGGTTTTGGGCAGGTTAGTTGGCAACTGGTGTTTGGACATATTTCAGATTTCTCAGTAAATTTCACAGAGCTTTATTGCCTTCCCCTGGACCCCTGTTCCAGAACAATAAGGTTAGCTTTAGCTTGCTCACCCCACTTTTATTAGTCAGCTGCTCTTCTGGTGCACATGGAACATGGAACATGGAATGTGCTTTATCTTCCTCATCTTCCGGCGCTTTACTCCGACTGCGGGGTTGGGAATGGACTCTGAATCACCAGCGGCCATTTACGCAGGGGGGCGGATAGGGCTTAGGAAGGAAGAGCGGGATGTTCTGACAGCCCTCGCACCCACCCCCCGCAGCCTCTGCTTTTCTATCGTTGGTGTGGTCTTCATAACCTTTTTATTTTAGAAGAGTCGCAAAGGGAGTGCAGAGATTCCTGCGTGCCCCCCTCCCAGTTTCCCCCAGTGTTAGCAACTTACATTATCATGGTACATTTTTCATGAACCAATAACTGATACATTACTATTATCTCAAGTTCATGTTTGATTTGAATTTCCTTCACTGTGACCTAATGTCTTTTTCTGTTCCAGGATATGTCCTTCTGAATCCCATATGTTTCGTTGTCATGTCTTGTCTCTCCAGGATCCTCTTTGGTTTGGTTTTGTGTCTGTGTGTGTGTTTGTAGTAGCCTGTGATGTAATATATAGGTCGTGGTCCCCCAAATTAAAAGTCACTGGTATAGAACTCTCGTTAGTGACTCCTTTAAGCTCCCACCAATAACCAAAAGGACAATGTTAAAAAAGATGCCAAATATTACAAGTATTTCTGATGCTAATCTGTTACAGTTGGAAAAAAAAAAAGACAGGAGACAGTTCTATTTATAGAAAATCGAATAATAAATAGAAGGTATCCTAGAGATGGAGAGAATTCAGGCCTAAATACTGTTCAGGTCTGTAGGGATCTATAGAGTTTTCAAAGCAAGCATTAATATTTTCCTGCTAGTGATGTTCATTCCTTTCAGGAATGCTGTTTGTCCTTAATGACTCATAGCAGCCGCTTTTACAGATTTTTTTGAAGTGTCAGATGTGGTGAGTTGCCTGGGTCTAGAAAGAGTTAGGTACATAGGTTTGGGCTTCATGGGCTGTTTCCCATGGGAAAGTGGCTTGATTAGATGAAAGATGAAAACTGTTCCGGTCAGCTGTTTGAGGCCATACCCAGATGAAAGGAAGCAAGGGTGGCTGGGTGAGCACGTTTGTTTTAACACGGAGTCCAGATAATTTCATATGGATTTCCCACCTTACTGTCCGTGCCCGGCAGGGAGGCGGAAGTGGAAGGAGATCAGAAGTCTTAAAGCATCTGTTAGTGCTGAACGTGTAAATCCCAACAGATTACTGCACTGAGGGTGTCCTTACAGGCTTCGGAAGGCTGGCAGAAGAGAGGGACAGTGACAGAAGGGATGCATTCAGTGTTTCTGATTACCTGAGAATGAAATTTCTGTGGGGAAAAGAAAGAGGATTTGACCTGGTGACTTGCCTTATGTTTCAAGCCAAAGTAGACCGAATCCATACACTCACTTATTGGTTGCAAATAAATAGGATTTAAGGGAGTGTTGTAGTTTTTAAAAATTAATTTCCTGCCCTTAGAGTCCATTGTTGGAAGAATCTTCAGAGACTTTTAATCTTTAAGAGATTTATCTTAGAGAGAGAGTGTGAGTGAGTGGGGGGAGGGGGCGAGGGAGAGAATCTCAAGCAGGCTCCCTGCTGAGCTCAGAGCCCCACACCAGGCTCCATCTCACGACCCCGAGATCATGACCTGAGCCAAAAATCAAGAGTCAGAGACTTCACTGACTGAACCACCCAGGCGCCCCAATCTTTCTTTTTACCTCCAGGTAGGTAACTCAGTCTCAACCACCTGTAGGAAGAAGTGATTTTTACTTTGATCTCCTAGGTCTTTTTCATTTTACTAATTAGAATGAAGTTGGATAGGTTACTTGGAAAAATTAAAATTTAGATTGTAGTGATGGCTTGATTAAATATTGATTGAGGAGTTTGTGGTTCCTTCAACTACTTTGTATTTATTTTTCCTCGCTTTCTCTTCACCCTATTCACCCAGTTCAATGAGTTATGAAAAGAAAGTTATGAAAAGTTATGAAAAGAAATGCAATAAAATAAAAGTGAATCCATTCTACTATTTGCCGAGTGATCTGGTAGCTTTGGGGGGTTAAGCAAGGGAGTTGAAAAGGTGAAGGAGCTCATCTATATTCATTTGTTTTCTCTTATTAAAATTAGGAGGAGAAAGTTCTGAGTTTGGGATATTTGCCGCCTTCTCCTCCTGCAAGTAAGAACCAACACACACATACACACACGCACTCACATCTTTGGTTGGGGCAGACTTTGCCCTAACATCTCAGTGTCTTAGCACCTCCTTGGCTTTTCACATTTTCCAATCATTAGGGATAGTTTGCTGGTTCCAGTCTGCTCAGGCTTGGTGTTTCTGATGGGAAGTAAATGGCAAAAGAGCACATGACTGCCATGGGTGAACACTGAAGGCCACGGCTGTTGCTTAGAGGGGAGAGCAAGGGTTGGCTGGAAAAACAAGGCAGTGTGTGGAGGAGCGTTTAGGGATGAGGAAAGGGAGGAAAAGCTCTGCTCTTTCTCCATTGCCTCCATTTAGGTCCTCCAGGAAGCAGATGCCAACACAGGACTAAAAATGTAATTCGTTTCTTGGGGGAAGATGCTTGCAAAGGAGAAAGGGAGGCCTGGAGGCGATGGGGAGAGCCTCGGATCATGATGCAAGTCTGACATCCGTGAAGGGAGAGTAAGAAGGGGGACGAATTGGGTAGAAAGGGCAGCTCTGAAAAGTCTTGACGAGGCTGGTGGGAAGCCCCAAAGCAGCAATTCCCACTACAGAACTCCCTCCACGGGGCAGGAATGCCTGTCTACGGTCACCCCCACCCCTGCCCCATTCCATGCTCAGTCACTGGCTAGGAGCTGCTCTGGAAAAGGAGGACTTTGGTGAGAAAGCTGTGGTGGATTCCTCCCAGAGCTTTGGAAGGGCAGGTGAGCACTTGTCACTGAAGGGTCTCTCTTAAAGGGCGACCTGAACAGCGTCTTTCCGTGCCCATCACCCCATGGATCACATCAGTATCAGAGCTCAAAACAGGCAAGAATGGGTGAAATTTCATCTCAGATATCTGATCACCCTACTATGGCAGGGGGCGGGGGTGGGGGGTTGCTCCTAACCATAGATGATTACAAGAACCATAAAATTGAGTTCCAGGGCCAAGAATTTTCCTTTATCTGCTAAAATCCCAACACACCTTGCAAAAGTGAACTTGACCCAGTTCAGTTCCTTCCAGCTACCAGATGTGGTCCAAAAACCACTCTGAACAATTTGCAGCCTGCTGACTCAACTTGTCAGAGCCGGAAGCCCCTTGGCAGAAACGAGAACAATCTCACCTCTCAGATCTGTACAGAAAGGGAAATCGATTCACGAATGTTTCCATTTTTTTTTCTCTTTGTGGTGTTGCTTCTAAGTGCTGGAGGGTGTTGGCTTTTCTGTGACTCAGGAAGCCTATATGCTTTTCTAAGGCAAAGGATTGATTTTCAGAGTGGAAGAAAGCTGGCCTCATTTTGCTTTACACTTGGAGAATTGATTACACAGAAGGAGTTGATCCAAAATATTACCGTGAGGGAAAAGGACAGGAACATAACCGAGTGAGGAGCCAGAAGGCAGCTCCGAACCAGTCTGTAGGTCAATTCAGCTTTGCAAGGAGCTTTTCGAAACCATGAGGCCCCCAAAGTTCAGTTGAACCCATCATGAAAATCTGCTTGTTCACTTTGACCAACATGTTCGCGGCTCCTCTTCACGCTCTGTATCCCGGAGTCTGGGGAATCAAATTCTTTTCATCTGAAAGATACGCTGGAGGGGCATGAAATACCACCTTTGGATTAACACTGGGTCTCTCCAGAGTTTCGACTTTTCCAGATGCAAATTCCAGAGATACTCCACAGTGGACCTCTCTGGCTGTAGCCCATGGAGGCACCCAAAGAATGTTCATGATGCAAGGAAGGTGGCCAAGCTTAGATGAAGAGAGGGTGCATGTAGGTGTTGAAGGCTGGAAACCTCTGTGGAGAATGTATTCTAGATGTTAGGCCTCCTGGTACCCCTCTACACTGAGCTTCCTGGGAAAACCATACCTGGCAGAAAAGGAGAGCCAGGATTTGCTTAATTTGTTTCAAACCCACTGCTTGACTTTTCATAGGTTGTTCTACTTTAGGGTCGAGGTATATAGTCCTGTCCTTTGCTTGCTCCTGACTTCGATTTTAATGACAGTATGGTGGAGCACAACAGTTTGCAGTGGTTTTCAAAGTTATTTTTCGTAGTGGTGCTCTTGCTTCAAAAGAAATAGAAAATAAAAATCAGGATCAAAGCTCAAGAGCTCTGAGACAGCCCGGCTTCTCCTTTAGGCACTTCCCCAACCCCAAAACTCTTTGGGAACGTAATTTGAGAAGTCATTTTTAAAGTGGAAAGAGGGGTGCCTGGATGGTTCAGTCAGTTAACGTCTGCCTTTGGCTCAGGTCATGATCCCAGGGTCCTGGGATCGAGTCCCACATCTGGCTCCTTGCTCAGTGGAGAGCCTGCTTCTCCCTCTGCCTGCCACTACCTCAGCTTGTGCTCTCCCTCTCTTGCTCACGCACTCTCCCAAATGAATTAATAAAATCTTAAAGTGGAAAGAGGTTTTTAAGTAAGAGTTTTAGATCTGGAGTAGAGAAGTTCTAGTTTGAATCCAGTAACTGTTGCCCTTCTGTGACCTTGAGAGTGCCCCCTTCCTACCATTACCAAGCAGTAATGGTAAGAAGGGGGCACTCCGTGAATCCCCATTATTACAATTAGAAAAGTTTGTTATTCTAATGATGAATAATAATTATAAAGATCATTTTTATAGGGCCTGTTCCATGTGCCAAGCACTGAGCTCATATGCATTAGTTCCTTTCAACACAATAAACCCAAGGTTTAGGTAAAACTACTAGGAATAGAGAAGTTGTTTGCCCACAGCTAGATAGCAAGTGATGGGCAGAGAGCGACCACAAACCTTGGTACGTTTAGCTTTGGAAGCAGGGCTCCAAGCCCCAGAAATGTTCAGCTTTGCAGACTCAGAGTCCTAATCTGTGAACTATAGAGATTAGATTAAATGATCATTAAGATCATTAACAGTTCAAAAACAAACCAACACCACCACAAAACCATTATCTCCATGACAGCTGGGAGCCGAGCTTTAAAAACAACAAAATTGTAACCTCTAGGTATTATAAAAATCTCCTGGGCCCTACCTTAGTCTTTCTGCTTCATGAGATGATGGCATGCCTCACCCTCTGTTGTAAAGCCCCCTGGTGTGAAACCCACTATAATTCTCCCCAGTTCATAAATTTTAACCTGCATCCCCAGGAACTTGACTCTCTCATCAACACTCTTGCCATGTTTCCTTCTCTGCTTCGGCAGAGAATTCGGCATTTTCAGAACCCAAGTGAAAGTCATGAGGTCATTATTCACAGAATGTTAGCTCAATGCAAAGGGTGTGTGGCATTGTGGTTATTTTCCCAGTTTTGTCAGCTGGAAGTCTCTAGAACTCATGGCATCCCTCTGGCAATGAAGCCCAGAACTAGATTTAGGTTTCAAAAGACCATTCTCTGCCAAAATGAGTATTTATGACTTTGATATGTGCTGTTGGCTCCTGAGCGTGTGGGAAAGGCATTGTGACTAGTGGACAGAGGGCACCGGGCATGGAGTTTAGCAGACTGATTTCCTGTCTCTCTAGCTCAGGGAACCTGAGCAAGTCAGATTATTTATGGGTGAGTAAGGGGGTGGAGGGTCGTTTTTGTTTGTTTGTTTTGTGAAATGAGAGAGTTGAACTTGCTTCTTGCAATCCATTCTCCACTCCTGAGTGGAGTGGATCCTCCTGGAAGATGAACCATATCGCTCTTTTGTTCATGGGTCCCCATTGTTGCCAGGATAAAGCCCACCCTCTAACGTGACAGGAGATGATCCTGGTCCAGCTTTCTAGGGCCCCATCTCCTCTGCCCTTGTGCTGCTTCTCCTCACAGCTGCTCCTTAATCTGTACCATTGCTCCCCCTTCTCTTTTGTCTGTCGATCTCTTCCTCATCTGAGCTGGATGTCACTTCCTCCAGATGCTTTCCTTGAGCCCATAACTGGATTAAAGGCTTCCTCTCGGTGCCTCTGCAGCATGCGTTCTGTGGTGCAGTCATCTGGGCTGTCCTGGGCTGCCCGCCCGGGTCCTCAGCAACTAGAAACTACGCCTTAGCCGTTGCCATATCTGTAGGGCCCAACGCAAGCCCAGCGCCTAGTAATAGACTCCTGTATTTGTTATCTTCTCTGAAACCCATGTGTCTTACAGACTGCTCCGGGGAGGAGACGAGGAAACGCTCTGCTGACAGGAATCGCAGCCTCATGTAGGATGTGATGGGAATTGTTGCCTTCTCTGGCAAATTGGAAATGGTAGGAAATGCAAATTTCAAGGGTCGGTGAAGAGTTTATCAAGACACGGCCATGCTCATTGGTTGTGTGCTGGGGCTGAGAAGCTGTGACAAAGGCCCTGTGGTCAGAAACTACGCCTTAGCCGTTGCCATATCTGTAGGGCCCAACGCAAGCCCAGCGCCTAGTAATAGACTCCTGTATTTGTTATCTTCTCTGAAACCCATGTGTCTTACAGACTGCTCCGGGGAGGAGACGAGGAAACGCTCTGCTGACAGGAATCGCAGCCTCATGTAGGATGTGATGGGAATTGTTGCCTTCTCTGGCAAATTGGAAATGGTAGGAAATGCAAATTTCAAGGGTCGGTGAAGAGTTTATCAAGACACGGCCATGCTCATTGGTTGTGTGCTGGGGCTGAGAAGCTGTGACAAAGGCCCTGTGGTC